>NC_090814.1:37308411-37913233 GCF_000390325.3 Nicotiana tomentosiformis
CATGGATGCTTAATTTTTTTTGGCATAAAGTTACTACCAATCACATAGTACAAGTACAACTATTTGAACACGAAGGTAAAGGAGAAAACTCATATTCATATTATGGACGTTGTGAATATGTGATGAGAATAATTGGCAAGAAAACACAATGGTGGATTTTGCCATTCTAGAGTAACTATTAGTCTTTAGAACTTTGGAATCTTTTTTTTTTTCAAATTTAAGAACATTTTCTTTTTCTTTGCAATATAGAATTAGGTAAACTTAAAACAAAGGGTAAAACAAATATAAGTGAAAGATATATATGTACAAAAGAAGTAGTATTGGGTTAAGAAAGTGTACTTGAAAGAATTAAAAAATGACCTAATTGAGGAAAACATTTTTCCTTTAAGAAAAAGAAGAAAAAGAAAGAAAGTAGCTTGAATATAAGGAAAAAAAAAGAATAAAAAAGACTTTTGCTAGGATAGAGTTTCGAACACTCACCCATCAACAAAATTAAGCCTTGAGCATCCCTCCTTAATCAAAGTACCCATTAAAGTTTTATTTTCCTGGGTGCTTTCTGATCTATTATTCATTTTTATTAAACTTTTTATAAAACTATACTTACTCTAAGTTGAGGTTAGTGGGTGCTTGAGAACCCAAATTTTACATATAGATCCGCCCAACTATAGTTGTTGATGTCATTTTAAGTTGGTATGTAAGAAATAAAATCAAGTCAATATGGTGTATATATACCACGAATAAGTATTGTCTTTCTGTTGGGCTGTTTCTGTTACTACTGATGTATATTTACGAATAGATGCTACTATGTATATGCAACTAGTGGCTTCCATTTAGTAGAACTAAGCATGAAATTTGAGTGCCATGCCGAGAAGCAACCTCGGCAAAGCCTACATGAATTTATACATGTGTTAACAACAAAATTTGAGTCCCAAATTGATCGGTAAGAAAAACGACATGCTTGAGCGGGATAAAAAAATATATTCTTTAGTTCTTTTTTTTTAATAAAACCAACCGACATCGGTTACTTTTTTAGCACAAAACCCTTGAAATCCAGTTTCCAACATATTTGATCGGTACTTTTAACCGAATTTGTTTTTCCTCAAGAAATCGAACGAAACTGTCAGTTGTTATTTAAGGAGCAAAAAAAGTACTTGAATAGAGCGACAGATCTCTTCTTCTCATCAAAAACCCTAGTGACTATACCGTAGGAAGTGGAACCTCCATGTCCTCTCCGGCCACTGGCTGGCCGCCTCCGGCAGCTGGTCAGACGTCTACATTTCCCACACCACTTATACAAACATCAAACTAAACCCTAATAATACCCAATTGTACAAGAATCTTTTAAAACCAGTTGCATTAAATGTTCCTATGAAATATAGTACGCCTCTTTCCATTAAACTTATCGGTTTCTGCATAGAGAACCTATTATCAAATGGGAAGAAAAGTGAAGTACAACAAAAAACCATCCAACAAAACTTACTATACGCAATTCTTAGTAAGTTTTCTTATGGCGAGCCGGATCTATATGAATTGCACAAAGTTATTTCGCTTCAATGTGAGATTAAAGGATCATGTATTATTGGATTGATTGAGAGTTCACATCTATTGATCAAACTATTTTGTTTGAGAATTATGTGCATCTATTATTAAAATCTGTGATTTATTTAAAGGCTCAAGGTGATTACTAGCAGATGAGAACTCTAAAGTGGTCTCTATGGTGGAAACTGGATGCGGAGACCTTCACCGCTAGTGCTTGAATATCTTTCCAGGCCTGCCACAGTCTTTTTGGTAAGGTGTCACGATCCATATCCCTCCACAAGGGTCATGATGGCACATAATTTCTAAAAGTAGGTAAGCCGATCACTTTACATTATTAAAAAAATTAAAACATGATATAACGAAATCGAGTTTAACATAAATAGAAAAATAGATGTAATACAAGCCCAAAGCGGCAATACTCAACATAACTCCCCAGAACTAGGTAGTACAGACTCTCAAGCTTTAATTGAATACACGAGAATATCTCAAAAAATACCGTACTATTTTAAATACATAAACAATAGAAATTAAACAAAGAGCGCAGGGAATACCTTGAAGTCTTTGATATGCAGAAGGCCTCACTGACGATCAGCTCGATCCAAATTACTTGGATCTGCACAAATAAATGTACATAAACGTAGTATGAGTACACCACAATCGGTATCTAGTAAGTATCAAGGCTAACCTCAGTGAAATAGTAACGAGATTCAAGTCATATAATACAATTAGACAAATAACCTGGGTAGTGAATATAACAAGAAACTGACAACAAATATATAACTGAAAACAATAACAATAATCTCTTTAGAATGTGTATTAACAACCCAGTGTAGTAAAATCCATCTTTGATTATTAAACAGTAAATAGAGGTGAGGCATGTGATAACACGTCAAATTCAACCATTTACACATATAAGTGCAAAACGGAAACTTTTAGCACCAATTGTATAATAAAAATATCAAATCCGTCTCAACACAATTACCACAACAAGAAGGACACCCCGAAATATCACATAACATCATCAACAATGCCAGCCTTATTCCACCGCATGGGCACATAACAATGGAATGTCTCCCTTATTTTGTTAAATGCACATATAGCCACCCTTATTTCGCAACGTAGGCAGCAAGAGATAATACCACCCTTATTGCACCCTACGTGCACAACAATATAAACAATTGCACGAAAAATACCTTGTGATGACACCCCCCAATCAATTCATTCAACATGTCCACAAGTGCCATAATACCACAAAACAATGATACCAAGTGTCACAATAATGCAAGCAATGATACCAAAGTTTTAGCAAGATATAAGCTCAAAAATTTCAATAATAGTGTACGGGGACATAACAATAATCATATAAGCAGAGGAGTGTTCAACAAATAAAGCATGACTATGGCTAAGTCAATATAATGATAAAGATCAAATAGTCATAAAGTGGTTTCAACATGCTTCATATAAAGTTCATTATGTACACATTACTTTTCACATCATAGAAATAAAAAAATTAGGGCTAATACCTAAAGGGTTCCCCCCCCCCCCCCCACAAGGTTAGTCAAGATACTTGATCCATATCCAATCTGTACTCAATAGTGAGTGAAATCGGTCGTTGGAAGAATAGTACCCAACAAGAGTCGGGATCGATTTCCACAGGGAGTTTAATGTGGGTGTTAGGGTGTACACTTGGTGATAGTAAATGAAATAATATAAATTGTGCTTCCAAACAAGGGATTTTATTTTTTACTTCTAAAATTAGCACTAATAATCGTAAACTAATGAGAGAAAACTGGAAAGTGAGTAATTGTTTTTGTTGTTTTTGTCAAATGGGTAAAAGGCCTAGGGATGTAATCTTCGCCTAGGTTCTAACCGAATGGATAAATCACGTTATGCTTATTTTATTGAACGGGATGTATTATAACTGTCAACTCCAAATTACCCACTCAATACCTCTCGGTTATAAAGTGATTTTGCCCGAATTGGCTTTCTCAAGCCCAATTGGGTATCAATTCAATTTTTTGATGTGGGCTCAAGTCGGGTTTTCCCTATCTCTAGTTCAAACTCTTTAATTAGACTATTCAAAACCTTAACTAGCTCACTTTCTTGTTAGCCATGTTTTTCTAGACTAGGTCCCTCTTTCTCAAGTAAGAACCAAGTCAAATAGGCATGAATCAGAGTTTGCAACCATTAATTCTAGAAATAATGCATGAACAAGGCTAAATAATAAATACTCAATCATAAAAAAAAAACATTAAATTAATCACTCATAAAGTTTACACACAAGGGTTGGGTCACAGCCTAAAGAAAATCTAGCTACTCATAGTTGAAATTTAAGAAAATAAGGAAGAAGAACTAATTAAAGCCATAACTAAAATTAAATTGATAAAACTAATAATTCTTAACCCAAAATAGTCACTAATTACCCAAAACAGTGAAATATAATGTCTACATCTCCAAATGTTACAAAACTTGCCCTAAAAAAGTATTTCCCGTCTTTTTATAGTTGCCCAAAATTCGCTAACAAAAATGCCCTTCAGGAGGTTCTGCGCCCGCACAATTCCATGTACAGTCCGCACTTTTTTTGGTTCCAGCAAGTGTAGAGATTCTACAACCATACAATTCAATCTGCGGCCGCACTTTTTCTTATGCGGCTGCACTTTTGGCAAGGTTTTACACTTGGTCATTTTGCACATTCTCTGAACTTTTGAATTCTTGTCAGTGCGACCATAGTTTGCGCCCGCACATTTTGTATGCACACCGCACTTCTCCAAAAATCCTCTGAGCTCTAGGTACCAGATCTGCGGCCGCAGAAGTATTTCTGCGGACTGTACTTTCTTCTGCAGCCGCAGAATTTCTTCAGCGGACCGCACTTTGGCCTGATGCACTCCTTCTTGTCTTCATGAGCTATAACACTCCCTTTTGAATTAGAATTCTTCCTTAAGCTCTAATTCTCTAACATGCCTACAATTTGCATAATTGTTTTAGTTTTGGGAACAAGAATCAATATTTTCGGACTAAAAAAACTAAAGTAAGAAGGTACTAATAAGTGGTTAAAATCCACACTTATCAATACATACCTCAACTAAGCCAAATTAGTACTCTAAAAATCCCTTCTCACGTGAATCAACCTCCGGGCAGCTCGAATCTAGCCAAAATAACTTAATAATATCAATATAAGCTATAGAAAATAGCCCCAAAGAATAAAACTTCGATCTTGAACAAAAATAAAAAAGACAACTCAAAATATCAATATGTGCTCGCCTCCCAGAACCCGACAAAAATTATAAATTCCGAACACCCATTCGAATTCGAGTCCAACTGTACCAATTTCATCCAAATCTGACTCCGAATCGGGATTCAAGTCCCTATAATCATTTAGAAAAGTACTTACTAAAATTCCCAATTTTCTCACTTAGATTTATCAATCAATGTCACGACCCAAAAGTCGACCTGTCGTGATGGCGCCTATCATAGTACTAGGCAAGCCGACATCTCATACATACTAACATTTTTAAAACTCGAATATGCGGAAGTAAGTTTAAAAAATTAAGAATTTCACAAATACTGGATATTAACCTCAAAATCAATACAAGAATCCTCCCAAATGATCTAGGTGTCACAGAGTACATGAGCAGCTATATATATCACAACATAGTCTGGTACACTGTCTAGAAAGTAAGATAAAAATACATAAAACTGAAAGATAGAGAAAGGAGGATCAAGGTCTGCACACGCCAAGCAGCTACCTCGATGATCTCCGAACAGGTAGACTCCACGATCAACAACCGTCGTGCCCGTAAATGCCTGAATCTGCACACGAGGTGCAAGGTGTAATGTGAGTACAACCAACTCAATAAGTATCGCAAATAAACAGGGTAAGGTAAGAGGAGCTTAATTTGTTGAACTCACTAGTTAAATCAGTACAATTCTATCTTCTTTTTTTATTAACATATTATGAGATTTAAAGCTAACCCATAAGGCTTTGTGATATAAATATCCGTGTGTGCATGTGCACTGATCCTCAAATACCCTGCTCAATAGTATTATGGCAAGTAGGGGAAAGAAAACAAGTAAATAAATGATCAAGAAACTACAAGTTTCACACACTGCACAGATAACTCACGTGCTGCACGGACAACTCACGTACGACACAGACAACTCATATGTCAATAATATCAATATATAGATCCGCACGGATAACTCACGTGCTACACGTATAACTCACGTGCTACACGGACAACTCACGTGCCAATAATATCAATATATGGATCCACATGGACAACTCACGTGCCAATAACGTAATCCGCCCCAAGTCTAAAATATCATACAAAAGCAATGAAGCAAGTGTACAAGTATATCATGAATGAAATACGATTCTCCTATCCCTGGACTGGTATAAATAACATGCTAAAGGGTGGGCATGTGCAAAATGTGCTATAGTAGCTAAATCCGGAAATTTCATTAATGAAAGGCATTTATCAGGTTCGTTCAGGGATTAAACCTCTAAGTAGACTCATCATGGCTCAATTGGATCAAATAAATCGTTACCACATGTTAGATATCGAAAATAGAAGCTTAACAATCATTTATAGGCTTATAGGAGCCCGAGCACAACCCAAAAATGAATACACAACCCTATTGCCCGCACATGAGATCATCCCCACACATGTGCGCATCCAAAAGCACGTGGCTATCATAATAGTTCAGGCAACTAATGCCTCAACCGAGTTTAAATACGATACTTACCGCAAGCAACTCGAATCACTCCGCTAGCAAGCCCTTGTCTCGCAAATCGGCCTCCGAGCGCCTCGAATCTAGCCATAAATAGTTCGATCCAATCAACACGAGCTAAAGGAATCAATTCCATAAGAAAATATCAAGTTCTTAATCAAAAACCAAAAAGTCACTCTAAAGCCGGCCACGGGCCCACGTCTCAAAATCTGATAAAAGTTACAAAATCTGAAAGCCCATTCAACCACGAGTCCAACCATACCAAATTTACCAAAATCTAACACCAAATTGACCCCCCAAATTCCAAATTTAAACTCTCCAAATCCCTAGCCTCAACTTCCAAAATTACACCTCAAAATCACATAATCTAGGTGGAAAACAATCAATGGGGAAACATAATTATTGAATAAATTTAACCACAAAAGACTTACCTCAAGGAACCCCTCGAAACTCCTCTTTAAAATCGCCTAATCCCGGGCTTGAAATGTTTAAAATGAAGAAAATCTCGAAAACCCTCGAATTAAAACACTGCCTAGGCATTTCGCACCTGCGGAGCTTGGGCTCGCACCTGCGCTCCCTCTTTTTCGGAGAAAACCTCGCTTATGTGAAACTCACTTAACAGCCGACCAAGCGCACCTGCGGTCCCAGCGTCGCACCTGCGGGACCGCATATGCGAACCATTCCTCGCCTCTGTGACTCCCATGATGTCCGTCAAAATCCACTTCTGTGGTCGACCTCGCGCAGATGTGCATCAGCATCTGCGAAATCTTTTCCGCGCCTGCTACCCCCAGTGACTTTCCTTATCTTCACAGCTGCGCAAGCTTAGACACTTCTGCGGCTCTGCAACTGCGGTCAATCCCACTGTAGGTGCGATGACACCAGATCTGCAGCACCTTAGCAGAACACTTAAGCCAAATTCGATCTGTTAACCATCCGAACTCCACTCGAGGCCCTCGGGACCTCATCAATCAAATATACCAACAAGTCCTAAAACATGATACGAACTTAGTTGAGCCCTCAAATCACATCGAACAACATCAAAACACGAATCGCACCCCAATTCAAGCCTATTGAAACTAAGGAAATTCCAACTTCTACAAAGGATGCCGAAACCTATCAAATCATGTCTGATTGACCTCAAATTTTGTACAGAAGTCAAAAAGCACACCGCGGACTACTCCAACTCCTGAACCCCTAATCCAAGCCCGGTAACCACAAAGTCCACTCTCGGTCAACCTTCTAAATTTCCAACTTTTGCCATTTCAAGCCTAGTTCAACTATTGACCTCCAAATCACAATTCGGATACGCTCCAAAGTCCAAAATCACCCAACGGAGCTAACAGAACCATCAGAACTCCATTCTGGAGTCATTTACACATAAGTCAACATACAGTTAACCTTTTCAACTTAAGCTTCCAACCTTGAGACTACGTATCTCAACTCATTTCAAAATCTTTCCGGACCCGAACCAACTACCCCGGCAAGTCCTATAGCAGTTATAAAGTACAAAACGAGTAGTAAATGGGAGAACGGGGCTACAGCTCTCAAAACGACCGATCGGGTCGTTACAATCAATCACTAAAATTAAGGTTGGAATCATGAATAATAAGCAAATCCGAGTAAAAAAATACTTACCCAATCCAAATCGTGACAATCCCTTCCAAAATCACCCACCTTTGAGCTCCCTATCTCAAAATGTGATAACTGAAATTAAACACTCGTTCAAGATATATTCTGCCCAGCATTACCACTTTTGTGGTCCTTCATTACCAGCATTACCACTGTATCTGCGGAAAAATTATCGTAGATGCAGAAAAAACTTAAATCCAAAAGATCTGCTTTTGCGGCTTACACACCGCTTCTGCAAATCATTGAGGCGCACCTGCGATGTTGCTTCTACGACAAAAACTCTGCATTTGTGGACACCTCCTACCTATCTCCTCGTCACATCTGCGCATCCTCCTCTCGCCAGTGCGGCTTCGCACCTACGCACCTCTCCATTGTGGGTGCGATCGCACCAGACCTGCTGCACCTCAACAATGACCAAACTCCCTCTGGGTGGTCCGAAATCCACCCGAGCCACTCGGGACACCGTCCGATCACACCAACCAATCCCAAATCATAACATGAACCTACTCCAGGACTCAAATCACGCAAAACAACATGAGAATCACGAATTGCACCTTAATTCAAATCTAAGGAACTAATCAAAATTCCAAAATTCAAAACTTACACCGAACATGCCTAAACGCCTTGGAATGACCTCAAATTTTGCATGCGAGTCCCAAATGAAACAACGAACCTATCCCAACTCCTAGAATCAAAATCCAAACCCGTTACCAACAAAGTCAACTCTCAGTCAAATCTATTAACCTTCCAAACCTTCAACTTTCCAACTTTCGCTAATTCAAGCCAAAACAACCTAGGAACCTCCAAATTCAAATCCGGACATACGCCTAAGTCTAAAATCACCAAACAAAACTACTAGAACCATCAAAATACCATTCCAGAGTTGTCTACACAAAAGTCAAACTCCGGTCAACTCTTACAACTTAAGGAAATATATCTCAACAATTAACAACTTTTCCTCAATGTGATAACGATTATTACAACTTCAATACCAATAACTCAACAAGATGATATTCCACGAAATAACAACTTTAATTAAAAGTGATTCAACAATTAAAAGGTAATAAGACAATAAGGAAGGCAATAACGTCAACTAAAGTATATAAGAGCAAAATAACAAGTAAGAAGTATAACAAGTGCTAACAACGTCAAATAGAGCATGTAAGAGTAGATTAACAATGAGAGATATAACATGTTATGACAATTCAGTTAAAGGCATGTAAAGAGTCTAGATAACCTAAACCAGTCAAATACCACATATAGAAGGTGTACCAACTCGTCACCTTGCGTACACAACTTTCACATAATTCAAATAGCACAATCAACTAGTTTCTCAACCATGATCTGATATTGAACATGGTCAAACTTCAAATCCTTAACTTGTTTCTCAACCAAAGTTCCAAAATACACTCGAGACCCTCGGGGACCATCGAATCATACCAACAAGTACAAATACATCATACAAACTTATCCAAAGCCAGAAAACACCCACGGGAACATCACAACAAAGAATCGAGGCTCAAACCGAATAGAATTTCTCTTAAGTTGTTAAATCTTTATTCTTTCAAAAGAGTGTCCGAATCACACTTAAACATTTCGGTACTTTCAATCTTTACACACAAGTTTGATTCAACTATATAGACCTATCCAAAGTCTCAGAACACCAATTGGAGTCCAATAGCATCAAAGCCAACTCTTTGTCAAACTTATGAACTCTTAAGTTCTTCAAATTACCAACTTTTGACGAATAGTGTTGAATTCTTCTAGGAACCCCCGAAACCAAATTCGAACATACGTAAAAGTCCAAAATTATTATACGAACCTATCGGACAAAACCCGATTTCGAATCCGTTTACCCAAAAGTCAAATCTTGGTCAACTCTTCCAACTTAAAGCTTCTAAAACGAGAATCATTCTTCCAAATTAATCCCAAACCACTCAAAAACCGAAACCAATTATACATGCAAGTCATAATACATAATATGAAGCTATTCAAAGTCTCGAACCATCGAATAGAACGCTAAAGCTCAAAACGACCGATCGGGTCATTACATTTTCCCCCACTTAAACATACGTTCGTCCTCGAACATGCCAAGAGTCGTTCCAAAGCCATCAAATCGCCATATAACCTCACTATACACATAACCATGAGTGATCCCATGTCACCCCAATCCATATAAGCCCGATAACACCACTTAACAAGGGATCCTTACTTCAACCATAGAAGCCCGATAACACCACTTAACAAGGGATCCTTACTTCAACCATAGTCCATAAACCTTAAAAACCCAAATCCCAACATCCGCAACTCATTATATGACCCAGTTCTTGCACCTATGCATCGTATAACTCTCAACGAGCTGTATCCATCCATAACCATATCTCAAGACATAATCACTTGATATACCACATAACTCAAATACTCATAGTAATAACTTCCGACCGCAATAGCTGCTCGATAACCAACCCGACACCGATAACAAACCTCATATCAAATAAAACCTTATTCTAAACTTTCGTACACTACCAATGATGGAGGAAACATGCATAAACTCATAACAACTCATAATATCAACAAGTCGTAGAGCTTTCTTGCCCGACAAGAACCATAGCCAAAAATCTAAGCCAACTAGTGACATTATCCTTCCAACATACCTTAATCAAGTTCGATAACACTCATTCCAGGTCAAATACCCTCACCCGATCCAGTACGAACTGCTTTGCCAATATGGCACACTGATCTTATTTAGAGCCACATACCATGCAATTCGTGCACCAAACAAGCAACAACTCGGATGTACCCAGATGATGGAAAGAGAATCAAATGAGAGAACCACCCCGCGGATCAATAGATACCACCACAAAGTGCAATGCTATGAACCCATCGCACAAAGGAGAAACAAAACACATGAAATGAACATAAAGGATCATATCCCAACATAACCCCGCTGCGATGCGTGACCCAATCGAAACACCAGCCCACATGGAATACATCGAGCCATGATACTCATAATCAACAACCATAGGCATATCAACAACAAACATACAAAGCATGTGACCATAACAATGGAGATATGGATATCACTATACAACAAAAATAGGAAGACCATAACCAAGGCGCAATCAACCATTCAACACCCCAAGAGCAATCTCGATCGAATTTCACTACAAATCCCAAACATAACCACATCAGTGTGCAGGTAACCAATAGTTCACAACCTACCGCAATATAGGAGAATAACACATGAGACATATCAGAACACGAATGTTATCCAACCTAACTGATAACATACCCCTCCATAATAACTGTACTAAGTAGATAAATCTATCCCGATTTAGAACACACATCCTTATTAGACCTAGTACTAGCCTCCAAATCAATTTTATCCTTATGAAGTAGGTAGATAGCTTCCAAAAAGCCCACAATAACATATCTATAGTACATATCAGAAGTAGGTAGATAGCTTCCAAAAAGCCCACAATAACATATCTATAGTACATACTAGAAGTAGGTAGATAGCTTTGAAAAAGCTCACAATAACATATCTATAGTACATACCATCAGTTGACAACCTCTTAACATACCTTCACCATTCACAACCATGTAGCAATCTGCCTTGAGAACCCTCTTAGTCTTCAAATACCTAGAATACTAGAATCTTCATAATTGATCCCAACTGCACTACTCAAATAACTGACACATTCCTCACATACGGTCAGCCCACAAGAAGTACTTCTAAAATTCTTTCGTGCCACAAAGTAAAAGCTGGACATCAGTAATCGATCAAACAAGCGATTACCGTAATACCAGTCAGGCATCCGAAAGTCGAAACATAGTGCACCTTCTAGAGTGCGCACCCTTCTTAGGTGGTATCAAATAATGCTACAATTCTCTAAACATCCGAAATCATCCATGCTGTCTAGAACTCGTGACCCCATCCAGGAAAAAATTATAACACGCAATACATTACTTATGCTGGTAGCAGACATCTAGCTCAAGCCATGGTCGACACTATCAAGAACTCTTCGAGGCCAGTCTGCACACCACTAAGACACCAGAACTACACTTCCCCAACTAAAACAAGTCACGCAACCAGTCAAACCCAAGAGTATTGCCACATAAGCATTACCACACCAAAAGAACCAGTTACCTATGTTGTTATGTTGACCCAACACCACCGATCTGATCCATTTCTTTGAATCCTCTTCGACTTGTCTTCAGGTCAACACTTTCCCTTGTCGGTACACAATGATCCTAAGTCAAAGCTCGCTGCGGAATACCATAGCACAAACCACGTCGTCCGAAAGCCCATAAATTGTTGAATTTCCTCTGGAGCACCCAACAATATTGCAACTGAGATACCCACTCTGAAGAGACCTTCTGTCAATCTGAAGATGTTACTCTAAACTCTCTGACACTAGAATGTAGATTTAGCAATGATACAGATATGCCGCAAGTTCCAGCACTATCCCATGAAAATCTCAGATCTTAGTCATGTACAATTCCGGGGAACCCCTCAACACTACATATATACCTCATACCCAAAACTGATATGACACTTGCTCATGCAATCTGATCGTCGATAGCCAACTTTCCCACTTGGCGCGGAGTCATAGGGCTCGTACAACACCAATCAGATACACGAACCAGTTGCATAGCACACTTGAACAACTGAATATCTACCAATACGTTCGTATCTTTAGTCAAGAAAATGATCAAGCATCCATGGCCCCCTTGTAGACCATCCGCAACATCACAAACCACCAGTGCATGGCTGATACAAAGTGCGCAATATCGTATATGAGTGGATGCAAGGTGTCACAACCCCAATTTCCCTCCGTAGGCTGTCTTGATGGCACCTAGTCTCTAAGACTAGGTAAGCCTAACATTCATACAGAATATAACGGAAATAATAATTAAAGTCAATCGCAATAACTCAACAACTAATATAAAATAAACTCTGCTACTTAGCATATACAACTTCCCAAAACCCGGTGGTAACGAGTCACAAGCTCGACGAATAAGTATTGTTCATCCCTATACAACAATGTGTCTATAAATGGAAAGAAAATGATGTACATTAGATAGAGGGGGGCTCTGAGGCATGCGGACGCCGGCAGGTATACCTTGAAGTCTCTGAAGCTGAGCTCGTCTCACTAATGCCTGGACTAGTAGGAGGTAGATGGATCTGCACAAAACGATGTGTAGAAGGGTAGCATGAGTACACCACAACTGTACCCAGTAAGTGCCAAGCCTAACCTCGGTAGAATAGTGATGAGGTCATGCTAGGGCCCTACTAGAATAAATAAGAAATAGAACAAGTAATTAACAGTGTAATAATAATAACAATGGAAATGACACAAGTAAAAATATACCAAGATTATCTATACTGAACTAAGACAAATAATTCATCACAGAAGAAAACAAGGGATGTTATGCCGAGGAAACGAAACAACCAAACACAAGTGAACTAATAAAGAAGTATCCACAAAAGTCACTACCGAGGTACATCCTCATAGTCTCAAATCACGAAAAAAATCACACTCTTTCCTTATATCACTGCGGGAGCCTTACATTTAGTTTTGAAAATCATTTTTCCCGAAATAGAATCTTGTGTTTTAGCCACCTTATCACACCGCGTGGCTTCAAGTAGTTCCCCTAGTAGCAACATGCATATCAAGCCCATCTTATCTCACCGCATGCGTTTCAACCCCAAAACCTTATACCACCGCATGCGTATCAATATCACAACGTATCACAAAGCGCACCTCAAGTGCCCAATATTACAACTTGCCAAAGAAATCAACAATAACAGTGTTTTCAATATAAATAGCCCGTGGCTCAACCACAATGTACACAAGAGTCTCAACAATAGCAACCGGAAGTGAATAACGCAACAAGAATAATATTTCATGACTTAACACTTTGCCTCAATGTGAATCACGGCCTTTATAACTCAATACCAATTTTAACAACAAGATATTCCAAGAATAACAACTTCAAGTAAAGAATTCAACGGTTAAATAATGAATATGGAATAAAAGAAAAACAAGAACTTCAACTAAACATGTAGAGCAATTAACAAGTAGGAGATAAGACAAGTAGATCATGTGAGAATAGACTAATAATGGTGAATATAACATGTTAAGATAACTCAATTAAGGTATGAAAGGAATCTACATAGCTAAAACTGGTAAATTTCCATATTTAGCCCGTGTACAAATTCGTTACCTTGCGTACAAGGCTTCCACACATCACAATTATCACAAAACAACACCAATCCTAAGGGGTAATTCTACCACACAAAGTTAGGCAAGACACTTACCTCAAAACACGCTAACTCAATCCACTAGTAACCCTTTCCTTCGATTATCCAACTCCAAACAGCTCGAATCTAGACAAAACAACTTCATACCATAAATATAAACTATAGAAAATCATTTTGAACTATAAACTTATGATCTTTACAAAGAAACGAAAAGTCAACTCCAAAAAGTCAACCGGGCTCGCATCTAGGAAGCCAACCAAAATTACAAAATCCGAACATTCATTCGATAACTAGTCCAACCATATAAGAATTACTCAAATCTGACCTCAAATCACCTTTCAAAACCCCAAAATTTAGTCTAGGAAGTTTTCACAATTTTTTCCCAAATTTCCAACTCAAATCACTAATTAGTTGATGAAAATAATATTAGATTCATGAAATATAGTCTAAACCGGGTTAGTATCATTTACCGCAATGATTTCATTGAAAAACACTCGAAATATACCAACACACCGAGCTCTCTAGGTCCAAATTAAGAAAAATGAGATGAAACCCTTGTTTTGAAACTTTTATTCTACTGCCTAGTTGTCACGCCAACCGAGGAGCGCGACCGACGCTCAACCGATTGAACCCAACCGAGCAAGCCTGTTAGATTTCATTCTACCCAAAGTCATCCATGAATAGAGATAATACATATTATCATTAATTAGATGAAAATGTGTTCATGTCTACAATACCAATTCATTTCCAATAGTTTCATCATTTTAAAAATCTCAAATGGACAAGTAAAACGTCCACAACATAACATAATTTTTCTTTCCCCAACACCAATACACAACCCATATTATGTCTATGGAGCCTCAATAGATAAAGAAGAGTACAATGATAATGCTGGCAACAAGGCCCCGGCTATACCTCAAACAGAATACACAAAGTACAAAAGATTCATGACCCCGGAATGAAGTGGGGCTCACCAAGTCAGCTGGGAAGAAGGTGCACTGCTATCATTGACCAATATCTCCTGCTGTGGAACTACCTGCATCCATTGAAAGATGCAGCGCCCCTGGCAAAAGGGACGTTAGTACTGTCGAATAGCACTAGTATGTATAACTAAACACCCTCTCAATAGAATGACAAATAATACAAATAAGATTATCATAATATCAATGAAAACCTTAATCAACATCAAACCTCAATTTAGGATCAAGACAGTGTTCAAATTAATTTCCATATCTCACATTGAGAAATTTTTAGTATCGATATACCATTGTCCACAATATCATTATTCATAATACCGGTACCACCGTAGTCTTAGCACGGAGTCCGACCACGACCCGATCGGCTAGGCCATCTCATTAGAGACATCAACAACAATTTCTCTCAATATCAATACCACCGTCTTTCACACGGAGTCCGATCAAGACACGATCGGCTAGGCTATCCATTGGGGACATCAACCACAATTATCATTTCAATTACAATTTCCAGCACAATCACCACCATGTGTGCAGCATGGTGTCCGATCACGACCCGATCGGCTAGGCCGTCTTATTTGAGACATCAACCTTTTTATATCAATCATCGCATTTTATAATACTTTCACCTCTTTTTATTATATTGGCACTAGAGGCCATAATTATAAGATCATTCTTGGCACATTGGCCATATTCAGTATTTCATGCTCACATTAACAATTTCGAATATCATCCTCATCATCAATAATAAACACAATTCAAATCAAAGTGTGTAGTACACATGTGAGCAATTTAGAGTCTAATGCACATAGAGATATTTCACAAAATCTGGCATAATAGCCTTCATTTGAACTTGACTTAAAGTCGAAATATTATTAATGCACAACTCATATTTTAACACATCCTCAATTGGTAACATAACATGAATAGAGCATTTGGGATGCTTGTTGAACATATATCTTTCAACCCAATCTTACTCGGAATAGCCAATTTCATAATGAATCACTCGGGACTTACATAATTTACATAAATATCGTGGGATTCAATTCTAAGAGAAGAGTTTAGCCATCATACCTCACTTGAGCTTCCTTACACTCTAAATGTTCCGGAATTCTTAGCAACTTCAATCTATTTTAGAAATATAACAAATTGAACCAAAATTAGGAAGATGATCATGGTTCTAGCTCATTTGAGTATTTTATCAAACACTAGATGTGCATTAAGGTTTCAAGGTCCTTTCATGGAGGATTCCATCGTCCCACAACCCAACCTTTACTATTTTTAGCTTAATAATCTTTCTACACCCTTTGATAACACATGCATGTAAAATAACCAACTCTCTTGCCCAGAAATTATCTTGCTTATTATCCATTTCTACACAAAATTCGAAATTGAGGGTTAGGGTGTAGAATCTTATCTCTAGGATAAAGACCTAGTGAGTTTCCCTTCTCAATCTTTCAAAACTTGGGCAAGAATTGAAGAACAATTATTGGAGAACACCTTCTCACTCTAGGGCACCTTCTCTCACTCTAAAATGTCAGATAATAGCTCAAAAATGGCCTAAAGAGTGTATTTAACGAAATATGGTCGGGTTTTAAAAATCCAAAAATGGAGCTCCGGAACAAGGTATGCAATCGCATATGCGATCGCATAATCGATATGCGGACCGCATATCGGTCGCATAATTGGTTATAAAATAGCCAAAAGAACTGCCTGTGTATGCGGTCAGTATGTGATCCGCATAACTGTTATGTGGTTGCCTAATGCACCGCATAATAGTTATGCGGTCGCATAGTCGACCGCATAACTGCTTCCAGAATAGCCCTCACCTGCTCACTTCTGCGGCCATTATGCGGCCCGCAGAGTGATTATGCGGTCGCATAATGGACCGCATAAATGCATATTTTGGGCAAAAATTTTCCTTTACTTTCCTGTGCATTGTTCAACCCAAAACGTCAGAGCCGCAGCGAGCAAGCTTGCCGCGAAGAATTTCTATAATCCTCAAACACGTAAGCCTAGTTCGGCACCATGAAATATTATTTTCTTTGCAAATTTTACCAGGCCTTACACTTAGGTACTTCAAAATTTTTCGGGGTGTTACATTCTCCCCCGCTAAGGATCATTCGTCCTCGAATGAGGGTAAAAATCCGTCATTAGCATCTTATGCAACTCAGTTTGTTTCATACCACTTTCGAGCAGCCCCAAATTTGACTAACTCCCAAAATTTCCAAATATTTCGCTAGAGTTTCCCTTGTAACTAGGCCTATCCACCTGTCAGAGAGCTCCAGAAACACATCCTAACAACATATACATATTCCAATGACGTAACATAATACAAAACAACACCAAATGTGGTCTCATAAGCAATATATATCAGAAAGGAACACCCTTAATGCCAATTGTTCACATGATATAAAATTCATTAAAAGTAAGTCTTATAAATGTTTTTTTTCGATTACAATTTTAATATATGGTCATTCAAACAAATAAGGATACTTTTTCTTCATTTCTCCCTCGGTCTCCCAAGTAGCCTCTTCAACCTGTTGGTTTCGCCACAACACTTTCACGAAGGCAATTTCTTTATTTTTCAATTTTCGGACTTGCCGATTAATAATAGAAACCGGAATCTCTTCGTAAGTCAATTTCTCATTTACCTCAATGGTCTCAACCGGAATAATGAGTGTCAGATCTCCAACTACTTTCTTCAACATAGACACATGAAACACCGGGTGTACTAATGACATCTTAGGTGGTAGCTCAACCTTGTACGCCACATCACCAATCCTCTGAATGATTTTGTACGGTTCGACATACCTCGGACTCAATTTCCCTTTCTTACCAAATCGCATTACCCCTTTCATGGGGAAAACTTTCAAGAATACCCAATCATCTTCTTTGAACTCCAAATCCCTACGACGAACATTCGAATAGGATTTCTAACGACTCTGAGCAGTCTTCAACCGCTCCTTAATGATTTTAACTTTTTCCATGGCCTGATGCACAAGGTCTGGCCTTATCAAATCTGCTTCCCCAATTTTGAACCACCCAATGGGAGATCTACATCTCCTACCATATAGAGCCTCGAACTGTACCATTTGAATGCTAGCATGATAGCTATTGTTATATGCAAATTCTATGAGTGGTAAATGATTATCCCAACTACCTTTGAAGTCTATGACATAAGCGCCCAACATATCCTAAAGCGTCTGAATAGTCCGCTCTGCCTGCCCGTCAGTCTGCAGGTGAAAGGTTGTACTAAGATTCACCTGAGTACCCAAACCTTGCTGAAATATCTTCCAAAAATTAGCATTTAATTGTTCCCCCCTATCAGAAATGATGGAAACTGGGGTGCCATGCAACTTGACTATTTCTTTGATATACAGCTGAGCATACTGCTCCGTTGTGTCGGTAGACTTAACCGGCAAAAAGTGTGATGACTTCGTGAGGCGATCCACAATCACCCAAATTGATTCAAACTTGCGCGAAGTGCGCGGTAATCCTACCACAAAGTCCATATTAATCATTTCCCAGTTCCACATTGGAAATTCTATGTTTTGTGCCAACGCACTAGGCCTTTGGTGTTCAGTCTTCACTTGCTGACAATTCGGACATCTTGCCACAAAGTCCGCCACATTCCTCTTCATATCATTCCACCAATAGACTTCCTTAAGATCATGATACATTTTTGTAGAACCTGGATGCACGAAATACTTAGAAGTGTGAGCCTCGGTCATGATTCTGTCCCAAAGACCATCCACATTTGGAACACATAACCACCCTTGGTACCTTAGTGTACCATCATCCAAGCCGAGAGAAAAAGACATAGTCTTATGTTTATGAATACCCTCTTTCAATTGTGCCGACAATGGATCAATGTATTGCCTCTCTTTGACTTCCACAACAAGCGATGATTCAACCCTAGTTTGCACAATTACCCCTCCTTCACTAGAGTCTGCAAGACGAACTCCTAAACTAGCCAATCAGTGAACTTCCTTGGCCAATGGCCTTTGGTATGCCTCCAAGTGTGCTAAGCTACCCATAGATTTCCGGGTAAGAGAATCCGCCACAACATTGGCTTCCTCGGATGATATAGAATATTGATATCGTAATCATTACGTAACTCATGACATCTTCTCTTCCTTAAATTCAATTTCTTCTATTTGCAAATATATTGAAGGATCTTTTGGTCCGTGAATATGTCGACCTGGACCCCATACAATTAATGATGCCAAACCTTTAATGTATAAATCATAGCTGCTAGTCCTAAGTCATGTGTTGAATTGTTTTTCTCACGATTCTTGAGTTGCCTAGAGGTATAAATGATCATCTTGCCATATTTCATTATTAGTGGAACATCTATATCAGATTTCTCTTTCATATGACCTCCTAGAAATTGAGTTCTACAAAAATTTCCTTGATACGATTACGATCTTATTAGTACTTGCAACTTATTTTTCCAAATTTCTCAACAAAAGACATTACTAGGACAATTTTCTTATGGAGCCATTTGTTTCAAATGAATAACATCTACTAGCTTGCGTGCACACCCTGATAACATCAACCCGCATGGCCCCTCAATATGTGAAGTAACATTGTGCTCAGACCTTTCTTAGCCATCCTCTTTCCTCATTATAAGTCTTATAGGATTTTAAGAAAGCACTATACTTCCCTAGTGAACATTCTCACGATTCCTCTTTACTGCTAAACACTTCCCAAAACACATATCGGTACCCTTCATATATATTTAATCCGAACAGGGCCTTTTCTGAAACTTGAGATCCTCCTAAATTCTTCAACGACGACTTCTTGTTTTCCTTATAAGTGTAGGACTTAGTCCACCTGATTCCATCCTCGATGAGTAACTCACCTTATTCCCCATATTGTAGTTACCAATAGTGTTTCCTGGTATTGCAGCCTAAGAGCTATCATGTTAAACATGTTTGGTTCGTAACAAGTGTTCATCCTCTCTTAATCTGTTTCAAATATTTCCCCTTTGGTCTACACAATATGTTTTCCCTTAATTCATAGTTGACAACCTTATTCTGCCACACACTTGTTTTCCTCCCATGAACTCGCAGTATTATTGTGTCTGGTTTGTTGAGTTTATCACATCATCACTTTATCACCAGTAGTCTCACTTTCCAATGTAATATGCAGACATGAACTCCCTCTATATCTTTTAGTTGATATTCGGCATCACTCAAGTCAGCTGCATTACAGTTGATCCTTTATATCTTCTATTAACACTTGTGCTCTAGGCGAGTCCACCATTCTGATACGAACTATTTTGCGATAACCATGACCATCTCAATTTATAGATTTTCTTCCAATTTTCTCGCCTCATTCTCCCTAGGTATTGAATAGCTATGCGCCCTTCCATACGTTACGTGGTCTTTTCCATTAGTTGGGAATTCATCATGCTCGCCTCTCGACACTTGTTGGGATATCCGTAGGAAAGTGTGTTCATCCGTGTATCACTTAATACTTCCTCACTTGTAAGATTCTTAAAAGACTCTCCATCAAGTACCGATGCACTCTTGGGTTATTATAACATCACATTTATCTTTCCCACTCGTTTTGTCTTTCTTAAAGCCTTAGATGTTTAGCTAAATCGCAAATCCATGATTAACTCATTCTAAAAACTCGCAACCTTTCACATTTGACCTATATTACTTCCTTGGGTTCCATTGTTCCTGACCCCCTAACAAGTATAAAATCCCTTTGTAAACATACTCTTAGTTTCTAGGATCGTTGAACCTGTCATTCATATTGCCATGTATGAAGAATTTACCTTCCTTAACCTTCCACCTTTTTGGGGTACTAGTGGTCTATCATTAGCATATCCTTTCAGAGAATCATGCTACCCATTATCTCTTTTCTAGAATACACTTGTCTTCAACAAAATATTCAAACATCATAGCTACAAGGTCTTACTCTTGTTTCATTGTATTTAAGTGGCCTCTCTATGGCCCTTCCTCCCCACTTGGGGTGAATGATTCACATTTTGACACAAGTCTTGAATTTAGTAACTTCAAGGACATATGTCTCATGTCTCTATCCCTCATATATATATTCGACTATTAGGGAGATTTAAGTTACCATAGTATTAACCTCATATGTTCTGTACTCTTATTTAGCCACATAGGCTTGGGATCCAACTCCCTCGTGTTAATATCCTATTTGGAGTGTAACACCACTTCGCACATTCCTAGGATTCTTATAACGTTCATAGTGCTAGGGTCTTCTCATTGTGGGTTCAATCAACTCTCCTTTCATAACCTCTTGTCTCCCGTGAGAGACCTACACATTTATCATTACTCTCTAGGCCATGCCTTTCATATATCACGTGCCTATGCAACATGTTTGCATCCTAGAACCATATACATGGTTCCCACACTATCCACATGTACTAGTTAAGCTTATGTCTCATTTATCACGCCACTGCCTCTTTCGAGGTGGGTAATAACTTCTAGCACTCTTCTCATATAAAGTATGCTCATGGTACGATATACTTGTCTCATATGTCATACTATTCATTCAACATGATACATGTGCCATCTGTTTAATATTCAAGCCTTTACCCTTTCGTCATGTCACATGACAACATTACTTGGAATAAACCAAAAGAGCATTTAAACTTACCTTGAACCTCAACGCACGAGTTGGAGGAAGAACAGTTTCACAACTAGTTTCATCGCACGATTAAGAATATCAAAGAAGGATAATATTCCTAAATGCTCATGTAGCATCCTAATTATAGATGTGGTTGACAACACACCGATAATAAGGACTCTACTAGACACGGCTCCGAGATATCCTAGAACACTGTAAAACCTTAGGCTCTGATACCAAGTTTGTCACGCCCAAAAACCGAGGAGCGCGACCGGCGCTCAACCGAGTGAACCCGACCGAGCAAGCCTGTTAGATTTCATTCTACCCAAACTCATCCATGAATAGAGATAATACATATTATCATTAGTTAGACGAAAATGTGTTCATGTCTACAATACCAATTCATTTCCAATAGTTTCATTATTTTTAAAGTCTCAAATGGACAAGTAATATGTCCACAACATAACATAGTTTTTCTTTCCCCAGCACCAATACACAACCCACATTATGTCTACGGAGCCTCTATAGATAAAGAAGAGTACAATGATAATGCCGGCAACAAGGCCCCGACTATACCTCAAACAGAATACACAAAGTACAAAAGATTCATGACCCCAGAATGAAGTGGGGCTCACCAAGTCAGCTAGGAAGAAGGTGCACTGCTATCACTGACCAATATCTCCTGCTATGGAACTACCTGCATCCATTGAAATATGCAGCGCCCCCGGCAAAAGGGACGTTAGTACTGTCGAATAGCACTAGTATGTATAACTAAATACCCTCTCAATAGAATGACAAATAATACAAATAAGATTATCATAATATCAATGAAAGCCTTAATCAACATCAAACCCCAATTTAGGATCAAGACAGTGTTCAAATTAATTTCCATATCTTATATTGGGAGCTTTTTAGTATCGATATACCATTGTCCACAATACCACTATTCACAATACCGGTACCACCGTACTCTTAGCACGGAGTCCGATCACGACCCGATTGGCTAGGCCATCTCATTAGAGACATCAACCATAATTTCTCTCAATATCAATACCACCGTCTTTAACACGGAGTCCGATCACTACCCAATCGGCTAGGCTATCCATTAGGAACATCAACCACAATTACCATTTCAATTACAATTTCCAGCCCAATCACCATCATGTGTGCGGCATGGTGTCCGATCACAACCCGATCGGCTAGGCCGTCTTATTTGAGACATCAACCTTTTTATATCAATTATCGCATTTCATAATACTTTCACCTCTTTTCATTTCATTGGCACTAGTGGCCATAATTATAAGATCATTCTTGGCACGTTGGCCATATTCAGTATTTCATAATCACATTATCAATTTCAAATATCATCCTCATCATCAACAATAAACACAATTCAAATCAAAGTGTGTAGTACACATGTGAGCAATTTAGAGTCTAATGGACATATAAATATTTCACAAAATTTGGCATAATAGCCTTCATTTGAAGTTGACTTAAAGTTGAAATATTATTAATGCACAACCCATATTTTAACACATCCTCAATTGGTAACATAACATGAATAGAGCATTTGGGATGCTTGTTGAACATATATCTTTCAACCCAATCTTACTCGGAATAGCCAATTTCATAATGAATCACTCGGGACTTACATAATTTACATGAATATCGTGGGATTCAATTCTAAGAGAAGAGTTTAGCCAACATACCTCACTTGAGCTTCCTTACACTCTAAATGTTCTGGAATTCTTAACAACTTCAATCTATTTTGAGAATTATAACAAATTGAAACAAAATTAGGAAGATGATCATGGTTCTAGCTCATTTTAGCATTTTATCAAACACTAGATGTGCATTAAGGTTTCAAGGTCCTTTCATGGAGGATTCCATCATCCCACAACCCAACCTTTATCATTTTTAGCTCAACAATCTTTCTACACCCTTTGATAACACATGCATGTAAAATAACCAACCCTCTTGCCCAAAAATTATCTTGCTTATTATCCATTTCTACACAAAATTCAAAATTGAGGGTTAGGGTGTAGAATCTTACCTCTAGGATAAAGACCTAGTGAGTTTCCCTTCTCAATCTTCCAAAACTTGGGCAAGAATTGAAGAATAATTATTGGAGAACACCTTCTCACTCTAGGGCACCCTCTCTCACTCTAAAATGTCAGATAATTGCTCAAAAATGACCCAAAGAGTGTATTTAACGAAATAGGGTCGGGTTTTAAAAACCCAAAAATGGAGCTCCGAAACAAGGTATGCGATCGCATAATCGATATGCAGACCGCATATCGGTCGCATAATTGGTTACAAAATAGCCAAAAGAACTGCATGTGTATGCAGTCTCTATGTGGTCCGCATAACTGTTATGCGGTCGCATAATGCACTGCATAATAGTTATGCGGTCGCATAGTTGACCGCATAGCTGCTTCCAGAATAGCCCTCACCTGCTCACTTCTGCAGCCATTATGCGGCCCGCAGAGTGATTATGCGGTCGCATAATGGACCGCATAAATGCATATTTCCGGCAAAAAAGTTTCTTTGCTTTCCCGTGCATTGTTCAACCCAAAACGTCCGAGCCGCAGCGAGCAAGCTCGCCGCGAAGAATTTATATAATCCTCAAACACGTAAGCCTAGTCCGGCACCATGAAACATTATTTTCTTTACAAATTTTACCAGGCCTTACACTTAGGTACTTCGAAATTTTCTGGGGTTTTACACCAGTCGCCCTCTATCAGGATCGCGGCAAAGACTCGCGATCGCGTAGAATAATCCTCCCCAGCTCAATATAACACCCTTCACGATCGCGTGAAAGGAGTCTCGAATGCGATGAACAAGATGTCTTCCCCCATGCGATCGCGTCCCAGGCCACGCGACCGCATAGCACACGCCTGCCTCAGCTCCTAACCTCACCTTCCTTACATGCGAACGCGACTATCCTTACGCGTTCGCGATGAACAAGCCTAGAAAACTTTGCGATCGCGTCCTCACCATCGTAAACGCGAAGGGAAAAATTTCCAGTAGCCCCTGATGACTCTACGCGATCGCATGAGAACCTTCACGAACTCATAGAAGGAAACCAGATCAGAAGAAAACTAGCAGCTTCAGCAATAGTGACTAAGTCCAATTTGGTTCCGGATTCAATCCGAATCACACTCGGGTCCCACAGGACCCCGTCCAAATATACCAACAAGTTCCAAAACACTAAAGAGACCTAATCGAGGCCAAAAATCTCGTCAAACAACATCGATTCTATGAATCGCAACCCAATTCAAGCCTATTGAAACTATGAACTTCCGAATTTCAAAACTAATGCCAATTCATACCAAAACAACTCTGTTTGAAATCAAATTTTGCACACAAGTCATAAATAACATGATGAAACTATTCCAACTTCCGGAATCGGAATCCAACCCCGATATCAATACAGTCAACTCTCGGTTAAACTTTCCGACCTTCAAAACCTTCACCTTCTAAACTTTCGCCAATTCACGCCGAAACGACCTACGGACCTCAAAAGCAATATCCGGACACGCTCCTATGTCTAAAATTACCATACTGAGCTATTGGAACTATCAAAACTCCATTTTAGAGTCATCTACACAAAGTCAAACTACGGTCAACTTTATCAACTTAAGGCTCCAACTTAGGGACTATGTGTCCCATTTCACCACGAAACTCACCCGAAACCAAAACCAAACACCCCCAGCAAATTACATAACCATAATAAAACATAGAGGAGGCAGTAAATAGGGGGTAAGGGCTAAAATACTCAAAATGACCGGTCGGGTCATTACACAAGGGAATGTAAGATACGTGCTTCAAGCTAAAATAAATGTCGCATGATAACGAATGAAAGAAGTGGAGTTTCTTAATAGTTCTGTAGCCTCTCGAAGATAAGTATAGACGTCTCCGTACCAATCCGCAAGAATCTACTAAACTTGCTTATGACTCGTAGCACCTATGAACCTAGAGCTCTAATACCAACTTGTCACGACCCCAATTTCCCACCTTAGGATATCATGATGGCACCTAGTCTCTAATACTAGGTAAGCCTAACATATGCTGACTTAATAACAGAATTGAACTATTTAATCATTAATCATAAACCGTTAAATGACATACAAAGCCACAAGCGCCCAATAGTTATACATTTCTCAACACTGGTAGTACGGAGTCATAAGCACTAATGAAACACACTAGAAATTTTAAACATAATATTATTTTAAATTATAATTTAACAGTAGCATAATGAAGTAAGATGGTGACTCCGAGGCCTGCGAACTTCAAGAAGGTATACCTTGAAGTCTCTAGTCGCACAAACACAACTCTCAACAACACGATCAGAATACCTGGATCTACACAAAAATATTCAGAAATGTAGCATGAGTACACCACAACGGTACCCAGTAGCATAATGAAGTAAGATGGTGAGTAGACATAGAAACATGTTCAATATATACATAAGCTAACAATGGAATGAACATCAATGTAAGACCAACAGCAGAAAGATTATTGATTTACAACCAATAATGAAGTAATAGAAACACAAATGGCAGCAAGTAGTAAATGAGTAATAAGGAAAAACCATAATCAGAACACCGATGAGATGTAAATGAACTCAAATAAAGTAAAAACGAATGACAACTCAAATAATCAAATCGCTCCCAACACATGAACTTACAAAAAGGATTACCCCGAGGCACCACACCTCATAAACCATAAGTCATGAACCATAATTTTAAAATCTTACACATAGCACCTCGTGCCCACAATACCAATCACCTTCGCACGACAAGGTCCACGTGCTACCATGTACATTGTCCGTGACAAATATCAATTTAGATGAACGGGAGATATATTTAAATACCATAAAACATGATAACAATCTAAGGTGTCAAATAAAATAATGAGTTTATTTTAGAAATCAAGTAAAGTAAAATAATATACAATTTATACGAAATAGAGTATCAGATGAGTTTAGTTTAGAAATCAATAAAATAGAGTAAAAGTATCATTTTTAAACAAATCAAAACATCAGTTAAATTAACGAATTAAATAAAGAATATTTTTAAAAAATATGATAACAATTTTAAGTAAAGCAAACGTCTAACAGGGTGATGAGTGTAATTTGAGAACCCAATTAGTGAAAGTGTGATAATCATTTAGAATAATAAGGCACCGAGTGAGATAACGACTTCTATCTTAACAGGCACATAGAATAAATCATGTTAATAATTCTTTTATTTAAATCATTATGTTACCAATAACTCAATAGAATATGATATAGTGACTCCACGCAATTAAATTCACATTGACAATCAATTCACCAAGTTATAACGGAGTCACGGATTAGTATGTTAAAGCAACACACCAAATCACGTAGAATGCATGACTCACACAAGAAACCACAATATCTCCAACACCAAGATAACAATGAATAACCAAACACAATCAAAATGCGGGTGAATGAGTGAGGGAAGAACAATGACCGTTCAAATCAACAAGTTGTTCCAACATGGAATTTACAATGAAAATCACAATCGAGGTACCGCCTCGTATTAACATTTCACAATATCAATCACAAACTTTCCTTATATCACCGCGTGAGTCTTAAATTTAGTTTTGAAAATTATTTTTCCTGAAATAGCTACACGCGTTTTTGCCCACCTTATCTCACCGCATGAATTCAAGTAGTTCCCTTACTAGCAACACGCGTATCAAGCCCACCTTATCTCACCGCATGCGTATCGACCCCTAGCCTTATACCACCGCATGCATATCAATATCACAATACAATCACAATTCGTACCACAAGTTCCCATATGTCACAACTTGTAACAAAGTCAACAAAACCAATATTTTCACAACAAATAGCCCATGGCTCAACCACAAGGTGTACAATAATTTCAACAATAACAAAATGAATGAGAATGCTCAAGGAAAGGTATCTCAACAATTAACAACGTCACCTCAATGTGATAACAACTATTACAACTTCAACACCAATACCTCAACAAGATGATATTCCATGAAATAACAACTTCAATTAAAAATGATTCAACAATTAAGAGGTAACAAGACAATAAGATAGGCAATAACTTCAACTAAAGAATATAAGAGCAAAATAACAAGTAAGAGGTAGAACAAGCGCTAACAACATCAAATAAAGCATGTAAGAGTAGATTAACAATGAGAGATATAGCATGTTATGACAATTCAATTAAAGGGATGTAAAGGGTCTTGATAACCTAAACTGATCAAATACCACATATAGCCCGTGTACCCCACTCGTCACCTTGCGTACACAGATTTCGCATAACACAAATAGCACAATCAATCCAAACTCTATGGGGTTGTTTCTCCACACAAATTTAGGCAAGATACTTATCTAAACTAGGCCAACTCAATCATAGGATATCACGACCCAAAACTTAGCCTGTCGTGATGGCGCCTAACATGGTACTAGGCAACACCTCAAAACATTTCCAACACTTTTAAATGAAAAATGAACTAAAACGGGTTTAAATAATTAAAGCTCTCATAAACTGGATAAAAGATCAAAAACTAAATGAGGAAGTTCCCAAAACCAGGGTGTCACTGAGTACATGAGCGTCTATACAACACAAGTCTGAAATACTATCTATGAAAAACTGAAACTAAATACATAAAGCTGAAAGATAAGGAAGGAGGGTCAAGGTTTGCGGATGCCGGGCAGCAACCTCAAAATCTCCGAATGACTAAGTTGCTCAGATAATCAATACCCACCGTGTTTGAAAATTCCTGGATCTGCACACGAGGTGCATGGTGTAGTGTGAGTACAACCAACACAGCATAACATTTAAGGCTAACTCATAAGGCTTTGTGAGAAGAATATCAATGTGTGCATGTGCACTGTTTTCTCAAAATACCCCACTCAGCAATATTATAGACTGTAGAGGAAAATTACAAGTAAATCAGATAAATGATCAAGAAAATACAAGTTCCACACACTACCCGGACAACTCACGTGCTAACCATAGAACCTGCACGGACAACTCACGTGTAAATAATATCAATATGTAGATCCACACGGACAACTCACGTGATGCACGGACAAATCACGTGCCAATAATATCACTACATAGATCTACACGTACAACTCACGGACTGCACGGACAACTCACATGCCAATAATATCAATATATGGATCCACACGGACAACTCACGTGCCAATAATATCAATACATAGATCCAAAATATCATATAAATCAATAAAGCAAGTATACATGTATAAGATGAGTGATATAACATTCTCATGTCCCTGGATTAGTGTAAATAACATGGTAAAGTGTTGGCATGTGAAAAGTGTGCTATCGTAGTCCAAACCATCAATTTCATCAATGAAAACCATTTGTCAAGTTCTTTCAGGGATTGAACCTCTAAGTAGTATCATCATGGCTCAACTTGATCACATAAATTGATATAACATGTTAGATACCAAAGCTTGAAGCTCAGCAGTCATTTATGGGCTTGTAAGAGCTCGAGCACAACTCAAACATGAATATACAATCCTGGTGCCCGCACATGGGATCATCCCCACACATGTACGCACCCAAAAGCACGTGGCTATCACCACAATTCAGGCAACTGGTGCCTCAATCGAGTTTAAATACGATACTTACCTCAAGAAAATCAAATCACTCCTCTAGCAAGCCCTTGCCTCGCGAATCGACCTCTGAACGCCTCGAATATAGCCATAAATAATTTGATACAATCAACACGAGCTAATGGAATCAATTCCATATGAAATTACTAAGTTCTTAATCAAAAGTCAAAAAGTCAACTCAAAAGTAGGCCCTTGGGCCCATATCTCAGAATCCAATAAAAGTTACAAAATCCGGAAGCGCTTAAACCACGAGTCTAGCCATACCAAATTTACCAAAATCCGACACCAAATCATCACTCAAATCCATAAATTAAACTCTCAAAATTCCTAACCTCAAACTCCCAAATTCCATCGAAAAAACACACAAACTAGGTGGGAAATTCAATTAGGAAACATAATTATTGAATAATAACAACCACAAGTGACTTACCTCAAGAATCCCTTCGAAATCCCTCTTGAAAATAGCCCAAATCCGAGTTTGCAAAGTCAAGAAATGATAAAACCTCGGAACCCAACATTTATATTATGTCCAGGCTTTCTGGCACCTACGACAACTTATCCGCACCAGCGGCTTCGCGAAAACAACAACTATCCCTCTTCTGCGGTAATTCACTGGGGAAAGACCTTCGCACCTGCGGAACATTCTCCGCTTCTGCGCAAAGCAGGTGCGACTTACTTCTCGCTCCTGCGCTGCCCCCTCGCTTTTGCGCTCAACCTCACCGCATTTGCAACCATGCAGGTGCGGTCAAACCTTCGCACCTGTGACTACTGCACTCCTTTCTACTCGCCGCATCTGTGCTTCCCAGCTCGCACCTGCGATCAAAGCTCTGCAGGTGCGATTGCACCAGAAGACTCCCAGCTTCAGTAACACTTTAACTCCAAATCTTGATCCGTTAACCACCTAAACAAAATTCGAGACCCCAGGACCTCGACCAAATATACCAACAAATCCTAAAACACGATTCAAACTTAGTCGAGCTTTAAAATCACATCAAACAATGCTAAAACCACAAATCACGCATCGATTCTAGACTAATGAACTTTTGAACCTATAACTTCTACATTCGATGTCGAACCCTATCAAATCACATCCGTTTGACCTCAAATTTTGCACACAAGTCAAAATTGACACCACGGACCTACCCCAACTCCCGGAACCCTAATCTGAGCCCGGTAACCACAAAGTCAACTCTCGGTCAGACTTTTAAATTTCCAACTTTTGCGATTTCAAGCCTAATTCCACTACGGACCTCCAAATCACAATCCAAACACACTCTTAAGTCCAAAATCTCCCAACGGAACTAACGGAGCCATCAAAATGCCATTCTGGAGCCATTTATATACAAGACAACATCTGATCAATTATTTCAACTTAAGCTTCTAACTTTGAGACTAAGTGTCTCAATTCATTCCGAAACCTCTCCGGATCCGAACCAACTACCCCGACAAGACACATAACCAACAATTAAGCAGGGAATGAGCAGTAAATGGGGAACGGGGATACAACTCTCAAAATGACCGCCCGAGTCGTTACATCCTCCACCTCTTAAACAAACGTTCGTCCTCGAACGGTTCTAGAAACATATTTGGAGTCTCAAATAGGCGTGGATATTTGCTCTGCATATTCAGCTTGGTCTCCCAAGTAGCCTCCTCAACTGGCTGACCTCTCCACTGCACCTTCACTGAAGCTATGTCTTTTGACCTCAACTTTCGAACCTGCCGATCCAAAATGGCCATCGGATCCACATCATAAGTTAAATCACTATCTAACTGAACCGTGCTGAAATCCAAAACATTAGACGGATCGTCGACATACTTCCGGAGCATAGAAACATGAAATACTGGATGAACACTTGACAGACTAGGCGGCAAGGCAAGCTTGTAAGCCATCTCTCCAATCCTCTGAAGCACCTCAAACGGCCCAATATACCGAGGGCTTAACTTTCCCTTCATCACGAACCTCATAACACCCTTCATGGGCGAAACCTTGAGATATACCTTGTCCCCAACCATGTAGGCAACATCACGAACCTTCCTATCGGCGTAACTCTTCTGTCTAGACTGCGCAGTGCAAAGCCGATCCTGAATCAATTTAAACTTGTCCAAAGCATCCTGAACCAAGTCAGTGCCCAATAACCTAGCCTCACCCGGGTCAAACCATCCCACTGGATACCGACACCGTCTCACATACAAAGCATTATACAGATCCATCTGAATGCTCCATTAGTAGCTGTTGTTGTAGGCGAACTCTGCGTGCGGCAGAAACTGAGGGTGAAATATTATGCCCAACTCTCACTGCACGGCTCTCCAAAACTGTGATGTAAACTGCGTGCCCCAATCTAAAATGATGGACACTGGCACACTGTGAAGGCAAAATATCTCGCAGATGTAAGTCCCAGCCAACCGCTCTGAAGAATAAGTAGTCCCAACTGGAATGAAGTGCGCGGACTTGGTTAACCGATCCACAATCACCCAAATAGCATCAAACTTCCTTGAAGTCCGTGGGAGCCTAAATACAAAATCCATGGTGATAGCTCCCACTTCCACTCTAGAATCTTAATCCTCTGAAGTAATCCGCTCGGTCTCTGATGCTCATACTTCACCTACTGACAATTTAGGCACTGGTCTACAAATCACATTATATCCCTCTTCATCCTCCTCCACCAGTAGTGCTACCTCAAGTCTTGGTACATCATCGCGGCATCCGGATGAATGGAATATCGTGAATTGTGGGCCTCCTCAATAATAAAATCACGTAGTCCATCTATATTGGGCACACAAATCCAACCATGCATCATCAACAATCCATCATCTTCAACCGTAACATCTTTGGCATCATCGTGCTGAACCGTTTCCTTAAGGATAAGTAAATGTGGATCATCATACTGGCTCTCTCTGATGCAATCATATAAGGAAGACCGAAAAACCACACAAGCTAGAACACGGTGATTCATAATCCTTCAGCAGCTCCAACCATCTCCGCTGCCTCAAATATAAATCCTTTTGTTTGAACAAGTGCTAGAGACTCCGATGATCCGCAAATACCTCACAAGACACACCGTAGAAATAATGCCTCCAAATCTTAAATGCATGAACGATGGTAGCCAACTCCAAATCTTAAATGCATGAACGATGGTAGCCAACTCCAAATCATGGAAAGGGTAGTTCTTCTCATGAGGCTTCAACTGGCGCGAAGCATAAGCAATCACTGTACCATCTTGCATTAAGACACACCTAATACCAATCTGAGAAGCATCACAATATATTATATAAGAGCCAGAAGCCGAAGGAAAAATTAGAAATTGAGCTGCGGTCAAGGCAGTCTTAAGCTTCTGAAAGCTCTCCTCACAATCATCTGACCACATGAATGGGGTACCCTTCTGAGTCAATTTGGTCAAAGGCGCTGCAATAGACAAGAAACCCTCAATGAAGCGACGATAATTGTCATGCCCTGACCTCGGGGAGCGCGACTGACGCTCAACCGAGATACCCCAGTTAAGCAAGCCTGCTAGATGCCTTCTACCCAACCTTGCCCATTAACAACATAAGAATCAATACAAGTGATAGACATGAGAAGAGTCAAGTATTCCACATTCTTTTTCCATTACTAAAGGATATCCATTTATGATTTTCAAAATATTACAAGTTTATAGATATGATGAAAAACATATTTGCCCAAATACCAACACTTACTAGTTTAATTCCCAACATCAAACACCACTCATAACCTGTCTACGGAGCCTTTAAGTACAACAGAAGAGAAGAATGGAAGTGTCGACGATAAGGCCCCAGCTATACCTCAAAGCTCAAAACAGAACATCAAATGACACCAGGCCCAGAATAGAGTAGGGCTCACCAAAACCTACTGAATAGAGAGTGATCGCTAACGAGGACCAAAGCTGCCCGCTGATGAACCACCTGCATCCATTGAAGATGCAACGCCCCCGGCAAAATGGACGTTAGTACATGTGGAATAGTACTAGTATGAAAACCAAAACACCTATTCAAGGACTTGGAAATACAACATGGATATGATGAATCATGGTAACAAATAAAGGGCTTAGATAGCCGTTAAAGTCAAAGCAAATTTATCAAGAGCTTCCAACAACATTTATAAATTTTAAGTCGAGGATCCTCTGTAACCACCTTTACACAAAGCGGCCCTACCACCTCACCCCAATGTATGTGGGTGGAGGTGCAACCACAACACCCTAAACTCTACACAAAGCGGCCCTACCGCCTCACCCCAATGTATGCGGGTGGAGGTGTAATCACAATACCACAACTCTACACAAAGCGGCCCTGCCGCTTCACCCCAATGTATGCGGGTGGAGGTGTAATCACAATACCACAACTATACACAAAGCGGCCCTATCGCCTCACCCCAATGTATGCGGGTGGAGGTGTAATCACAATACTATAAACTCTACACAAAGCGCCCCTGCCGCCTCACCCTAATGTATGCGGGTGGAGGTGTAATTACAATACCATGACTCTACACAAAGTGGCCATGCCGCCTCACCCTAATGTATGTGGGTGGAGGTGTAATCACAATACTACAACTCTAGATTCCCAAGATGATAATAGTTTTACAAGGGGTTCTCTTCCAATCAACCGTTTGGCGCCTTTGGCCTTAGCAAGAGTAACTTTATAAGGTTTCATCATATGAGAAATAAGTGTTTGATTACATTGATGTCATACAAGGTTTTCTTCTCAAAAAGGGGTATAACATAATTAAGTCACAATAGAAAATCTTTAACACATCATTCATTCTTGAAATACTTTTTCCTAAAAGGGCAATACACAATTTCAACTCATGAATATATAAGAGCTCAAAACACTTTGGAAATACTTACAAAGCATAGCATTAGTTAAAACAATCATATTTCGGCATGAATTGAGTATATAGGCTTTTAGGCACATCTATTTTCGAAGTCAATTTGGAACAGTTGAATCAAGGCTCATTTCATAACCTTTCTCACATCATTTCATTTCCTTGGAACCATTGGCCACAAGTATAGTTTTCATTATTGGCACATTGACCACACTTTATATCTCCAACCCACCTCTTTCACTTTCAAGCATCCTAATAGATTATCCTTTGGAGCTTGGATTTATGAAAAAGAATCTGATCACGAGGAAATTGCCAACATGTGTTTCAGGCCATCAAAGAAGATAACGATGAAGACTCGGGTGAACTTGATCACATGGCAGACAAATGAACAAGCGAGGTACATCTCCCTACATGTCCTAACTGCAGTGAACTCTAAGAATTTATTAATATTGCTCTTGCGGATTTGGAGAAAGTTCTGAATGAACTTCAAAAAATCCAAAGAGAAAAGAAAGACTGGGCTCTGTAATTGGATGTGTGTGAAATTGAGAGAGATATGCTTCAAGATGAAGTTAATAAACTTCAACTTCAACTGAATGGATTGAGAAACTCCACCAGTCATAGTTCAATTAGATCAAATCAGTTTGCTTCTCATAACTCTCCAACTAGCACAAGAAATCTTTGCATGCACTTATTGTGGGAAAAATGGTCACAACACTAAACACTGCGGGCTTAGAATTAGAAAAGAAAAAGTCTCTGAAAATTCTAATAACCCCTCATATTTTTATTGTGGAAAATTCAATCATACCTAGAATCATTGCAAGTTTAAGAACAGCAGAAAATGGGTATGGGGACCCAAGCCCTCTAGTAAAGCTAATACTCAAAACACTAACCACTCGGGACCAAAGCAGGCTTGGGAACCTAAAAATAAGTAATCTGTTTTTGCAGGAACACCGCAAGAATAATCGAAAAGGGAAATAATACCTTGATAGCGCGTGTTCCAGACATATGACTGGTGACAAACAACTGTTCAAAACTATCACCAAACTAGATGAAGGAACACTCACGTTTGGAGACAAATCAAAAGGAAGTGTAATTGGAGTTGGAAGAGTTCCTCTCAGCTCAACATGTGATGTAGACGAAGTGTACCAGATTGATGAACTCGGCTACAACCTTCTTAGTATCAACCAACTATGTGACAATGACTATGAGGTTCATTTTAAAAAGCACGGTTGGTTTATTGAAGACGAATCAGGTAAAGATTCTTTATGGAAATAGATACACTATTGTTTGTACCATTAGTAACATAGATAGTCTTGGTAATCAATTTTGTCTAACCTATATGATTGATGATCCTTGGGTATGGCATAGAAAATATGGTCATGTCAGCTTGCATATTATTCATAAACTTTCCAATAATGTTCTTGTCATTGGTCTTCCAAAACTAAATTTTTCAATAGATTAAATATGTGATGCATGTCAACTAGGAAAACAAACCAGGTCCTCTTTTAAAGTTATGAACATTGTGTCTACTACAAAGCCTCTTTAACTCTTACATATGGACCTTTTTGGTCCAACTAGAACTGCTAGTATAGGTGGTAGAAAATATGTCTTTGTTATAGTAGATGATTTTTCTCTTTGAAGTCTTCTCCAAGAAGGTACATCGGAAAAAAGGTTATAACATATCTTTTATAAGAAGTGATCATGGAGGAGAAGTTGAAAAAAAAGCATTTGAGAACTTTTGCAATGATCAAAGGATCTCCCACATTTTTTCATATCCAAGATCACTGCAACAAAATGGAGTGGTAGAACACAAAAATAGAACCTTGCAAGTTATGACAAGAACTATGATTGAGGAAAATTCACTTCCACACCACTTCTGGGCAGAAGCTGTAAGCACAGCATGTCACATCATCAACAGATGCTTAATTCGACCTATTCTCAAGAAGACTCCATATGAACTATGGAGAGGTAAAAGACCCAACATCAGTTATTTTCATCCTTTTATTTGCAATTGCTTCATTCACAATAATGTAAAAGACAATCTTGGTAAGTTTTATCCTAAAAGAGATGAATGTATTTTTCTCGGATACTCTCCCTCTTATAGAGCATATAGAGTTTTTAATAAGCGTACTCTTTCTATTAAAGAATCCATACATGTAGTTTTTGTGGACACTAACCCTCGCTTAAGGAATGAAAAACTTCCTGAAGATGAGGAAATTTTCATAGTTCTAAAGTCTATCAATACAGGAGAAACCACTCATGATGAGATGACTTGTCAGCAAGATTAGTCGACTAACAGTCCTATAGACAATCTGGAACCTTTTATAATTGAACAGTCAAATCCTTTTGAGAAGGAGCCTATATCAATTGTTCCAAATGAATGGAAAAGTGAGCCTGGATATCCATATAAGTACATCATTAGAGATCCTCAAAAAGGAATAAATACTAGAAAATCACTATAGCAAACATCAAATATTACTCTCATATCCTAGTTCGAATCGAAAAAAGGTGGATGAGGCCCTTGGGGACAAAAGCTGGACAATTGCAATGAAGGAATAGCTTGATCAATTTGAGAAAAATAAGGTATGGGAACTCATTCCTAAACCTCCAGATGCATCCATTGTTGGAACAAAATGGGTGTACAGAAATAAGTTGAATGAGCTTGGACAAGTAGTACGAAATAAAGCTAGACTGGTCGCACAAGGTTATTCACAGTAAGAAGGAATACGAGGAGACCTTCGCCCTTGTTGCCAGGTTAAAATCTATTCTCATCCTATTAGCCTATGCTGCTCACAAATATTTCAGACTATTTCAGATGGATGTGAAAAATGCTTTCTAAAATGGGTTCATCTCTAAGGAAGTATTTGTTAAGCAACCTCCAGAATTTGTAAATAAATCCTTTCAAAATCATGTCTACAAACTGTCCAAAGCTTTGTACGGTCTAAAGCAAGATCTTAGAGCTTGGTATGAAAGGCTAAGTTCATTCTTAGTCGAACATGGGTTTGACAGAGGTAACATTGATACTACTATTTTTATCAAACAATCATCTGAAGGTAATTTAATTGTACAAATCGACATATATGATATTATTTTTGGTAGCACTAATCTTGTTTCATGAAAGGACTTTTCAAACATTATGAAAGGGAATTTGAAATGAGTATGATGGGAGAATTAACTTTCTTCCTTGGGATTAAAATCAAGCAAGTACAGAAAAGGATTTTCATTAGTCAAACAAAGTACACAAAAGAGCTCATCAAAATATTTGGCATGTCTAATGCAAAGGCCATAGGGACGCCTATGAGTCCGTCAACTACCTTGGATGAAGATAAAGATGGTAAGAGTGTCGCAGAAATAATGTATTGAGGTATGATTGGTTCTCTACTCTATCTTACAGATAGTCAACCATATATTATTTTCAGTGTTTCCAAATGTGCAAGATATCAGTCAGCTCCTAAAGAGTCCCACTTGACTACTGTTAAACATATTATCAGATATTAGATAGGGACAGTCGACTATGGATTATGGTACGAAAGTTTATATATCTTTAGTCTCAAAGGTTTTTCAAATGCAGATTTTGCAGGAGATAAAATTGACAAGAAAAGCACGAGTGGGACGTGCCAGTTACTTGAAAAATCTCTTATATCCTAGAACAGCAAGAAACAAAGTTGTGTAACCCTATCTACTACTGAAGTGGAATATTTGGCTGTAGACAACTATTGCACACAAGTTATATGGATTATGCATCAGCTGTTAGATTATGATTTATGCCTTAACTACGTTCCTATTACGTGTGATAACACTAGTGCTATTTGTCTATCAAAAAATTATGTACATTATTCTAGAGCTAAGCATATTGAGATGAAGCATCATTTTATACATGGTCATGTTGCTAAAGGCGATATTGTGTTAGAATTTGTTAATACTGTAAATCAGTTAGAGGATATTTTTACAAAATCATTGCTTGAAGAAAGATCTGATTCCTTCGTAATAAAATTGGTATTTGTACAATTCTTGTCTAACTGTGCTAAGTGTTTACTTTAATTGTCTAGGTTTTTAATTTTTTCCATTAATATCTTCGTAATTTTTGCCCAAAAATCTTTTAGTACTTGATTAGTTTGTACATTCTTTAATTGCTGAACTGATGGCGGGCCTGTAGAAGGCAACTTTTTAGTTGCTCTTCACACGTCTCTCCGAGAATCTAGGCATCCATTTAAACTCCTTTTAACCCCTTCGCCCTCGATCATATATCCCATTCTCTCAAAGAAACTCAGTCTCTCTCTCTCTCTCTCTCTCTCTCTCTCTCTCTCTCTCTCTCTCTCTCTCTCTCTTTGTATTCTCTTTTACTCATGGCGAAAACCAAACCCTCTCATTCCTTATCCATGCCTAGAAGAAGCCATCGCTTAAAGAAACACCATTAAATTGATGATCCTATTGATGTAGAATCCTCAAAAATCACAGACCATCTATAGACCGAGGATGATTCCAGTGATTCTCAAGAAGATATTCTCATCTCCCAAAAGAGGGCTGGAAAGCGCCCAATAGAGTCCATCCCCAAACAATCTTCTTAGAAAAGAGGGAAAATTGAACGTGTAGAGTTTGGACCTTAAGACAAGATGAATTTCTATGGCCCCGAAGAGAAGGCTATGTTTGTTGCTTTCAAAGGAAAGTCTATTGCTTATGATCCCACTGTAAGTTTGAAATCTATGCAAAACTCTCGCTGTGATGTTATCTCTGCGTTTATACTCAGAAACTTGTCTCTCTATTTGCTACTGTTGGTGATACTGTCTATGAAGATCCTGTGCATATGTTTTATACAAATCTTTTTATGAATAATAAAGATGATCTGGAATCCATGGTTTTAGGAACTCTTATTATTCTTGACGCTTATCAGTTTGAGAAAATCTTTGCAACAAAGTTTGTTGGGTATAGTTTATTTGTGCAATATTCTTGGCCTGATAATTTTGAAGTGTCATTTGAGGAAGCCAAATGTGTGTTGTCTGAAAACCCCCTGATATTGGTCCATAAAGTTTGAAATTTGAACACCGTGTACTTAGCCCACATTATTGCTACCACTTTTCTACCCCGTACTGGTTCACTTAGCACGCTGTCTCTTAGAGATGTGTTTATTTTGTACTGTCTGGTAAATGGAAAAGCCATTAATTGATTTGCCTAAGTACGTCAGTACATGCTTGAAAGCATCAGGGATGTTTCATCCTCTGCGAACATTTTGCCCTATGTTTTGCTAATCTATCACATCTTGAAAGTTATGAAATTGGATTTATCTCTCTATGCTCCTAAAACCACCTCTAACACATTTGACAAGACTGCCTTTGCCATGATGGGATATACCTTGATTGAGGGAACGTGTCTTAAGAAAGAAAAGGCACCAGAATTCAACCCTCATCAGCGCACTGGAGGGATTAAATCGGAAGCCAGCAAATCCTCTTCCTCAAATGAAATGATGCTAATGCAGCAAAATATTGCAGGTATAAAGGAATTGCTAACTGCTATGCAGAAACATGTGGACAAGGTCAGGGCAGTAACAAAAGATACTGGAGCAGATGTGGCTAGGCTAAGGATCATTCCCCAAGCCACAAAGAGGCAAGGAATCAGGGCTATACAGGATGTAACTGCGAAGCTGACCAAAGGCACCAAAGATATTGATGCCAGCTATGACAGTTTATTCACCAAAGTGATCAACACCCTAAAGTATCTCCTTGGAAGGAATTAAGTGTCTGGGATGTTAAGACAATCTTTTTATTTTATTTTATGTGATGGATGTTAAAACTATTTCTTTTGGTTGTGTATGGATGAGCATGGGAGTCGACTATGCCCACTATAACTGCTAGCTGTATATATGTTTTGCCTGCTTAACTTGTACTATTATTAGCTGTTGTCTTTTTTTCTCTTTTTGATTGATATTAAAGGGGAGAAGAAAAGGAGTACAAGGATAGGGGAGCAACAAATAAGGAAGACAAGGAAGAGCTCCAAGACAGGGGAGGAAAAGTACACTCGTAAAAGGGAAGTACCCCCTAAATAAGTCGAACTCTATTTATATTATTGTCATCATCAAAACGGGGAGATTGTTAAGTTTAGAATTTTTATAATATTCAATAATCTAAAGAAGCCTTGACTAATGACATCTCATTGTGTGTAGATTTAGAGAGCAACTACATTGATATAAGGAAAGAAGATCATACTCAATGGCTATGTACTTTGAACTTTGCATCAAATGGAAAAAGAACCAATCAATCAAAGAACAGAGAAGGAAAGTAGGAAAGTCAATCAATCAGCCTTGCCAAAGATCCTCAAGCGTGCAAGAATGGAAAGAGAGATAATCACGGCTAGAGACCAAATCAAGAACAATCTGCGGAAGCACTAATCAAGGAGAAATAGAGGAACCAATTCATCAAGATTGAGGATGAATCTAGTTACTCTTTCAAGGTAGGTTCACGAGGCTACCCTTGGGTCTCACTCTTAGATGTCTATGCCTCACAAGTAAAGATCTCCAATAATTATTTCCATACAATCCCATAAGACAAGGAAACAAAAGACTCATCAAGCTATAAACAAAGAAGTAGAAAGACATCGAAAGGCACATAACTACATCATCTATTTCTACACCTTTTTAGTTTTTAGTACAAGCACTGTATTCTTGAGTCTACACGTGTCGCAAAAGCTTGAATGAGTTAGGAAACAAAACGAAAGTTGTATTAACATTAGAAAGAAACATTGGTGTTGTATATCGTTGGTGGTGAATGTACTAAAACCATTACTATTGTAAACTCTTAATGAAGATCTAAGAGAACCCTTGTGACCCAAAGAACTGGACGTAGGTACATCACCGGTACTGAACCAGTATAAAAATTATTGTGCCTCCTTTACTTTTCTGTCTACTCAGTTTATTTCTGTTGCGATCAATCACTGTGTAAAGTCTTATCGACTATTTTCCTACATAGTCAACTAAGATTTTCAAATCGGCTATAATTCACTCCCCCCCCCCCCCCCTCTCTCTCTCTTTCAATATATATATATATATATATATATATATATATATATATATATATATATATATATATATATATATATTCCCCCAAATTTTAAAAGAATGTCATGGTTCTAAGTTTGAAAATGATTTAATTTAGAATAATTTATCCACACATTTTTATAGTCATACGCATGTTATGGTAAATGTAAAAACACCAAATGTTATGTCATATTAACAATTTTCAAAATATTTCATTTCTTTCCTATACTTTATGCATAGTCAAGCTATATCATATTTAAATTAAACATGACCGAGCATTACTTCATCTGCAAAGTGGAATCCGTTGACACCCTTCTTGGTTGAAGCTGTCTCCGTCACTATCATAATGCATGCAATAGAGATGAGATTTCGTACCAATCTTCTGTGTACTTTGTCCATAAACCAGATTTTTTCAACTCCTAAGCCTGACCAGCAGTCGTGCCTTGATTATGCCGTGTACTCAGGATAATTTTATTTTAACCCCAGAAATGGACGATACGTGTGAAAATCCCTAGCAGAAAAGGCATAACAGGGAACGTTGTGTTGGATGCTTAATCTTGTACTAGTATCCTTTTAGCAAGAGCAGCCAAGCTTGTGTTGTCTCGTTGATTGGCCTTCTCAGCTATCACAAAATGTTTGAGGTATGCGTACGCATGCGCACAAACATTATAAGAAATATTTATATAATTAGGTTACTTAATTGATGTAATTCTATTTACTGTAATTAGTAATCTTGAATTAATGATTAATTGTTTAAATTACGTTGATCGTGTAAAAAAGGTTCTACATTATCGGTGTATCTAACTTAAATTCATCCAAAAAAAATTAATATGGAAGGAAGTAAAAAAGTATGTTCAGATTATTCACTATGAAGATTGATTTATTCGATCACTATTTGTTCTTGTACCTCTTTATTTTTAGTTGTGAATGAGCTTGCAGGTTAGTTAGTTGGCTAGTGTTAAGAATAATAATTAAAAAGTTGGTTATTCTTGTATATAAGGATGTACAGTGTATTGAGAAATCAGTTAGTTAAAATATTACCAATTTTCCAGAATCTTCTTTCTTTGTCTCCTTCACCTCTCTTCTTCTTTCCTCACCATAAACAGAGCTTTCAAGCTCTTAACATGGTATTAGAGCAGTGATAATGGTTTGAAATTTCGCTCGCAACTCATCTGTTTTGAAACTTATTGTATTTCCAATTACTTGCAGAATCGTGAAAAACTTGTTCCAAAGTCAAATATCGCAAAGTTATGGTTTTGAAGTTTGCCCAATTCAGCAACAATGTCGATTGAAAAAGGAACAGGAATCGCGACTACAAGAAATAAAGCTAAAATTGATCACACGCATCCACTTTTTATGCATCCATCAGACACTTCGAATTCAATTCTGACTCCAATCTAGCTCAAAGGATCTGAGATTTATGGACTATGGCGAAGGTCGATGCGTATAGAAATTGAAGGTAAATAGAAATTAGGTTTTGTTACTGAAACTTGTAGAAAAGAATTATTAGATGACGAGTTTCATGAACACAGGGAAACATGCAATGCAATTGACCTTTCGTGGATAATGAACACAGTCGCACCACATCTATTCAGTTGAATTGTTTATGCTTCTGATGCACACCTCGTATGGGAAGATATGCGGGAGCATTTTGATAAAGTAAACACAGTACGTATATTTCAGCTACATCGGGAAATTACAATAATTTCTCAAGGAATAGACTTTGTTTCTCTCTACTTCACGAGGCTAAAAGAGTTGTGGGCGGAGTATGATGCAAGGGTGCCTTCTCCAAATTGTGGATGTGAAAAATTCAAAGAAAATGTAGAACATTTTTTACAGCAGTGTCTGCTTAAATTTCTCAGTAGCTTGAACGAGTCGTACGGCCAAGCGAGGTGTTAGATTCTCATAAAAACAACATAACCAACTTTGAATCAGGCCTATGCAATCATTATTGAATGTGAATGTCAATCGAAATCACATCTGGCGTTAATTCCACAGCAGAAAGGAATGACATTGCAGCACTATGGAGTGCAAAAGGCACACAACATAAGCCAAAGAGGAACTTCAATCTATATTGTGAATATTGCAAGTTAAAAGGTCATACTAAGGAAAACTGTTACCAATTGGATGGCTACCCTCCAAACTCTAAGGGGAGAAAGAAGAATTGGGTAACTGCTAAGAATGTGATTGCTAACAATGTGACCTCGTTTGGTAGACACTTGGACCAAAACTCTAATATGATTCCTGGGCCGAATTATTCTTGGGGTTTCCATCAAGGTTATAACACCAGTAATCATGGCTACAACTTTCCTAGTGACGAGCATCGTGGTTTAGGTTTTATTGGTAGTAGTCATGGTTAGGGTTTTCCTACATATGACCTGGGTCAAGGGATGATGAACAATGTTGTTGCAGGCCAAAGTGAAACAAATATGAATGCAGGTACTGCACCTATGGTCTTCACCCAAGAACAGCACAACCAAATCCTGAAGATGCTAAGCAATGGTAACAATACTGAAGCAGCAGCTAATGCAGCAAGTATTATTACTACCTCTCTTGCAAATGATAGGGATGATAAATGGATTGTAGATAGTGGAGCTACTAATCATATGGTGGGAGACAATGGAATGTTGTCAACAATTACTAAACGTGAGAATTATAAGGTGCTCTTACCTAATGGCAGTAGAGTCCCCATTACACACATAAGGAGCTCTGAATTGTTGCAGGGAAACATTCATAATGTTCTATGTGTTCCTGAATTCATGTTCTATTTGTTATTAGTAGCAAAGTTGACAAGAGAGCTAAGATGCTTCACGGCATTCTATCCTAACTTTTGTCAAATGCCGGACCTTCACATAGGAAAGGTGAAAGGGATTGGTAGAATGGAAAAAGATATGTATCACTGGCACTCAAAGAATAAAAGGCCACCATCGCTTGTCCCTTCAGTATTCCTGACAGTACATGATGAGGAGAAGCTACGGCACAGGGGCTAGAACATGTCTTTAGGAGGATAGTTAGAAGTAACATGAATAATACTAAGTCTTGTACTGTATGCCCTCTAGATAAGAAGATAAGAGTTCCACTCCCTATAAGTAATAGTAGATCTGCAAAACCTTTTGACTTGGTACATGCAGATGTCTGGGGTCCCTATAAGATTCCTACCTTTGATGGCTGTAGGTATTTTCTTACTTTGGTTGATGATTGTTGTAGAATGGTATGGGTGTTTCTTCTACATTTAAAGAGTGATGTTAGTACTGTTCTTGAGGAATTCTTACTACTTGTACAAACTCAGTTTAATGTATCAATAAAGGTCTTTAGAGGTGATAATGGGACTGAGTTCTTTAATTCTTTATGCAAAGCTTTATTTAGTAATGCAGGGATTATTCACAAGAGCTCTTGTGTTCACACACACCAACAAAATGGGATTGTTGAAAGGAAGCACATGCATATCCTTGAAGTGGCCGGGGCACTTAGGTTTCAAGCAAGGTTGCCTTTGAGATTTTAGGGTATTTGTGCTATCAATGCTATGTATCTCATTAATAGGATACCATCTCGAGTACTGGGGAACAAGTTACCTTTTAAAGTTTTCTATGGAAGACAACCTAGCTTGGCTCATCTGAGAGTTTGACGAGCGCAAAACACATCACAAAATTGATGCTCGCTAATCAAAGATAGTAAAGTAAAATATCGTCTCCACGTGGATTGATTTTAAATAATGTTCGAGTAATTTCTGGTTTAAATGTTATTCACGAGGATCAGCATTTGAGTAAATGATTATGAACTACGTTTAAGAACTAAAATAAATCAATTGACAATTGACTGCAAAGAACTAGGGATTAGCAGAGTCGGTTTCTTATCAATGTAAAGAATAAGGGTCTTGACATGAAAGGTGCAAGGTCGTTATTCTGGATATGATACTATATATCACTCTTGATATTCTATCGATTCACATGAATTCAATAGATGATTTGCTTATGCTTCCAATTCATACTCCCATCTCGATTAAATCTAAATCTTTTGAATAAACTAATATGAAGTGCGGTGAAACTTGCAAGAATCTATTGGTAAGAATAGTCAAAGAGAAACTTCTCTCGAATATTTCTCAATCTCAATTTAAGAGGTAGATCACAAAGCTCTTTCAATTACTTTAAAGAAGTACCAAAATAAATTAAGGCATGCATTGCAATTTTCTCCTATTTCAATTAAACAAGATAAAAAATAAAATCACAACTAGAGTTAAAGCTCTTCCAATAGATTCAAGCAATTAAGCAGTAATCAAATACATAAATAATAACCAAGTCACCAAATCATGTCAAACACTAAGGTAAACTACTCCATAATTATGGAGCAAGTCACCACAATAAGAGTTAGAGAATAAGAAAGCATCAATCCAACGTTACAATCCAAACTTCCACATTGAAATGATGGAAAGATGATAAAATTTCGTGTCTTGTAGCCTCCAATGCTCTCCCAAAGCTTCCAAGGTCAAAAGTTCTCTAAAAAATTATATTTTTGGTGTATTTATACCATGTAGGAACGGGCTCGTATGAAACTACCCTTTTCAAGCTGAAGTGGGATAATTGGACCGTGAAAATACACTGGCGCGGTGCCCCATGCACCGAGCTAGTGCAATTTTCTCAGTGTAATTTTGTTTTCTCACTTTTTGACATCCAGACTTGGTCCTCATCCCCCGAACATGATCCAGACTTAACTTCTTGGGTTTTTACTCATACTTCAAATTTCCAACTTGTTTAAATTAGGTCCAAATTATTTTAATAGCTCGAAATCACTTCCTGCAAGGCATAGAACATATAATAAGTGCAATACACTAACATTTAAGCTCAAACACAAGTGAAATGTAGTAATTGGAGTGCTAACTATGACTAAAATATGGGATTCTAGCATACCATCAGAGTCATAAAGAGCCTGTGCTATGCTACTATTACTGGGGCCAATGGAGATAAGATTGGTCCAAGAGATGAAACAGCAGTACACATGGGGTATTCTAGTGCACAAAAGGGATACAAACTCTATAGCCTTTTACGCAAGAATTTCTTCATATGCAGAGATTTTGTTTTTAAGGAGTATGTTTTTCCTTTAAAATCCTCTCAAAAATCAAACGCCTATATGATTCCTGCCTGTCTTGTACCTATGCCACATATGGATCTACCTTTAGTGCCACCATCTACTCAAGATGGTTCTTCTGTTCAGGAGCCTAGCTTTAGTCTAGGATCATTCCATCATCAACCAGGTTCCCATGTCCATGGAACTCATAGTGATATACAGGATGAAGCACCCAGTCCAATTGTAGTTGATACTAGAGTGCTCTCATCATCGGAACATCTCTCACAATTCAGTAGTTCTGCAGCAGGCCATTCCGCATCTACTAGCTCTCCTGATGTTCCTTCCCCATAGCCTAGGAGCACAGCTAGAAATTTCAGACCTCCTGGATGGTTGAATGACTTTGTGCATGGTCCACTACCTTGTGAGCATACTTTAGCTTCCTGTACATACCCTATGTCTGACTACATGTCTTAAAGCTCCCTTTCAACCTCCTATCTTGACCCCATCGGCAGTTATTCTGTCATCAAAGAACCTGACTCTTACTCAAAGGCTATACAAGATGATCACTAGGTTACAGCTATGAAGCAGGATATTCAAGCGTTGCTTGACAATAACACCTGGCCTTTTGTGGACTTGCATGCTGGTAAGAGGGCCATAGGATGTAAATAGGTTTACAAGGTCAAGTATAATGCTAAGGGGAAGGTAGAGAGATATAAGGCTCATTTGGTGGCAAAGGATATACACAACAGAAAGGGCTAGACTACCAGGAGACCTTTTCTCCTGTGGTAAAAATGGTCACAATTAGAGCTATTTTATCCATGGCGGCTATGTATGGTTGGCACTTGCACTATATGGATGCCTTCAATACTTTTTTGCAGGGAGATTTGATGAAAGATGTCTACTTGGTGTAGCCTCCAGGCTTTGCGAGATAGGAGGAGTTGTCTAAGGTGTGCAAATTACAAAAGTCCCTATATGGACTGAAGCAAGCGTCCAGACGGTGAAATTTGGAATTGTCTAAATTTCTTTTGACTTCTAGCTTCTCCCAGAGTCACTATGATTACTCTCAATCACTAAGAGAGTTGATGACTATAATGTAGTTTTCCTTGTGTATGTGGATGATATTTTGATCACTGGTTCTTCTGCCTCTCTTATTCGGGACACTAAGGCATTACTTCAGTATCATTTCAAGTTCAAGGACCCGGGGGAGATGAGGCATTTCCTTGGCCTTGGAATAGCTAGATGTAAGGCTGGGATTTCTGTTTGTCAAATGAAATTTACCTTGGATTCAATCTCAGACGTGGAATTGGCATGATCTAAGCCTGCAAGCACACCTTTGGAAGTAAATCAGAGACTCACTAGTGTAGCATATTAAAAAGGCCTTACGGTTGATACTACAGATATAGACGAGGCACTAGAAGATGCCACAAGTTATCGGAAATGGGTGGGCAAGCTTTTATGCCTCACAATGACTAGGCCTGCCATAGCCTATGCAGTGAAAAACTTAAGCCAATTCAGGCACTCACCCAAAAAGTCACACATCGAGGACTATTTGGAAAACTGAATTTGCATATTTAACTGCCAGTGAAGCTGATTTGTGATAGTAAAGCAGCCGTTCAGATTGCAGCTAATCTAATTTATCATGAACGGACGAAGCACATAGAGACTGATTGTCATTTCATTAGAGAAACGATACAAAAGGGATTGATAGTAACAACACATGTGAAATTAGAGTTGCAACTGGCTGGCAGTTTAACTAAAGGCCTTGGTCGAGCACAACATGAATTTTTATTATCCAAGCCAGGGGTGTTCAACTTGTTCACACCACATAGCTTGAGGGGGAGTGTTGAGGGGTGTTGAGCTGTGAATGAGCTGGCAAGTTAGTTAGTTAGTTGGTTGGTGTCCAGAATAGTAATTAAGAAGTTAGTTATTCTTGAATAAAAGGATGTACAATGTATTGTGAAATTATTTGGTTGAAATATTACTCATTTTCCAGAAGCTTCTCTCTCTGTCTCGCTCACCTCTCTTCTTCGTTCCTCACCATTAATAGAGTTTTCAAGCTCGTAATAGTAACTATGCCCGGTAGTTGGATTCCCAGCTTTCTTAGAAGCAACCCCCATTCAGAGATGATAGGAGAGTACGGCAAGGGTCCATTGTTAATCAATTTTATTACCTCAGTAGAGTCTGTGTATACTTCTAATTGTTGTAGATACTCCAGTTCAATTTTAATTCCCTGCATTATAGCTAGAAGCTGGGTTAAGTTGTTAGTAGCATTCGTTCTTATACCCTATTGCTATAATGATCCACCTCCCCCCCCCCCCCCCAAGTAGCATTTGTTCATGTACTGCAGCTGCTGCTGACAGGTACATGATATTCCGAATTAATATTGCTCTATATTTGAACTTTGCATAATATCTGTATATCTCTCTACAGATTGTATTGGGTTTAAGCCTCTTAAAGCTTAATAAATGGTGAATGTGAATGGGAAAGCCTCTTAGAGCTTAATTTAATTTTTCCTCCGTGACAAAGGGACATTGTCGTATATTGGAGGAGGAAAAGATATTTGATGGATATATATACAATTTCTCTTCTTCTAGCGTTTAAAGAGTTGAGAAGAAGGCAAACCTCGCGTCATCGTCGTCGTCGCTCGCTCGTCTCGGCTTCGGATTTAGATTTAGATTTTGATTTGTTCAAATGATTGAGTGATTAATTTTTTGGACCAAATTTATTTGTTAATATTAATGCAATATTAATTAATCCAAATTAGACCTTTACTGTAACGGTAATTCAATTTTTCTCCGTTTTAATTTTTCTGTTATAATTTGAATTTGGCGGTTTGCATAAATGGCCGTTTTATAAAAAGCCATTTTGAGTTGCAACCTTACCTGAAGAGTTGTAACTCTTCACTATAACCCAACATTTTTTTCGCTATAAATACATGAACTCTCCCTTAGATTTTCCATACGAAAATTCTTATTTCTCCTTCTTATTTCTGCATTGTTTTAACAAAAAAGAAAGCAATAACTGTGATTTACTACTGTTCTTTGAGTTTATTGATCATTGGATTTGAAGTACCGCTACACTAGTGAGGTTATCCATTCTATCCTGGGAGGAAATAATCCTAAACCTCGAGTACTAGGAGGGATTAAGTTCCATAAGGAAACACTATGAATTAAGTGGGTTTGGATCCATTTTCGATTCTTCTACATTTTTTATTTTTCCATTGCTACTAATTTTGAATATATTTTTGAATACAAATTACTAACATATTGTTCATTAATATTGGAGCTCCTTGTGCCATTCTAATTCTTGGATAGACCTGACAATGCATTTTAAAAGGTCCGCATATGGCTACTTGACCAATTGTTTAGTTACGTTTAAATTAATAATTAAATGAATTTAATCGTCAACATCAAGAATGCCAAACACCTACCAGGATATAAGCGTGAAATTGATTGCCGAGCCATCATATTTTAGAATTGTATTTACTGATCACTAACGGATGTAGTTAAAGAATTACAAGTTCATCTGAACCCATCAGTTGGTCCGAACTTGTATATGTGTTAAAAGAATTTATTAAATAATTTCAAACTAATAGAGTTTGAACCAATAAGTTAACTGGGTTATTTTAGAATACCGAACTCGAAATCATATTATTCAAACTTTTGATCCACTCTGCTACTAACACCGTACAATGTGGATAAAAACGACAATATAACTTCACTTTCTTAAGACGAGATACGCATTACTTATAAATACTTAATTGAAAAGAAAAAATTTTGTAAGGTGAGCATTTCGCATAGTACCATAGCATTTGCATTCACCACGCTAAACTAGAACACTGTTAATTATTACATTACGGAACCCTTTATTTCACATTTAATTGCTCAATTTAACCTATCCGTATACGGTCGAAACATGGCTCGTCTATTGCATGACAAGTCGGGACTGAAAACATGACAGGTTGAAGCTCGACCTCGAATTATATCGAACCAAGGCGCGAAGTTGAATCATCAAGCTCATTACTCCGGGACCGAACAAGATCAAAAAAACTTTATCAGGACAAATAATGGAAGGCCAAAATATCCGTGATCGGTTGGATATCACGGCGAAAATCTTGGCACATATCAAGGCGAGGCCGATTAATTAGCAAATGTTGCTTCTTCCAGTCGTTTTGTGCCACCACCGGCTCCGGCGGAAAAGCCCGAAAAAAATTCCGGGATTGACTTCAAACGGTGGCAACAAAAGATGCTCTTCTATTTAACTACTTTGAGTCTACAAAAGTTCATCAAAGAGGACGTTCCAGTTCTACCGAAATCAACTCTTGAGAATGACCGTTTTTAGTGACTGAGGCAAGGAAGCACTCAGATTTCTTATGCAAGACATACATTCTTTGCAGACTGGAGGATGATCTTTACAATGTCTATAGTAATGCAGAAACTTCTAAAGAACTATGGAAGAGCATTGGAAAAGAAGTATAAAATCGAGGATGCTGGTTTGAAGAAGTTCATTGCAGCCAGGTTTTTGGACTATTAGATGGTAGACAACAAGCCTTTCATTAGCCAAGTTCAAGAGCTGCAAGTTATCATTCATGATCTCCTTGCTGAAGGTATAATCCGAATTAATGCTTTTGTTGAAAGTATTAATTCTGTTACTAATTATGAATTATTTGTTGAAGGTTTGGTCATCAATGAGACGTTTCAAGTTGTATCAATGATTGAGAAGTTGCCTCTTTTGTGGAGGGACTTTAAGAACTACTTAAAACACAAGTGCAAGGAGATGAAACTCGAAGATATCATTGTTCGATTGAGGATCAAAGAAGACAATAAAGCTGCAGAAAAGAAGACACGTGGGAACTCAATAATTATGGTAGAAAATATTGTTGAAACAGCTCCAACTAATCTGAAGAAGCGGAAGAAGTCTTCTGGACCAAACAACTATCCCAGCAAGAAAAAATTCAAGGGAAACTGCCACAACTGTGGAAAGGTTGGACACAAAGTTGCAGAATGTCGTAGTCCAAAGAAAGAGAAGAAAAAAGGTCAAGCAAATATGGTTCAAACAAATAATGATATTGATTACTTGTGAGCTATATTGTCTGAATGCAACTTAGTGGGAAATCCTAAGGGGTGGTGGATTGATTCTGGTGCCACCCGCCATGTTTGTGCTGTTAGAGAAGCATTTGCTTCATATGCTCCCGTTGGAGCTAACGAGACCATTTTTATGGGAAATTCTGCAACGGCCGCAATTGAAGGTTATGGAAAGATATTCCTAAAGATGACCTCTAGCAAGGTGGTGACTCTGAACAACGTTTATCATGTTTCGAAAATATGGAAGAACTTAGTTTCTATTTTCCTTCTCGTCAAGAACGGGTTTAAGTGTGTTTTTGTTTCAGACAAAGTTGTAATAAGTAAGAACGAGATGTACTTAGGAAAAGGTTACCTTACTGAGGGCCTTTTTAAGCTGAATGTAATGGTTGTTGACAATAATAAAATTTCAGCTTCTTCTTACTTACTTGAGTCAAACGATTTATGGCATATACGTTTGGGACATGTCAATTATAAAACCTTGCGAAAAATGATTAATTTTAAAGTATTGCCTAAGTCTGAATGCGACAAATATAAATGTCAAATATGTGTGGAATCTAAATATGTTAAACATCCTTATAAATCAGTTGAAAGGAATTCAAACTCTTTAGACTTAATTCATACAGATATTTGCGACATGAAGTCATTACTATCTCGCGGTGGAAAGAAGTATTTCATAACTTTTATTTACGACACTACTAGATATTGCTATGTTTACTCACTTAATAGTAAAGATGAAGCAATAGATGCATTAAAGCAATACAAAAATGAAGTTGAACGCAACTTAACAAGAAAATCAAAATGATAAGAAGTGATAGGGATGATGAATACGAATCTCCTTTCGAAGATATATGTTTAGAATATGGAATTATTCATCAAACAACAACCCCTTACACGCCCCAATCAAATGGAATTGCGGAAAGAAAGAATCTATCATTAAAGGAAATGATGAACGCTTTGTTGATAAGTTCTAGTTTACCACAGAACTTGTGGGGGGCAAGCTATTCTTACGGCTAATCGGATATTAAATCGAGTATCCCATAGCAAAACGCAATCCATTCCATATGAAAGATGGAAAGGAATCAAGCCCAACTTGAATTATTTTAAAGTATGGGATTTTTTGGCAAAAGTACAAGTTCCTAAACCCGAAAAGGGTAAAGATAGGATCGAAAACCGTTGATTGTGTTTTCATAGGATATGCGACCAATAGTAAAGGATATCATTTTCTGGTGCTTAAATCAGAAAATCCTGACATTCATAATAATACGATCATAGAATCAGATAATGTTGAGTTTTTCGAAAATATATATCCGTATAAAAAGAAATGTATGTCGACTGGTGAAGGATCAGAATGACTTCGGGAAGAGACAAAAGAAAGTACGTATAATCAAGAGGATCCAAGACGTTGTAAACGTCAAAGAACGTCTACTTTATTTGAACCAGATTTTGTGACTTTCTTATTGGAAAATGAGCCTCGAACATTTAAAAAAGCTATGTCTTCTTCGGAATCATTATTTTGGAAAGAGACAGTCAATAGTGAAATAGAATCCATATTGAAAAACCATACATGGGAATTGGTTGATCTTCCTCCAGGCAATAAACCATTGGGTTCTAAATTAATTTTTAAGACGAAAATGAAAGATGGTGGTACTATTGACAAATATAAAGTAAGACTTGTGGTCAAACGGTATAGACAACGAGAAGGTCTTGACTATTTTGATACATACTCTCCAGTTACAAGAATTATGTCCATATAAATATTAGTAGCATTAGCTGCGGTATATGGTCTTGAAATTCATCAAATGGACGTTAAAACGGCCTTCTTAAATGGAGATTTGGAGGAAATTTTTTACATGGAACAACCTGAAGGGTTTGTAGTTCCAGGTAAAGAAAAGAAGGTATGTAGACTTGTTAAATCACTTTATGGACTAAAACAAGTACCCAAACAATGGCATGCGAAATTTGACCAAACAATGTTGTCAAATGGTTTTAAGATAAATGAATGTGATAAATATGAGTACATTAAAAATGTTGCAAATCACATAGTCATTGTTTGCTTATATGTGGATGATATGCTGATAATGAGTAATGACATTGCCAACATAAATGCGACCAAGCATATGCTAAGTTCCTTAAGGAAATACTATGAATTCAGTGAGCTCGGATTCATTTTCTATTCTTCTACATTTTTGATTTTTCCATTACTACTGGTTTTGAGTATATTTTCGAATACAAATTACTAACATATTGTTCATTAATATTGGAGCTCTTGTGCCATTCTAATTCTTGTATAGACCTGACAATGCATTCAAAAAGGCCCGCATATGGCTACTTGACCGATTGTTTAGTTACGTTTAAATCAATAATTAAACGAATTTAATCGTCAACATCAAGAATGCCAAACACCTACCACGATAAAAGCGTGAAATTGATTGCCGAGCCATCATATTTTAGAATTATATTTACTGATCACTGGCGGATGTAGTTAAAGAATTACAGATTCATCTGAACCCATCAGTTGTCCGAGCTTGTATATGTGTTAAAAAAATTTATTAAATAATTACAAATTAATAGAGTTTGAACCAATAAGTTAACTGGTTTATTTTAGAATCCCGAACTCGAACCCATATTATTCAAATTTTAGATCCACTATGCTACTGACACTGTACAATGTGGATAAAAAACGATAGTATAACTTCACTTTCTTAAGACGAGATACGCGTTACTTATAAATACTTAATTGAAAAGAAAAAATTCTGTAAGGTGAGAATTTCGCATGGGACCATAGCTTTTGCATTTATCACGCTAAACTAGAACACTGTTAATTATTACATTACAGAACCATTTATTTCACATTTAATAGCTAAATTTAACCTATGGTTGAAACCGGGCTCGTCTATTGCATGACAAGTCGGGACTGACAACATGACAGATTGAAGCTCGATACCGGATTATATCGGACCAAGGTGTGAAGTTGAATCATCGAGCTCGTGACTCCGGGACCGAACAAGATCGAGAAAACCTTATCGGGCCAAATAATGAGAGGCCAAAATATCCGTGATCGGTTGGATATCACGGCGGAAATCTCGGCACACATCAAGACGAGACCGATCAATTAGCAAATTATGAGATTTTTTACCTTTTATAGAATTATATTAAGAGTAAGACTCCCCTACTATATAAAGGGGGGTCTGATCATTTGTAACACACATCAAGAAACATACCCCAAAGAAATACACTATTATTTCTAGTCATTATTATCTTGTCTTTCTATTCCGACATCGATTGAGGCGCTTCTTGACTCGAGGGTGATCAACCTTCAAGGCTAATGTTGTTCAATTTGTGTGGTATGCTTTTATTTCATGTCATTAATTTCACTATTAATCTGTTCTTTCAAGCTGTATCAAGTTATATCACTTATCCTTAAAACCACGTATAAATTTAACTGTTATCCGATTTTAGGGTAATCAGTTTGGCGCCCACCGTGGGACTAAGGATAATAGTAATTATTTGATACAAATCTTCATAATACACACTGCTTTACGCTTGCTCTTTGAAGTGTCTTTGATTCTGGGCTAAAATATAAAAATGTCAAATTCTCAATTAGAACCTTTGCACGTAGACAACGAGTCCAGTCACAAAGATGAAAATAACAACATAGCGCTCGGTAACGAGATATCACCTGTTGATCCCACTGGAATTCTGATAGAAGAACCCATTGAAGCTAATTCACATATGGCTATCTATGCAGACTTGTCTACTAACCCCGAAAATAGCATTCGTGGTGGAGCCCGATCGGCAACTCGAGACACAAAAAACGTTGAAGGGGCCGAGATCCGTCTACAAGTGATCTTTGAAATGTTCCAGACACAACAGGCGACAATAGCTCAGTTACAAAACCAATCGGTCATAGAAAGGTCATAGAAAGGTCGAACGAAAACGAATCGGGGGCTAACCCCGAGATTATTCTACAAGCTCGGGATGATGAACGGTGAACAACTACCAAGCAATTGGAATGTAAATTACCTAAAACGATATTACTGCTAAGGTACAGCCTCATTCATATTCTTTCATTTATATTTCGGACTAACTCTTGCAGGTGATCGACGAGGAAAAGTACGAGATTTAGGTCTGAAAGCACGCGTTTCACTCTTTTTCCCTTGAACGGGTTTTTCCCAGATGGGGTTTTCGGCAAGATTTTTAATGAGAAAACAAGTAAATTGTGCTAACTTAGAATCGAAGGCCGGTGACGAACCGGTAATAGCGATCAAAACAGTATTCGATGCCTCACTTCGATCAACCTCGAACACTGGGGGCATGACCTTCCGATATCAACTTTAACATGGAAAGCGATTTTGGGATTGAAGGGTCTCGATCGATAAGTTTCAATGTAAGGGCCAAACAGTCAAATTAACCATGCCCATGTAGACTGCTCGAACCCTGATGCAAAGCATGTACACATACATCCTTATTATGCACAAAAATAAAGAGAAGTATCTTCCTTGCAATCATCTTATACTTTAAAATTTCTTCTTTACATTCCTTAAAGATTTTCCTACTTTCGATCCTTTAAAGGTAACGAGCCCAAGGTCCGCTTATAATCGGAGTTCAAATGATCACTCTCTCACTTAGGGACTGTCATCCAAAAACAAACTTGGACGGACCAAGCTACTAGACCTCGGGGGCATAAGACTTATTAGGAAACCCCCAAATTTTAAAGACCACCTCCGCTCGGGGACTGTTATCTTGAGCAAGCCTAGATAACTCGGGAAAGCAAGTCTACTGGATGACTCCCGAACTAAAAGACTATAGCTATATTAACACGGCTCGGAGACGTCCGAGACCCGTAACAAAAACAAGGCCTTCGAAAAAGAATTTTATTTTCATAACCGGTTCTAAAGACTACCCTTAGCAAACTATAATCTGAATTACTTACTTTGGGAAAGAGTTTCCAGTAACAACGACCCCCCAAGACGCCTTAAAATAGAATAAAGTGAAGGCGAGGTTTGTTTGAACCTTCGAACATAACCTAAGTTACTTCATGCTACGACATTTCGATCTTTGTGAATGCAAATGATATAACAAAGGAAAAATCTGAAAGCTAAAAAAGCATTATATATATTTACCCAAAATTCTTTTTACAAGGGCCAAATGGCCCCGATATAGAAATTTACAATGGCCAAAACAGCAAAGACTGAAAAGATCCTAAGTGGCCTAATCTTCACCGGGAGCCGCGTCGTCACCTTCGGGGCCTTCACCTCCTTCGGGTTTATCCGAGTCTTCAGATCCCTCGGAATCCTCCTCCTCGGGATAAGCCAGCTTTCTGGCCTTGGCCTCAGATATCTTGGCATTCTCGATCTCACCCAACAGGTCGAAGCCCTGAGCTTGAGCTCCTTCGAGGGCTTCTATTCGGGATTGCCACTTCATGCGCTCCACCAAGTTTCCCGCTTGGACTTGAGTCGCCTCATAATCGGTTTTATGCTAGTCCACCCTCTTATCAGCCTCGACCTTAATCGCAGCAACCTCCTACTTGGCCACCTCAAGTTCCTTTGCTGATCTTCTTGGCCGGAGACCACCGAGCTTAGTTGAGGCTCGAGCTCCTCGAACTTCTTGGCCTGTACCAAGGCCTTTTCTTTTGTAGCCCGGAGCTGGACCCCAGTCGAAGCCAGTTATTCGTAGGCGGTCTCCTTTTCCGAGGCTAGGTGATCCATATTTTTCTTCCATTCTTCACCCTCAGCCTTCACCATGTCCACCCGGAGCTGCTCGATCTGGTCAAGTGCCTTTTGAACCTGCTGGTTCGGGTCGTTAGCCATTGTGTCTAAATCATCATGACTAAGTTTGAATACTCATCTTGCCTGTACGACCACATCGGTATGCTCCTTTCGAGCCGCTTCTAACTCGGTCTGGAGCTTCTCATTGAGGAGCTTGTAAGCATCCCTCTTCTTGGTGAGCTCCCGAACCTTGGCCTCGCATTGGTTTAATTCCTCCCCGTATCGGAGGAAAGTTTTATGATGGAGCACCAAGGCCTACAAACACAAAGAAGAATGTTATGATCATTCGCAATTTAATCTAAGTACGTAATAGAAAAGCTTTCAAAGTTACCCGATTCAATGCATGTTGAGCCTCGTTGAAAAGACAGGGGGCGTCCACCTCATCTATTTTGCCCTGATCCTCTTCAGTCACCAGGCATCGGAGATAGCTGGAAACCCCTAGGGGGAGGAGAGAACCCAGGCATCCTTCGGTGTGGATATAACGATTGACCGCTTCTGGTCAGGATATATACTTAGGGTTGGGAACCGGTCAACCAATCTCGGAGTAGGGTTTCTGTGATACAATGCCCTCGACCGCTTCCGGTCAGGACATCTTGTTTGGTATCGGTAAGTCACCTAACTCGGTGACATCTTCCGAGGTGGTGGAATCCATACCGTCGAAGAAGTTGTTGTAGGAATCAACCGCCCCTTGAGGACCCTCATTTGGACGTCCTTTCAGCGTTTGAGCCTCATTTATCGTAGAATCAGTGAATGAAGGTGACCCGGAGAGATCTATCACCCCAAGAGCGTACTCTGGTACATTGTCTTCCACTTGAGGAGCGCCATCCACGATCTTTCTATCAACCTCCTTATCTCGGGGCAAAACAAGCTCGACCCCCCTAGTTCGGAGGCCTCGGCCACTACCTCTCCACCAGCGTCTCTAGTTTGAGGCAACTCGGTACCGCTCCTCACGCGAGTCATCAATTCAAAGTCTTCTTCTTCTTCTTCTTCTTCTTCTTCGGACTCATCCCTCAATAGGTGGAGCAAATTCGATGGGAGTTCTCGGGTGCTGGTAGTTTCTTTAGATTTGCATACCAGCCGCCCCCTCGGTTTCTTCTTTTCGGGGCCCGAGTAACTCAGAGGTTTTCTTCTTTTCTTCTCTTTGTCCTACTTCGGAGTAGGTGATTGGGGGAGGACGATTTCATCTCCAGACGGGGGCCTCATTGCAATATCCTTCCCAAGGCCTACAAAGAAAAGGGATGAGTAAACTCGAAAAGAAACCCAAGTGATATCAACTCTAAGAAAGAATCTTACGGTGAGAACGGGCCTCCCATCAGCCCTTTGAAAGTTTGTGCCACGTGTGCTCGGAGTAGAGCTTCTGTGATACAATGCCCTCGACCCACTTCTTGAGTCAGGGAACTGTATCCGGCATCCGAGCAATAGTTGCACCACGAAACATCCATTAGATGAGAGGAAAGGGAAAAGAAACAAACAAAATCTTAAAGGTATGGTTATACTTACGTTTCATGTTCTATTTCTCGGGAAATGATATTTCCTCGGCCTAGATTATATCCGAGGTCTTCACTCGAATGAACCGGCCCAACTAGCCTCGGTCTCGGTCCTCGTCTATGCTCGAGAATGGGACTTAGTGACCAGACATGCAATCTTTATCAATCCCCCTCGGTAGAGTCGAGGACTATACAGACGCATGAGATGGTCGATAGTGAAGGGGCACTTGTCAATTTTGCTTACAAAGAAGCGGAGGAGAATCACTATCCTCCAGAAGGAGGAATGGATTTGACCGAGGGTCACCTCGTACCTCTTACAGAAGGCGATATTCACCCGGTCTAGAGGGACCAACGTGAAAGGATAAGTGTAATCACTTAGAAAACCCCCCATGTGGGTAGTGATTGACTCTTCGGGTGTAGGCACCACCACGTGTTTACCAGCCCAATTATAATCTTCCTTGACTTTGGAGAGGAGATTGTCAGTGATGGAGCATATATATCTCGAGTTTGGCTCACGTCGACCCGGTACGGAAGAGGTTTTTTCAACTTTGAAGTCAGCACCGGTTGGGCACCCCACAGTAACGAACATAGTTAAGGGGGGCTCCGGTGTCTGTTCCTCGACAACAGTAGACATGACATTTTCTTCTTTAGACGGACTCGAGGAAGAGGGAGTTTCCTTTTGAGGAACAGATTTTGAAGTCTTTGCCATTGCTTCTGAATAAGGGTGAAGAGATGGTACTGCTGAAAGAGAGGGCGTAACTGGGGGATAGTTTATGAAAGTTTTCAGAAAACTACAAGGGAAGAAATTTTAAACTTATGCCAGAAAATCAGAGGATGAAGGTGACGAAATTTTCTTAAAAGAACAAGAGCAAAGATTTGAATGTAAAAGTTCTAATGGATGGAAGGATGATGTATTTATAATTTGCAAACGACGGTTCAAAACCCGTAAAGACCGACCAACAACTGACACATTTAATGCCTTGGAGACTGGACCGACGGGACATTTCAGTTACCTTTTGTCGCTTATGTCATGATTTATCGAAGCAAGGTTCAGAAGTACATATCGTTTCTCGTCGTCATCTCTCCGAAAAATGAGGGGACTATCTATATACGGTCGAAACTGGGCTCATATATTGCATGACAAATTCGGACTGAAACGTGACGGGTTGAAGCTCGACCCCGGTTTATATCGAACCAAGGCGCAAAAGTTGAATCATCGAGCTCGTGACTCTAGGACCGAACAAGATCGAGAAAACTTTATTGGGCCAAATAATAGAAGGCCAAAATATCCGCGATCGGTTGGATATCATGGCGGAAATCTCGACACATATCACAGAGAGGCCAATTAATTAGCAAATTATGAGATTTTTTACCTTTTATAGAATTGTATCAAGAGTATGATTCCCCTACTATATAAAGGGGATTTAATCATTTGTAACACACATCAAGAAACATACCCCAAAGAAATACACTGTTATTTCTAGTCCTTATTATCTTGTCATTCTATTCCTACATCGATTGAGACACTTCTTGACTCCAGGGTGATCAACCTTCAAGGCTAAGGTTGTTTAATTTGTGTGGTTTGCTTTTATTTTCATGTCATTAATTTCAATATTAATTTGTTCTTTCAATTTGTATCAAGTTATATCACGTATCCTTAAAATCGCGTATAAATTTAATTGTTATCCGATTTTAGGGTAAACACCTATACTCTGCACTATTTTCTGTTTTCAACTTTGTTTAATACTATTTTCTTATTAGTCTATTTTTAAAAAATAATATATTTAATATTTCTTTCGAGAGAAACTTTTATAGCCACACAAATTCCTATATTATTTTTAAAACCACAAATTTTAAAAAATTTATAGCTATACAAATATTATAGCATATTTAAGACCACAAGTTTCACGAATCTTTTTTTTTCTTTCTTAAATATTGTGTTAAACCAAAATATGACAAAAAAAATGAAACGAAGGGAGCAATAATATATACACTGGTTCTTGATTGCTTGATGTATCTTTTCCTCACTATGGTGCTTGGAATAGAATCGTTAACATTAAAGATCAAGAATATCATGGTAGAGTGGTCCTTTATTTTTTCCTAGTCTTAACGGGATCCTCATTTTTTTTATCTTTAGGGTCTATTCCATAATGGTTAGCCTGTCCATTTTTCATACTTGTTCAATTACTTTCATTTGAAGCAATTGTCTAGCAGGATTGTTTTGTCTGCTTTAGCGGAACACAGAATTCGAATTACTAGTGCATGAATACAAAAACATCGACTTGCAGAATTAATGAGAAAATTAGATTAGTTATTCCATTCTACAAAACAAGAAAGGTATGTATGTATATACATCTGTGGTAGCCACGGATCGAATTCCACCGGCAAGTGATACGCCTTCTCATAAACCAGCTTGTGTGCGCCCCAATTGGAATTTTGTTAGCGGTCTAATACGTCCACAGAGCAACATCAAATTTTGCAGCCGAGTCCTATCTATTCAGACTAATCGTCTTCTCGAGAATCTTCTTTATCTCTCTAGTTGACACCTAAAGTTGACCACTAGTTTGAGGATCATAGGTGGTTGCAATCTTGTGTTTGACCCTATATTTGCTAAGAGATTATCCAATAGCATGTTACAAAAATGTGTGCCTCCATCACTTATCAACATATGCGGTGTAACGACCCGACCGGTGGTTTTATGTATTTGAATCTCATTTCCCTATTCAAAGCTCCCCGTATGTATATTATGGTTGTGCGACTTGCGGGGATAATTGGTTGGATTTCGGGAGGTTTTGGATCGATTTGGAATGCTTGGTTCTTAGTTTGGAAGCTTAGGTTAGAAGCGCTAACCGAGGTTTGACTTTTATGAAACGACACTGGAACGGTATTTTAATGGTCACAATAGATTCATATGGTGATTTTGGACTTTGGCGTGTGCTCGAGATTGAATTCGGTGGTTCCAAGGTTGATTTGGCTCTTTTCGCCTAAAGTTGGCAATTTGGAGGTTTAAAAATTTTCTAAGTTTGACCATGAGTTTACTTTGTGGCTATCGAGTTCGAATTTTGGTTTCGGGACTTGGAATAGGTTCGTTTTGTCATTTGAAACTTGTGCATAGAGTTTGGTATCATTCCGAGTTAGTTTGGTAGGAATCACACGCTTGGTTGTGATTTTAGTGATTCATGAGTTTCATTGTAAATTCAACGTGTTTTGGTATTCGATTCTTGACTTCGGATGTTATTTTAGTGTTTTGAGCTCGCGAGCGAGGTTCGTATGATATTTCTAAACTTGTGCGAATGTTTGGTGTAGATCTCCCGGGGCTCGGGTGAGTTTCAGAATATTTTGATTTGGTTCATAGTTGCTGGTGTGTTGGTGTTGCAGTTATCGCAATGCGAGCACCATTTCTCATTTGCGAAGGGGGCAGTGGATGGCAGCGAAGCCAGCCTTGTAAATGCAAAATGGGTCTGGGCTAGGGGACATGTCGTTTTTGCGACCACTTGGTCGATTTTGCGAAGGGCGCTGGCATCGCATTTGCGATGTCCAGGTTGCATTTGCGACATTCACTGGACTGGCCAGGCTTCGCATTTGTGATGCGTTTGTCGTATTTGCGAACCCTAGTCGTATTTGCGACTTCTGCACTAGAACAAAAAGACAAAATTTTCAGCTCTCGACTCGGTGGAAGGCGATTTTAGGGGGAATTTTCATACAAAACTATTGGGTACATGATTTTGACTCAATTTGATACTGTAACATGATTATTTATAAATTTTAACATCTAAACCATGAGATTTGAAGAGATATTTTGAGATTTTTTCACTATGTTAAAAAATAAAAATTTGATATTTGAGAGTCGATTTGGGCTCGGATTTGAAAATCAAATACATATTTGGACTAGTGGGGTTATGGGTAGCCGAGATTTACTCTTCGACTTGGGTATTGACCAGACAGGCCTGAGGTTGACTTTTGTTGACTATTTGAGAATTGTTTAAAGATCTTAACTTCATTAATTGAAATTGGTTTCTCTTGCATTGTTTGATATTATTAAGTCAATATTGGCTAGATTTGAGCCGAGCAGATGTGAATTTTAAAGAAAAGGTATTTTTAGAGTATTTATTGAAGCTAGTTGAGGTAAGTATGTTGCCTAACTTTGTGTGGGGGAATTACCCCTTGGAATTTGGTCTAATTTGCATTATTTGTGCTATGTGAAACGACGTATACATAAGGTGACGAGTATTTACACGGGCGTATGTGTGATAATTGACCGAATTAAACCTTAGGCTATTAATATCCCTTGAATTGGGGTTATTTGTTATATAACCATGTTTTATTGGTGTTCACTTCCCGCACTCTTATATTAATTTTATGATTCTTGTACACAATATTGTTGAGTCATGGGCTATATTTTGATTTGAATTTGGTATTGGTGTTTTGGGTAATATTGTGGCACATGTGTACGTGTTGTGCGGGTTGATTGTTGTTGTGTGAATGAGATGCGCATGCGGCGACATAAGGAAGGCAATTCATTGTGATATTGCATGCTGCAACATAAGGGTGTCATGATCCAAAATCTCAACCACGAGGCCGTGATGATATCTAACATCCGCTTGCTAGGAAAGCCTCCATTAGCTAAATAATTAACTGGTTTATCAATTTAACAGCAGAATATTGGTAATTAAAGACTAAAATACATGAAATAAATCCATAAGTAATGTTGTCCATAATAATTCCAGAAATATGATGTCACAAGTACATGATCGACTAGAATACTACAAATATAGGCTTAAAAGAAATACAATTGTTTGAAACAAGATACATAGTAAAACGAAGTAGAAAGGGGACTTCAGGGACTGCAGATGTCGTGCAGCTCTACCTAAAGTCTCCTAGATAGATCTGGCCTAAGCAATCACCTCTATTCGTTGTTAGGACCAACACTAGGATCTGCACAAAAAGTGCAGAAGTAGCAAGCCTAACCTCGACGAAGTAAAAAAGAGGCTAAGACAGGACACTCACTATAAACCTATACGTAAATAGAAGACAACAAGAATATAGAGAAAATAGAAAAATTCATAACAACGAGACCAGAAGGTCAACTAACAGGGGGTCCCATAATAACATCATCTCGTAACATCATATCTCAATATAAAAAATAGAACACCATAGCCACAAACAGTTAAATATCATCATTTCCCGTTGTGGCGTGCAGCCTGATCCCAAATCTAAATCAATATATGTTGCGCCGAGCAACCCGATCCAAATATCATTTAAACATCTATTTCGGCGCATAACTCATTCTCAATATCAATTCATTTCTATATAATTGAACCCGATCCCAATATCATTCCATTACCAATAACAACCCAATGCAACATGTTTTGGATTTCCAACATATAAAGGAACTAAAGCGTACAAATCACCAAGGAACTACGAGAACAAATATAGTAAAACCAACAACTCAAACTCATAAAGTATCTTCGCATCGTAAGCCAACACGAACCTCGAAAGTCATTAATGCAAGAATAGCCAAGGGCTCACACAATCAAATATAACATAATAATGTGCAATATGTAGGGCAATAAATGCAAGTAAGGCATGAAACAGTAAAGCTGTTCATTTAATACAGGTAAGAGGATATAGCAAGTAAGGCAAACAATAACCAAGAACTAAATAAATGGAAACATTTAACAAAAAAAAAAAAGATAGCTAACGAGTAAAAGCAACAATAACAAGTAATGACATGTAGCATTCAAAGTACGTAATAAAATATAAAATGGAATAAAGGATGAACCAATGATAAATAGCCCACCTCGCATTCTTGAATCTTTGATAGCACATATACACTCGTCACCTTGTATATATGTTGTCCTCACACATAATTCACGTAGCAAATAGACCAAACAAGTCCTAGTTCCCTCAAGTCAAAGTTAACCACGATACTTACCTCTTTCCAGAATCTAATCAATAATCAACTACGGCTTTTCCTTTAGAACAAGCCTCCAAACCAACTGAATCTACCCAAATATCATTCAAACATCCAAAACAATGTTTAGAATCTACCCACAAATGAAAACGGTTCAAACTTTAACTAAATTGAAACAGTTAACAAAAGTCAATCCCAGACCCACATGGTCAAAATTCGAGATTCGGATCAAATCCCATTTACCCATTCACTCATGAGACCGGTTATGTGATTTAATTGAAATTCAACCTCAATTAGAGGTCTAAATCTTAATTTTATAAAGTTCCTAAATTCTACCCAAATCCCCTAATTTCTACCTTGAAATTCGTAAATTTGATGAAGAAATTCATGAAAAAGTTAAGGGAATCGGTGAAAAACAAATTACAGTTGCTTATCAACAAATTTGAGAAGAAAAAGCTCTGAAGAAATTGCCTCAATGGAGTCTAGGGTGAAAAAATAGAGTAAAATGAGCTACAAGTATCACAATTGCGAACTCTTGTTCGTAGTTGCGATGCCCGCAAATGCGAACAACTATTTGCAAATGCGAAAAGTGCCCCAGTTCCTCAAAATTCACTAAATGCATCAAACCCCTCATATTTACAGCAGCTCCATCCATCGCAAATGCGGTCCTAGATTCGCATTTGTAAACCTGACCAACCTAGCACCCTGTCGCAAAAGTGACACATTGGTTGCAAAAGTGAAACCCAGCCATTCGCAAATGCGACCATTTCTTCGCATTTGCGAAGCATGCCTGCCCAACCCATATTTTGAATTTTGAGCCTTACACCGCAACTGCAAAGCTCGCAATTGCAATCAGGTCTTTGCAATTGCGAGACTTGCAACATCAAACCAGCAATTACTAGGCTTCAGCAGTTCCAAAATAAACCAAAACTCATCTAAACCTCACCGAGCCCCTGGGGCTCCAATTCGAATATGCACACAAGTGTATTAACATCATACAAATTCGCTTGTTAACTCAAATCATCAAAATAACATCAAATATTAAGAATCGACCATCAAACCCAAAAATTTCAACTTGAAACTCAACTTTTGCAAATTTGCACATAATGCACCGAAACTCCATCGGGTCACGCAAGACCCCAATCAATACGTGATGTATCACAATACACAGTATAAGATCCCGAACTTGTAGGCAACACCAATACTAGGATTGTAGTCATGGATGTCTTGAGCCTTAGAAAGCTCACACTAATCAGACCATCTGAAAAGATCACCCTTCTGGGTAAACTTGGTCAATGGAGATGAGATAGATAAGAACCCCTCCATGAACCGGTGATAACAATATGCCAAACCTAAGAAACTCCGAATCTCTGTAACTAAAGTAGGTCTAGGCTAGTTCTGAACTACCTCAATCTTCTTAGGATCCACTTTGATGCCCTTAGAAGATACAATATTCCCTAAAAAGGCAACCGAGTCTAACTAGAACTCACATTTCAAAAACTCCGCATATAATTGACAATCTCTCAAAGTCGGAAGCATGATCTGTAGGTGCTGCTCATGCTCCTCTCGACTGCAGGAGTAAATCAAAATATCACCAATGAAGACAAATCATGAAGGAATCTAAATAAGACTTGAACACTCGGTTCATCAAATCCATAAAGGTTGCCGAGGTATTAGTCAAGATAAAAGACATTACCAAGAACTCGTAATGACCACAACGAGTCCGAAATACTATCTTAAGGACATCTGATGCCCTCATCTTCAACTGATTAGCCCGACCTCAAATCAATCTTCGAAAATACCTTGTCACTCTAAACCTGGTCAAATAAGTCATGAATCCTCAGCAACAGATACTTGTTATTGATAGTGACCTTGTTCAACTGTCGATAATCCATGCACATCCTCATCTATTCATCGTGTAATGACCCGACGGTCATTTTGAACTCTACCACATCATTCGACAGTTTGAAACCATGAGAAGCTTCACTATGTGTATTATGACTGCACGTGTAGTTGGTTTTGATTTTCGAGAATTTCGAAGTTGATTTTGAAGAATGATTCTCTATTTGAAAGCTTTAAGTTGGAAGAGTTGACCAAGGCTTGAGTTTTGAGTAAATGACATCGAAATTAGTTTTTGAAGGTTACTATAGGTTCGCAAGGTGATTTCTTGCTTAGCTGTATGTTCGGGTTGAGTATCAGATGGTCCCTGAGCATTTTGGCACTTAATATCGGATGTTTGAATTTTGTAGGTTTTGAAATTTTCTAAGTTGGACTTGGAGTGTGATTTGGTGATATCAGACTCCATGCATTATTTTGACACCTTGGATAGGTTCATTTAGTTGATTGAAACTTATGTGTGAAATTTGGTTGTGATCCAGAATATGTAACTGTGATTCGGATGCCTTAGCGAAGTTTGATAGTTTGAAAGTTAAAAGAAGGAATTTTGTCATCAATTTTTGATGTCATTTGTGGCATTTTTAGCCTTTAGATAAGTTTGTTTAAGGTATTGGTACTGGTTGGTATGACTAGATGGGATCCCGGAGGCCTCGGGTGTGGTTCGGGGTGGTTTAAGACCATTCCCCTTATTTTGCAACTGCTGCTTTCTACTGTTCTTGGTATGTATCACGATTACAGAGGCTGAGTCACGATCGTGAAGAGTGACCTTGAGCTGGGAAGGAACTGTTCATCGCGATCTTGGTGGGGAGTTCGTGATTGCAAAAGGATATTTACTGGATTTAGAAGTTTGGCCTTCGCGTTCGCAAAGTTGGGTTTGCGTTCAGGAAGGCTTGGCAGGATTTGGAATGCGATCGCGTGAGGACCTCGCGATCGCGAAAGGATATTTACTGGAGTTGGAAGGTTGGCCTTCACGTACGCAAAGTTGGGTTCACGTTCAGAAAGGCTTGGCAGGCTTTGGAACGCGATCGCATGAGGACCTCGCGTTCGTGAATAAGGAATCCTAGGTGAAGCTAGTTTGGCCTTCGCGATCGCGAGGGTGCTCCTACAATCGTGAATAGGAATTTTTGGGAAGCTGCAATTTTGCCTTCGCGATTACAAGGGTGCTTCCATGATCGCGAAGTGGAAAGGCTTAGGCAGAATGTATTATTTCGAGGGTTAGACCCATTTCCCTCATTTTTCTCAAGGGTTTGGCGATTTTTGGAGCTCCTCGAATGGGAGATTCTATTACAAAGTAAGTGATTCCCACTTATTATGAGTAAAATACATGAATTATATATGGATTTGAACATGAAAATTGGTAGAAATTGTGGGAGTTTTTAAGAAAACCTATAAATTATATTTTTGAATTTTGACTACGAAATTGGACATAGAATTGGGAATAAATTATATATTTGAGTTTAGTGTAGTATCTATCTTCGAGAATTTTCGGAATCTGGGCGTATGTGTCCAGGGGTTGACTTTGTTGACTTTTAATGTAGGGTTGGGAATTATTTCTAATTTATTAAATTATGAGTCATTGAGTATATTTTGATTGGTTTGAACGTTCTTTGACTAGTTTCGGTTTGTTTGGCATTTGTTAGAGGTGTTAGAGAGGTGTTAGAGACAGTTATCGGATTTCAGAGCGAGGTAAGTCTCCTGTCTAAGTTTGCGTGGGGAAACTTACCCCGTAGTAGCTATATTTGTTCCGTGCTATGTTTTATGGGAGCTACGTACGTATTAGGTGATGAGTGTCCGAGCATATGCTAGATTCTTATGTCGGGATAGACATAGACTCATACCATGCTTTAATTGTATTCTTGAATTATCCTTGCTTGTTTCAAATGTCTTATTTATTATATTTGTTTGAGACTAGGCTTGCGTAAAGTGTTGGACTTGCCATTTAGATACTTGACAAGCTGCTAGATTAGTCGTGGAAAGCATACTTCCTTTTCACAAAGTTTTCTTGAATTTCATAACTCACGCGCACATTCGTGAGTGAGGTCAGGGACCCGTTAGAGTTTCATATTCCAATGAGAACAGGTTGAATGCCTCATCAGTATTCTTATGGGATCGGGTTATTTCCCTCAGCAACATCAGTGTACACTATTCTTATGGGTTTGGGCCTTGTGACACAGCAGGATTTTATACCTTCACTCTTATAGTATCGGGTCGTTTGCCTTGGCAGGATATTGTAACACACTCTTATGGGATCAGGTCGTTTTCCTCGGCAGTTCTATGAAACACTTTTATGGGATCAGGACATTCTCCTTGTCAGTTCTATGAAACACTCTTATGGGATCGAGTCGTTCACCTTGGTATTATCGTGCGTAATATTTGATAAAGAGTCGGAATATCTTGAATCCAACTTACTTGAGACGTGATGTTTAATTGATTATTGACCGTACTTATATTCCATTTTGGGTAGTATCTGATATTCGAGGTTTTGTATTTATTCTTCACTAATTTACTTTCCATGTTTCGTACCTATATACTTTTTTATATTTGATTTATTAGACCACTAGTACATGTCTATGTCGACTCCTCGTCACTACTTCTTCGGGGTTAGACTAGATATTTAGTGGGTACATGTTGATTTATGTACTCATAATACACTTCTACATTGATTGTGCAAGTGCTGAGACAGACAGATACATTTAGCGGTCATCTTGGCGCATAGGCACAAGTGCTAAGGAGACTTTGTAGTAAGCTGCATTTGCATGTTACGTTCCACAGCACACGGAGCCCCGTCCTAGTCGTTTACTATATTCTGTCTATTTTACATTTGAGACAGATGTTATATTTATGTTGTATATGTTCTAGTAGATGCTCATGCCCTTGTGACAACGGGTTTTGGGGATTTAGATTTCTGGTCCTGATGGTATTCTATTATGATTTTCTAGTTTACATTTGGACACATTCGAACATTTAAAATAATGATATCAGTTTTTTTTATGAAAACAAATGATTTTTGCGCTTTATTTTTTAAACAGTTTCGACATGTACTTTGGATTATCTATTAACATATTGATTTACTGGTTGGGTTGCTTAACAACAACATTCGGCGCCATTATGGCCTATAGTGGGATTTGGGTCGTGACAGCTTGGTATCATAGCTCTAGGTTCACTTAGGTCTTACGCGTCATGAGCAAGTCTGGTAGAGTCTTGCGGATCGGTATGGAGACGTCTGTACTTATCTTCGAGAGGCTAGAGGATTATTTCGAGAACTTCCATTTTCTTGATTCCTTGTCGTGCAATTTGATTTCGGTTGAAGCATATGTTTTTAGAAGCTTCCTACTCGATCGTACGTGATGTCGGTCATTCTATGTCAGTTGGGCACCGACGAGAGTTGTGGATATGCTACGGATGTGGTACATGATATTTTTCCCTCTGTATGCGAGCGGGTTGCTATCGTCGCTTCATGGTGGGATGTTCGCTTATTTTCAGCCAGTGTGGCTGTTGCAAAAGGTTTCGAGGATATATACAATGCCTCGTGATGTTTGTAATGTTGTTATCGCATGGTGTTTGTATACATGGTAGGGTATTTACTTATGTGTCGCGATTGTGAATGACTTATGAGGAAGATTATTCGGTTCATGATTGGGAAGTTTTGTATTTGTTCCAGTATTGGAGAGGTAATTGGGCTACAGATGTTCAGGTTTTGGTTGACGGAGTGGCGAGATTTGATATTTTCGAACATGGTGGGATTCTTGTTTATATTGTGGTGTCGTTGTCCTTATGAAAGTATGCTAAGGTTCGTCAGTATGGTGATCTTCATATATTTGCCTTTGGGGGGCACGGTGCTGCGAAGTGGCACCTAAGAAGCGATTATCGGAGATGATGATGTGTTGCAACTTCGGGGTAAAAACGATGACTCCAGTGTTGATGGTTAGAGTTGATGGCATTATATTTGTTCGGGTGCTATGGAGATGGATCGTGAATTAGGGCGGCACTATTAGTGGACAAATGACTAAGTCGGTGTATTCCATTTGAGATGGTAGCTTCTACAATTAGGAAGTTTAAATGTGATGGTAGGATTTGCTTGGAATGTTGAGGAACGTGAATGCTTGATTATCGTTTGGGGTGTAACTGTGGAAACGTCGTCGTCGGATGTTAATATGAGGTTACACAAGTGGTCTATCTCCTGTGAGAAGCTTAGGGGTTGCATGATTTCTGATGAAGTACCTATGAAGAGTTCTACTTTCTACGCAACGAGAGGCATGTAATGTGATATGAGTCTAGATCGTCTGAGAAAGATGGTGCGAACATCATAAAGTTTAGTGTGCATTGGGGCCAACAATCCGGGTTGTGCCATGATTTGTGCAAAATGAACTTACGGGAATTCAGCCATGCAATAATGTGGGATCGTGGTAGCTGAGAAGGAGACGTCATCGTGGGTTCTTGGGTTATATGATCGTGGCTCGAAGCCAAGTGTGGGAGCCTATCCTTGATGGTTGGGTTATGTGATCGTGTGTCCGTTGCAATTTCTTGTGGTCGGTATATTGGTGAATTGGTTATGACTTGAGTAGAAGAACAACAGGGGTGATTCGAGCAAGGAATTTTATGGATGTGTGCTATATTTTGCCTAAACATTTTATGTGAAAGTCGTGGGGTGCCAAAGATTTTATATTTCTTATGAATGTGACGTGCAAGGAAAATGATTCTTTCGGTTGCTTCTTTTGGGGTATTCGTGTGCTAGTAGAGAAGTGGTTGTTTGGTTACATATTCAGGACAAGATTAGAGTGGACGACTCTCAATAATGGTTCTAATGGGGCCAAGATTTAAAGTGCAGCGCCTAAGGTTTTTTAGGTTCGTCATGTGGCTAAGGATTTAGTTTTGCAGTGGAGTGTGAAAGAGACTTGGACTATTCCTTTTAATATCATCGGGTATGCAGTTCAGTGTTATAAAGATGGAAGAAACATCTTCGGATTCGTAGAAGATCTTTTCAGAATTGGTGTATCAGCTGAAGATACTACTGAGTGCACAAGAAGAGTATAAAGTGGCTTAGGGCATTGAGGCGAGGTGGTCTAGCCGTTTAGGGTCACTCGAGATGAGTGTCGATTGAGGTCCATTGTGTGCTGGAAAAGAGGGGTATTAATTCTAAAAGTAAGTCAAGTGGAAATCTAAGTAAGTGAGGTCAGTTTGGTAGTGGCTTGGATCAACTTGGCAAGGGAAATGATCGGTTGCTTTGGTATTTTGAGGTTATACAGGTGTGGTGGAAAGGACTTGCCGGCTTGGTAGTCTGCATAATTTAGTTGATTTAGAAGACTCAACTTCCATGGCTCGATTATGTATAGATGGGTCCCGAAGAGTTTATGACGGTTTCGACCGCAATATGAGGGTTGTGTCTTCTGCGGTTATAGAAGTTGGTTGTGTGTCGTGATTTTCTTTCTAATATGAGTTAAGTGAAAGGTTTCTAGCCGATGAAGTGTTTATTCTATTGGTGGCTCAGGATTATCATGAGATTCCAGTACTCTCGCATAGCAACAGGATTAATGTGGCGTAGTGAGTCAAAATTACGATTGAAGGTTCAAGGTTGCGGTTCGGTTTTGACGAGAATGTCACAACCTCGGAGGAGCAGGGGAAGATTTCAGATGTTTAGAGTATTCTGGTGTTGTTTTAGTGTCACCTAGGAATGGTGTTTCATTGAAGGGATCATTGTGTATTAACTTAGGGGTTCTTTATTGGCACTACATAATTAGCATGGTTGGTAGCCATTGATGTGCAGATTTTGTCACCTGGTGCGAAAGGTTGTGGGAGTATCTCCCACAGGTTGATTGTGTAGGTATGACATGTTAATTATTAAGTGGTAGGGATTGAAATCAGTTATGGAGATTCCGATACTGTCAGAGATTAGAGAGCTTATGGCTGAGAGACGCACCATTCCTTTGGCTACGGACTGTGGAAGTTTGTTCTGGATATGACAGTTGACTGTGTGTGTCATGGATAGTATTATTTTGGATTGTTAGAAGGCTATTGACCTATTTTGAGATGTTCAGAATTTGTCTATAGGTCCATTGGTAGGCCTAATGTGAATGTATATTCTACACCAGATCGGATATGTTTATTCAGCACAATATTTATCTATGGACGAGTCTTAAGGTATGATGGACGTTATTACTGTCATTACCTATCTCCTGCATTACTTTTATGATATTTGACTTGTGAGGCAACTTGATTATTCATATGTGTGTTGTAGTCCTTTGAAGGTTGTGGTGTTAGATGAGAGAGATAACTCCTGAGGTTGTGATATATTTATTGCACCATGGTCGTGCTTGGACCTTTGCGGCGCATGATCTTATACGTCTCCCCACGATTATGTTTACGCACTTGGCGTGCTCGTGGTTGATATATGTGTGTTTTACTTCACCTTTTAGGGATAGGTTCATAACATTTTGTTTGGTTATTATATCTCTTACGCGTGTTGGGTAGTTTTGTACCTGATCTTCCTTTCCTTATTGGCCATATTGGAGTTGTGGCTTGTTGGGAACAGAGATTGCATCGTGTGATATTTTCGATGGTGTCTGATATGGCTTGTCGACTGAGAAGCTTCTACTAGGTGAGACGAGGTTGTTGGGCTTGGAATTAGTGTAATAGGATTTTTATAATGTATGTTTGGAGGGAGGATGCCACTAATCAGTTCAAAATGCGAAAATGGTTCTTGTCGAGCGGGGGGAACTCTATAATTTATTGATTTGAATGGTGGGTATGAGATTCCGTATGTCTCTTTCTTCGTTGTAGTGCAGCAAGGGTTGGAGCAGGGCCTTAACGTGTGAGGAGGTGTATTATTGGTACCAGATTCGAAAAGCTTGCAGTTATTGTGGTTGGATGATAATACTAGGGGCATCTGAGCGGTGCGGTACATTGGGTGGTTATGACTTAGGCATATATGTATATTTTGTTACAGCTTGTGGAGTTTATTACAATATATGTATGCAAGAAATTGGATGTTATAGGAAATTCTGGATGTTGGAATTTTGTTCTAAGGCTTGTGGACTAAAGTAGCAAGAAGGATCTTCATCGTGGGTTGAGCTAATGTGCTCACATGGATTGTGATGGCACGAGTATGTGCACAGAGAGTTATACTATGATTTTAGAAAATTTGGAACGGTTCTTGGCACGTTCGAGGACGAGCATATGTTTAAGTGGGGGAGAATGTCACTACCCGACTGGTCATATTGGCTCTAATATGTCGTTCGGCTTTAAGTTGGAAGAGTTGACCAAGGTTTGACTTTTGAGTAAATGACCTCAATATCGGCATTTTAAGGTTCTTATAAGTTCATAAGGTGATTTCATACTTTGGCGTATATTCAGGTTGAGTATCAGATGGTTCATGAGCGTTTCAGTGCTTAATATCAGAATTTTTCATTTTGAAGGTTTAGAAATTTGCTATGTTTGACCTAGAGTGTGCATTGGTGTTATCGGACTCCGAGAATTCATGTACTTGATTGGAACTTGTGTGAGAAGTTTTGTTGTGATCCGAAATGTCTAAGTGTGATTTGGATGCGCTTGGCGAAGTTTGAAGATTTGTAAGTTAAAACAAGGATTTTGATCGTCGATTCATGGTTATAATGTCATTCGTGGTGTTTCGAGTCTTTGATAAGTTAGGATAAGGTTTTGGGACTAGTTGGTATGGTTGGACGGGGTCCCGAGGGCCTAGGATGTTTTGGGGTGGTTTCGGACCATTTCTCCAAGTTTTGCAACTGATGGATTCTGGTGTTCTTGATAAGCATCGCGATCGTGGAGGGTGAGTCGCGATTACAAAGATTGACTTGGAGCTTGGAAGGAATTGTTCATCAAGATCGCGGTGGGAATTTCGCGATCACAAAAGGATATTTGCAGGAGTTGGAAGGTTGGCCTTCGCGTTCGCAGAGCTGGGCTCACGTTCCGAATACTTGGTAGGTTGTGGAACGCGATCGTGAGAGGACCTCGAGTTCGCGAAGAAGGAATCCTGTATGAGGCTAGATTGGACTCCGCGATCGCAAGGGTGCTTCCGCGATCACGTAGAATACTTTAGGGTAACTGCAATTTTTCTTTCCCGATCGCAAGGGTTCTTCCATGATTGCGAAGAGGAAAGGCTTGGGCAGAATGTATTTTATTTCGGGGGTTAGACCCATTTCCCTCATATTTCACTTGGGTAGGGCGAGTTTTAGAGCTCTTTGAGGGGAGAATTTCATCATGTATTGCAAGGTAAGTGATCCCCACTTATTGTGAGTTAGATACATGAATTATATATGGATTTGAACAAGAAAATTGGTAAAACTTTTGGGATTTTTGAAGAAAATCTAGAAATTGTATTTTTAGATTTTGACCACGAAATTGGACATAGAAAAGGGAATAAATTATATATTTGAGTTCATGGTGTTATGTGTAGCATTTATCTTCGAGAATTTTTTTAATCCAGGCGCGTGGGCCAGGGGTTGACTTTGTTGACTTTTCGTGTAGAGTTGGGAATTATTTCTAATTGATTAAATTATGAGTCATTGAGTATATTTTGATTGGTTTGCACGTTCTTTGACTAGTTTCAGATCGTTTTACATTTGTTTGTGGTGTTAGAGAGGCGTTGGAGCCGGTTATCGGATTTCGCACCAAGGAAAGTCTCATGTCTAACCTTGTGAGGGGGAATTTACCTCGTAGGTGCTATATTTGCTTTGTGCCATGTGTTATGAGAGCTACGCATGTATGAGGTGACGAGTGTCCGTGCGTATGTTAGGTTTTTTATTATATCCAGGTAGACGTAGACTCATACCATGCTTTAATTGTACTTCTTGCCTGTTTAAATGTCTTAATTATTATTTTAGCGTGAGACTAGGCTTGGGTAAAGTGCTGGACTTGCCATTTTAAATACTTGATGAGCTACTTGAATAGTCGTGAAAAGCATACGTCCTTTTCAGATTTCTCCCGCGTTGTGTGTATTTATTAGAAAGTTTTCTTGAATTTTATATCTCATACGTATATTCATGAGTGGGGTCGGGGATATAAGACAAATACGCCAAACACCCCTTCTCAACCATATGTTGAGCCTTCAAATATAAGACTACCCTGCTAGTTGAGTGTCCAAGAGTCCCTCTCCACTCCAGCCTAGCGAACCCCGACATGCTAACGTCACAGTCTTGGTGTGATAATCCAAGATAACGTGATACGGTGACAACCAATCCATGCCCAAAATCACATCGAAATCCACCATATTAAGTAAGAGAAGGTCAATACTAGTCTCATATCTACCAATAGTGACCAAACAAAAATGATAGGCCCGGTTCACCATAATAGAATCCCCAACGGGCGTAGACTCTAAACAGCAGTACTCAAAGGATAACGAGACATATCTAAATATGAAGAAAAAAATGATGATACACAAGAATAAGTAGAACCCGGGGAAAATAAAACTAATGAATCTCTATGACAAACTGATATGATATCTGTGACGATCGCATAAGATGACTCTACCTTAGGTCTAGCTGGAATGCATAGCAACGGGGCTGAGCCCCACTAATCTGACGTTCACCACCCAGACGGCCTCTGACTGACTGGCCTCCACTTCTAGTTGTCAGACCTCTACCTCGGGCTGCCTAACCCTCGCCTCTAGCTGGCTTAGTGGATGGTGGAGCAACTAATGTCGGAATCATGGCACGCGTACCCTGCTGCTCCTCAATCTAGGACACGACCTCCTGATATGACTTGCATCTCCACACTCAAAGCAACCCCTCGGCTGGCATAACTGCTAAGTCTAAGACTGTCCGGGATGACCCGAATGACCACCGTAGTAACTCTTTAGCAGTGGTGCACTGATAGGAGCTAAAGGTGTACTGAATATCGGCTACTTGGAACGTGACCCTTACACACTGTAACCACCTGAAGGACCATGGGAAGTGATGACTGAACCGTCTTGATAGGATGGCCTATACCAAATGAGCCCCTACCTCAAGATGAGGCACCACTGAAACTATCAAAATGATGAGGCCTTTTATCATATGCTGCCTCTCTACCTTGGCCACGAATCCTCTCTATCCGCCTAGCTATCTTCACGACCCAAGTAAAAGAAATATCATCCTCGATCTCTCTGGCCATATGTAGCCTTATACCATATGTAGGGCCTTATATATACCTCCCCACTCTCTCCCTCTCAATAGGATCAAGATAGTTGCATTGTGTGATAAATCCATGAATCTGGTCTCAATCTGAGTGACGAACATGATGCCCTGCGGAAGGTGCTCAAACTGACATCATGAACTCTCCCTGGGCTTTGTAGCAACAATAGGCTGAGCTTCCTCAACTGGTAGACCTATACCCATGAGCCATGTACTGTGGAGTGTGAGCAGCGGGAGTTTGAGCTCCTCCCGCAGCCTGAGAGACGGCAGGAGCCATAGGGAAAAAACTGGCCTGGTCTATTCTCTCCATAAGGCCAACTAGGCGGACTAGGGCATCTCGACGCATTAGGGTGGTGATGAACCCATCCAGGACCTGAGATGGTCCACTAGCGCGGCCGGATCAGGGATCTCCTCAATCTGCTCGATCTGAGGCTCGACAACAAGTGTTGCTGCACGTGCTCTAGGCTGAGCTCTGCCTATGGCTCTGGCTCCACCTCGGCCCCGGTCCCTACCCCTACTAGTGGTTGCAACCTCAGGCTCCGGATCCTGATTAATAGAAAAATGATTCAAACTCGGTGATAGAATAAAGTCGCATGATATAGAAGGAAAGAAAGTGAAATTTCCTAAATCTTTATAGAACCTAGAAGATAAGTATAGACGTCCCCGTAGTGATCCTCAAGACTCTACTAAGCTTGCACATGAGTCGTGAGACCTAGGCAACTTTTATCCCTGATTCTAACTTGTCACGACCCAAAATCCCAACCATGGGGTTGTGATTGCACCTAACATCCGCTTGCTAGGCATGCCACTATTAGCTAAAGAATTAAGTAGTTTAAAAAGTTAAAAGCAGAGTATTGGTAATTAAATAATGAAATACTCATACATGAAATAAATCTATAAGTAACGTTGTCCATGTTAATCCTAGAAGTTTGGAGTCACAAGTAGATGAGCGACTAAAATGCTACAAATATAGTTTGAAATTAAATCCAGTTGTCTGAAAGAAGGTAAAGAATAAAACAAGGTAGAAAGGGGACTTCAGAGACTGTGTACGTTGTGCAACTCTACCTCAAGTCTCCTGGATAGATCTGGCCCGAGCAATCTCCTCTATGCACTGCTAGGACCTATATCTGGATCTGCACAAGAAGTGCAGAAGTGTAGTATGTGTACAACCGACCCAATGAACTCTATAGGTGGTGAGCCTAACCTTGACGAAGTAGTGACGATACAATGACAGGACATTCACTACAAACTTGTGCGAATAATAAACAGAAAACAACATGAATATAGAGAAAACAGATAAACTTATAACAATTAGACTAGAAGGTCAACTAAAAATGGGCCCCAGTATAAAATCATCTCAAAGCTAATATCTCAATTCAAATAATAGAACATCACAGCCACAAACAGTTACAACACATCATTTTTCGTTGCGGCATACAACCTGATCCCAAATCCAATCAACTTCTATTGCGGCAAGCAATCCGATCCCAATATCATTTCAATATCTGTTGCAGCACGCAACCCGTTCTCAATATCAATTCATTTTCATTCTGTTATGGCATGCAACCCGTTCCAAATATCATCCCATTACCAATAAATACCCAATGCAACAAGTTTCCCTCCTTTCGATGGTGCATATTGGAAATCCTCTTCCCGTATAACCTTTAATGGACATGAAAAAGGATCTGCTAGGCTGTCTTACATGTCCTAAAAAGCAAGCAAAGGGGGGACTAGATTGAATCTTCCGCTTTTTTATATCTGCAAGCTAGACCCCTAAATGCTCGAATTTCCAACATAAAAAGGAACTAAAGCATACAAATCACCAATGAACTATGAGAACAAACATAGTACAACCAATAACTCAAACTCATAAAGTATCCTCGCATCGTAAGACAACACGAACCTTGAAATGTCATTAACGCAAGAATATCTAAGGGCTCACAGAATCAGTTATAACATAATAACGTGCAATATGTAGGGTAAAAGCAATAAAGGCAAGTAATCCATGAAACAATAAAGCCGTTCATTTAATACAAGTAAGAGCACATAGCAAGTAAGGCAAATAATAATCAAGAAATGAATAAATGGAAACATGTAACAAATAAATTATAGGTAACAAGTAAAGGCAACAATAACAAGTAATGGCATGTAACAATCAAATCACGTAACTTGATATAACATGGAATAAAAAATGACATAATGATAAATAGCCCATCCCACATGCTTGAACCCATGACAGTGCATATACACTTGTCAGCTTGCATATACGTCTTCCCCACACATAATTCACATACCAAATAGACCAAACAAGTCCTAGTTCCCTCAGATCAAAATTAACCACGGCACTTACCTCTTTTCAAAATCAAATCAACAATCAACCACGACTTTTTCTTTAGAACAAGCATCCAAACCAACTGAATCTAGCCAAATATCATTCAAACAATCCAAAACAAGCTTCAGAAACTACCCACAGATGAAAAAGCTTCAATCATTAACCAAATTAAAAAAGTCAACCTTAGGCCTAAGTGGTCGAAATCCGAGATTCAGACCAAATCTCGTTTACCCATTCACCCCCCGAGTCCGGTTATGTGATTTGTTTCAAAATCCAACTTCAATTCGAGGTCTAAATCTCAAATTTATAAAGTTCCTAAAACCCCTAATTTCTACCTTAAAATTGATAGATTTGATAAAGAAATTCATAAAAAAGAAATAGGAATTGGTGGAAAATAAATTAGAGTTGCTTGCTAATGAATTTGGATAGAAAAAACTCTTAGTAAATCACCTCAATGGAGTCTAGAGTTGAAAAATGAGCTAAGTCTTGAAATTTCCCACTTTTACCAAGCTGTAGCTATTGCAATTGCAAACTCGTGTTCCCAATTGTGATGCCCGCAAATGCGAACAACTATCCAAAAAAGCAAATAGTGCCCCAGTTCCTCAAAACTCGCAAATGCGACAAACCCCTCGCATTTGTGACAAATCCCTTCATCGAAAATGTGGTCCTAGATTCGCATTTGTGAACTTGACCAACCCAGCACCCTGTCGCAAAAGTGACACTTTCATAGCAAAATGGTGTAACGACCCAACCTGTCGTTTTGAGCATTTGCATTTTGTTCAGCTGTTTGAAGTCTTGAGTAGCTTCATTTGATGTATTATAACTTTTGTGAATCGTCGGGTTTGGTGTTCAGGTGATCCGAGATTGATTTGAAAGAATGATTCTCAACTGGGAAGCTTTAAATTGGAAGAGTTAACCAAATTTGATTTTTGTATATTTGACCTTGGATCGGAGTTTTGATGGCTACTTTAGGTTCGGATGGTAATTTTGGACTTGAGCGCATGCCCGGATTTGCATGTGGATGTGGTTTCGACACTATATGGCGAATGTTGGAAATTTGAAGGTTTGGAATGTTCATAAATATGACTGGGAGTTTACTATGATGATATCGGGTTCGGATTATGGTTTTAGGAATTGGAATAGCTTCTTATGTCATTTAGGACTTATGTGCAAAATTTGAAGTCATTCCGAGTTGATTTGATATGGTTCGGCACGAGTTTTGGATGTTGAAACTTTAAAAGTTCATTAAGTTTGATTTAAGGTGCAATTCATGATTTTGATATTGTTATGTGTGATTTGATGCCTCGAATAAGTCCACGTTATGTTCAGGGCATAAGTTAAAAACTAGATTTTTGCTCATTTTAGCATAGTTTGAGTTGGGTAGCTCGGATTTGGGCGCTTTAGGAGGTGATTTTCACCACATGTATTGGGTCAAGTGATTTCTACTCGATTTTGATTATATCCCATGATTCCATTTTCATTTTTGGCATTTGATTGATGGTTTCGAAAGAAATATTGGGAGTTTTTGTCTAAACTTTCCTAAATTGAATTTTTTAGTTTCGAACATCGATTCAGAGTCGGAATTGAGAGAATTTAGTATGGTTATACTCGTAATTGAATGGGTTGGCGAATGTTTTTTTAGTTTTGTCGGGTTTCGAGGTGCAAGCTCGGGTTTTAATTTTTGGATTACTTTCAGTATTTGAGTAAAGATTCGACCTTTATCATTTGGGATTATTTTCTTAGGCATTATTTGATGTTATTGAGTTGCTTTTGGCTAGTTTCGAGCCATTCGGAGTTGATATGCGTGGTATGGCGTGTATATAGTGTTATTTGGATTGTTCGATAATGGATTTGGCTTGTTCGAGGTATGTAACATATCTAATCTTGGATTTGCGGGTATTTAGCGCTGGGAACTATGTTATAACAGATGTATAGGAGTGACACACATATTAGGTGGCGAGCGTGTGGACATGCTGTAAGGCCCCGTAAAATTTCGCCAACGAATTTAAAGTTTTGTGGTGCCGAGGTAGACATATGTGTTTGAGGACTTGTCACGCCCCAACCCCGGAGAGCGCGACCGGCGCTAAAACGAGTGAACCCGGTCGAGTAAGCCTAGTAAACCTTTTCTACCCGACTCATTCATGATCAAAAAAGGAAATGCGTCACTATTTGTAAAACATGGGAGAGATCAGTTATATAAGTGTATAAACGTTGCTAGTTCATTTTTTTGCATTATGCCATAGTTAAATTTTCAAAATACAACTCGGTCCAACGACCATCCCAACATACATACATGACCCACATAAACGTCTACGGAGCCTCTAAGGGTACAAAAGAGCAACATGACAATGCCGGCAACAAGGCCCCGGCTATACCTCAAAATATAAAAACTTATACAGAAGAAGGACTACATGACCCCTGGGAGAAATGGGGCTCACCAAAACTGCTGTGAGGAGAGAAAGAGAGCACCACTATCTGTGATTGGCACTATCTGCGATGGAACCACCTACATCCATTCAAAGATGTAGCACCCCCGACAAAAGGGAAGTTAGTACTGTCGAGTAGTTCTAGTATGTAAGGCAAACACTAATCTTAGTAGAATGAACAATGAAACAAAGAGAAGGCAGTCATAATAATCAATAAGTACTTCATAGAAATACAAAGAAAACACCAAGTAAGGATAACATAGTTTCCAATTCAATCTTTCAATCTTTTTAGATTAATAATCTTTAGTGCCAAGCCACAACTCACAATGCCACCGTATTTTTACACGGAGTCCGGTCTCGGCCCGACTGGCTAAGCCATCTCAAGTGAGACATATCCATATCCACAATGTAATTCAATGATTCCAATACATATACCGCCATATGCTATGCATTCCAATACATATGCCCCAACACAGGTCTGCGGTCGCATATGCGACCGCATAACGGTTATGCGGTCCGCAAAGTGACCGCAGAAATGGCCCTCAAGGGCCTGAACTTATGGCTCAGGTATGCGACCAGTATGCGGTCTGCATACTCGTTCTGCGGTCTCATAATGCACCGCAGAACTCCCTCCGCAAGAACCCAAGAGGGATGATGCGATCGATATGCGGTCTACATAGTGGTTATGCGGTCGCATAATCGACCACAAAGTTGACCTCAAACTGGCCAACGTACTGCTTCACTCTGCGGCCATTATGCGGTCCACAGAGTGATTATGCGACCGCATAATGGGCAGCAAAAACGCATTCTTCTGCGGAATATTTTCCTCTCAATCCGTAGGGTACTGTTCAATCCAAAAAGTCCGAACCGATAATAACGCAGGAATCTAACTTGGCATCACGAAACCCCGGGTTTTTGGTTAAAAATTTTTACGGGTCCTTACATCCTCCCCCACTTAAGATCATTCATCCTCGAATAAGGACCAAGGTTCACTTAACATAGTTTTAGTCATGCCACATACCATGAGCCCCAAATTTGCCATACTTTCTAACTTTCTAAAAATTTGCCAGAGTTTCCTTTGTATTTAGGCCTATCCACCTGCCAGATAGCCCCCGAAACACACCTTAGCAAAATATATAGAATAAAATGACACAACAGAATGCAAAATAACACCAACCAAAGCCTCATGGGGGACATACAACTAGAAAGGAGTGTCTTTATATTAGCCGAACAAGCGATACAAATTTTAGGGGAAACAACTTCATAAAACTATTACATGGCTATTCAAACAAATGAGGGTACTTTTCTTTCATTTCATTCTCGGCTTCCCAAGTAGCTTCTTCGACTTGTTGGTTTCGCCATAACACCTTCACGGATGCAATTTCTTTGTTTCTCAATTTCCAGACCTGCCTATCAAGAATAGCAACCGAAATTTCTTCATATGAAAATTCTTCACTAACCTCGATGGTCTCAACCGGCACAATAGCGGACGGATCTCCAACTACCTTCTTCAACATGGACACATGGAATACAGGGTGTACTAATGACATCTCAGGTTGCAGTTCAAGCTTGTACGCCTCCTGACCTATCCTACGTTTGGAACACATAGTCGCCCTTGGTACCGTAATGTATCGTCATCCACGCCAAGAGAAAAGGCCGTAGTCTTGTGTTTATGAATCCCCTCCTTCAGCTGTACCAACATTGGATCATTGTATTGCTTCTCCTTGACCTCCGTCACAAGCGATGATTCCGCCCTGTTCCACACAATCACTCCCCCTTCATTTGAGTCCGCAAGACGAACCCCCAAACTGGCCAACTGGTGAACCTCCCGGGCCAAGGGCCTTTGACATGCCTCCAAGTGAGCCAAACTACCCATAAACTTCCGACTAAGAGCATCCGCCACCACATTAGCTTTCCGCGGATGATACAAAATGTTGATGTCATAATCTTTGAGCAATTCAAGCCACCTTCTCTGCCTTAAGTTCAATTCCTTCTGTTTGAAGATGTATTGAAGACTCTTGTGGTCCGTGAATACATCTATATGGACTCCATACAAATAGTGATGCCAAATATTTAATGCACAAACCACCGCCGCAAGCTCTAAGTCATGAGTTGGATAGTTCTTTTCATGATTCTTAAGTTGCCTTGAAGCATATGTTATAACCTTACCATGTTGCATTAATACACACCCAATACCGATCCTTAAAGCATCGCAATACACCACAAACCCCTCGGTACCCTCTGGCAGGGTCAATACCGGCGCCGAAGTGAATCTGGATTTCAATTCCTGGAAGCTCCTTTCACAAGAATCGGACCACTGGAACTTAACCGCCTTCTGTGTCAATTTAGTCAATGGAGAGGCAAGAGTGGAGAACCCCCTATAATACCCGGCCAAACCCAAGAAACTGCGAATCTTTGTTGGAGTAGTAGGTCTAGGCCAATCTTTCACCGCTGCAATCTTTTGAGGATCAACCTTAATCCCTTATCCGAAGATGACATGACCCAAGAATGTAACAGATTCAAGCCAAAATTCACATTTCGGGTACTTTGCATACAATTGGTGTTAATGTAGAGTTTGCAGAACTGCCCTGAGGTGATCGGTATGATCCTCTCGACTTCGTGAATACACAAGAATGTCGTCAATGAATACTATCACAAAGGAGTCGAGGAAAGACTTGAAGACTCGATTCGTAAGATCCATGAAAGCCTCTGGGGCATTTGTTAGCTTGAAAGACTTTACCAAAAATTCAAAGTGCCCATACCAAGTTCTGAAAGCTGTTTTCGGAATATCCTGCTCCCTTATCGTCAATTGATGGTACCCTAACCGCAAATCAATGTTGGAGCATAACTTAGCACCTTGTAATTTATCAAACAAATCATCTATTATAGGCAATGGGTATTTGTTTTTGATTGTGACTTTGTTGAGTTGCCGGTAATCAATACACATCCGCAACGATCCATCTTTCTTCCTGACAAAGAGAACCGATGTGCCCCAAGGTGACATACTCGGTCGGATGAAACCTTTCTCTAGCAAATCCCTTAGTTGTTCCTTTAGCTCTTTTAATTCTGCCAGTGCCATTATATAAGGTGGAATGGATATAGGTTGCGCACCCAGCATCACATCAATCCCAAAATCAATCTCTCTATCTAGAGGAATTCCAGGGAGCTCATCTGGAAATACATCAGGGAATTAATTCACAATTGGTACAGATTCAAGGGTAGGCACCCCAGCAGTGGTGTCCGTAACTCGGACCAAATGGTAAATATACCCCTTCCTGATCATCTTTGTGGCCTTAAGGTTAGAAATAAACCTACCATTGGCATAATATTATTCCACTCCCACTCAACAGCTAGTCCGTTAGCAAGCTCAAGACTCATGATTCTGGCTCGGCAATCGAGTTTGGCAAAACATGAATAAAGCCAATCCATTACCATTATTACATCAAAATCAATCATCCCTAATTCAATAAGATCGGCCATGGTATCCCAACCATGCACCGTGACAACACAATCTCTATAAACCCGCGCGACCGTAATAAACTCGCCAATTGGGGTAGATACAGAGAACGGCTCATCAAGTTGTTCCGGTTCTACCCCGAAGCTCGTAGCAAGATAAGGAGTAATATAGGACAAAAAAGATCCGGGATCAATAAAGGCATACACATCATGAGATTGAACGGTCAATATACCTGTGACGACATCTGGGGAAGCCTCTACACTCTGTCGACCACTCATAGCATAGAATTGGCTGGGTCCTCCCAAACTCTATGCACCACCCCTAGCTGCACCATGCCCTGCGGGTGCTGAAGAGCCTCAAGCTGGAGGGTGTGCTGAAGATGTGGCAGCTGTAGGGCTTGATGACTGAGTTGTGCCCCTGCCTGCACCCTGACGGGATGCACGTCACTCCCTTTGAATATGGCCTCTCATTCCACATCCATAACATACTCGAATGTCTAGGTAGCAGACTCCCAAATGTATCCTCCCATACTTAGGGCATAGGGCCCTCTGCTGCTGCTGGAATCTCCCTCCTGATCGGCATTAATGGTGGGACCTCCTGCTGCCCTGACCGGGCCTAAAACAACTCCCCTGCTGCTGACAGTGCCCTAATGGAGGGCACTAGCTGAAGGCTGAGCATAAGACTGGGATGGCCCTGATGATCCTCCCCGAGAAGCTGATCTCCCACCTCCGAATGAGTCCCCAAGGTTGCCCGCTGATCGGGCCCTACTACTACTTTCTCGTTCCATCCTGAGCTTTAACTTTCGAGCCTCCGTAGCTTGGGCAAATGCCACCATCCTTCCATAGTTCATGTCAGAATTTAGAGCAGTTATGGCAGCCTTATTAATAACCAAAGGGCTAAGGCCCTGCACAAATCGATGCACTATTGCCTCCATAGTCGGCATCATATGAACAGCATACTTCGACAGGCGCACAAACTCCATGTGATACTCTCACACATTCCTACTACCCTGTTTAAGGGTCTCAAACTCCACAGCACGATCTGACTTAGTCTCGGCAGGCAAGAAATGGTCTATGAAGGCATCCGCGAACTCACTCCATCTCGCCGGAGGGCTCCCCTCCTCCCGGTAATCTTTCCACATTTCAAACCAGGAATATGCCACCTCTTTCAGATGATAAGAGGCCAACTCTACTCCCTCTACTTCAGTAGCACACATAACTTGGAGAGTCTTATGCATCTCATCAATGAAATCCTAAGGGTCTGCCCCGGGATCAGTACCTATGAACACTGGAGGGTCTAACTAAAGGAACCTGTTTACCCTGGAACTAGAAGAATCCTCTTGCGAGCTAAATAAGGTGGGTGCAACATTTGACCTCTAGGCCTGAGAAGCTACTAACTGAGTCAGCATCTGAATAGCTCCCCTAAGATCCCCATCAGAAATACCGGGACTAGGAGCTGGGGCTGTAGGTGGAACAGGTATATCGGCGGGAGGAATTGTGGCACCCTCCGCGGGTGTAAGAACTGGGGTAGTCTGTTTCGGAGTAGATGAATCAGGTAGTGTGATAGTAGGGGGATTATCCTCACCCGCATTATCAAGTAGGGGGTCAACAACCACTCCTGGGAAAACAACCTCACGTTCCGCTCTCTTCTTAGGTGCCATTTACTGAAAGTGAGAACAATTCACGAGTTAGGGGAAAACAACTTCACGTTCCGTTCTATCGCATGATATAGAACAACAATGAAGGGTATCATTCTTAAATGTCCAAGTACCCCCTAATTATAGATGTGGTCGACAACACACCGATAAGAAGGGCTCTACTAGACACGGCTCTAAGACATCCTAGGACACTTTAAACCTTAGGCTCTGATACCAAGTTTGTCACGCCCCAACCCCGGAGAGCGCGACCGGCGCTCAACCGAGTGAACCCGGTCGAGCAAGCCTAGTAAACCTTTTATACCCAACTCATGCATGATCCAAAAAGGGAATGCGTCACCATTTGTAAAACAGGGGAGAGATCAGTTATATAAGTGTATAAACGTTGCTAGTTCATTTTGTTTTTCATTTTATGCATTATGCCATAGTTAAATTTCCAAAATACAACTCGGTCCAACGACCACCCCAACATACATACATGACCCACATAAACGTCTACGGAGCCTCTAAGGGTACAAAAGAGCAACATGACAATGCCGGCAACAAGGCCCCGACTATACCTCAAAATATAAAAACTTACACAGAAGAAGGACTACATGACCCCTGGGAGAAATGGGGCTCACCAAAACTTCTCTGAGGAGAGAAATAGAGTGCCACTATCTGCGATCGGCACTATGTGCGATGGAACCACCTACATCCATCCAAAGATGTAGCGCCCCCGGTAAAAGGGGCGTTAGTACTGTCGAATAGTGCTAGTATGTAAGGCAAACACTAATCTTAGTAGAATGAACAGTGAAACAATAAGAAGGCAGTCATAATAATCAATAAATACTTCATAGAAATACAAATAAAATACCAAGTAAGGATCACGTAGCTTCCAATTCAATCTTTTCATCTTTTTATATTAATAATCTTTAGTGCCAAGCCACAACTCACAATGCCATCATGTTTTTACACGGAGTCCGGTCTCGGCCCGACCGGCTAAGCCATCTCAAGGGAGACATATCCATATCCACATTGTAATTCAATGATTCCAATACAAATGCCACCATGTGTACAGCATGTCGTCCAATCTTGGCCCAATCAGCTAAGCCATCTCACTTGAGACATAACCTCTTTCAACTATCCACTCAATTCACATTTCTTTCCCATCTTCATTACATGGCACAAACAACCTCATTTATTAAGTAGTTCTTGGCACTTGGGCACATTTTACAATTCAAGCCTTTCCCTTTTTATTTGTTCAAATAACATCATCATTCATGTCGATAAGTACCATCACATAAGGCATTTCACACAAAAGGGAAGGAGCTTGGAAAATCATAGTCATGTTCTCAAATAGCATGATGACATGGTAAACATCTAAAACAATTAGGAAACATGAATCTTCCAACCCAACACACTAAGGAAAACAATTCTAGTATGATCAAGTCGGAACTTACACCAAATATTCGGACAGCAGGAGTTCGATTCTAGGAAGAAGAGAGTTAGCCATACATACATCAATTGCGCTTCTCTATACTCTACAATTATCCGGAACCCTTAGCAACCTCAATCTATTATAGCAATATACAAATTGAACCCAAAATTAGGAAACCATTCATGGTTCTAGTTCCCTTTTCCACACTCTTTTTACCACACATGCATGCAAGATAAACAACCCTCATACCCATGGACCATCTTATTAATTACTTATTTTCAGTATAAGTTTCAAAAATCTAGGGCTAGTGTATAGATTCTTACCTCTAGGATGGAGGCCTCGATTGCTTTCCTTGATAATCTTCAAAGTTTCAAGCAAGAATTGAAGAATAATTGATGAGGGTTACTTTCTCACTCTAAGGCTCCCTCCCTCACTCTAAAGTATCAGAAAATGAGCTCAAAATTGACTAAAGGGGGTGTTTTAACGGAATCGGGGTCGGGTTTTAAATTACAAAAATGGGTGCCCCGACACAGGTCTGCGGTCGCATATGCGACCGCATAACGATTATGCGGCTGCAAAGTGACCGCAAATGCGGTCCGCATACTCGTTCTGCGGTCGCATAATGCACCGCGGAACTCCCTTCGCAAAAACCCAAGAGGGATTATGCGATCGACATGCTGTCCACATAGTGGTTATGCAGTCGCATAATCGACCGCAAAGTTGACCTCAAACTGGCCAATGTACTGCTTCACTCTGCAGCCATTATGCGTTCCGCAGAGTGATTATGCAGCCGCATAATGGGCCACAGAAATGCGTTCTTCTATGAAATATTTTCCTCTCAGTCCGTAGGGTACTGTTCAATCCAAAAAGTCCAAACTAACGCAGGAATCTAAGTTCGCACCACGAAACCCCGAGTTTTTGGTTAAGATTTTTACGGGTCCTTACATCCACCCCCACTTAAGATCATTCATCCTCGAATGAGGATCAAGGTTCACTTAACACAGTTTCAGTCATGCCACACAACATCAGCCCCAAATTTTCCTTACTTTCTAACTTTCTAAAAATTTTGCCAGAGTTTTCTTTGTATTTAGGCCTATCCACCTGCCAGAGAGCCCCTGAAACACACCTTAGCAACATATATAGAATTAAATGACACAATATAATGCAAAATAACACCAACCAAAGGCTCATGGGGGACATACAACTAGAAAGGAGTGTCTTTATATTAGCCGAACAAGCGATACAGACTTTAGGGGAAACAACTTCATAAAACTATTACATGGCTATTCAAACAAATGAGGGTACTTTTCTTTCATTTCATTCTCGGTTTCACCATAACACCTTCACGGATGCAATTTCTTTGTTTCTCAATTTTCGGACTTGCCTATCAAGAATAGCAACCAGAATTTCTTCATATGACAATTCTTCACTAACCTCGATGGTATCAACCAGCATAATAGCGGACGGATCTCTAACTACCTTCTTCAACATGGACACATGGAATACCAGGTGTACTAATGACATCTCAGATGGTAGTTCAAGCTTGTACGCCACCTGACCTATCCTTTGAATGATTTTATACGGCTCGACATACCTAGGACTTAATTTCCCTTTCTTTCCAAACCGCATGATCCCCTTCATGGGAGATATCTTCAAGAACACCCAATCATCTTCTTTGAACTCTAAGTCTCTGCGACGAACATCCGAGTAGGATTTTTGACGACTCTGAGTAGTTTTCAACCGCTCTTTTATGATGTTAACCTTTTCTTTGCCTGATGCAGAAGGTCTGGTCCTATTAGTTCAGCTTCTCCAACCTCAAACCACCCAATCGGCGATCTACATCTTCTACCATACAAGGCCTCAAACGGCGCCATCTGAATACTGGCATGAAAGCTGTTGTTATAAGCAAATTCTATGAGCAGCAAATGATCATCCCAGCTACCCTTGAAGTCAAGCACACACGAACGCAACATGTCCTCAAGTGTCTAAATAGTCCACTCAGCTTGCCCGTCAGTATGTGGATGGAAAGTTGCTAAGATTTACCTGTGTACCCAAACCTTGCTGAAACTTCGTCTAGAAATTAGCTGTGAATTGGGCCCCTCGATCGGAAATGATGGAAACCGGAGTGCCATGACTTGATATACAACTGGGCATATTGTTCCGTAGTGTCGGTGGATTTAACTAGCAAAACGTGAGCTGATTTTGTGAGTCGATCCATGATCACCCAAATTGAGTCAAACCTACGCGGCGTGCGTGGTAACCCTACCACAAAATCCATGTTGATCATTTCCCATTTCCACATTGGAATTTCTATACTCTGAAACTAACCCACCGGGCCTTTGATGCTCGGCCTTCACTTGTTGACAGTTTGAATATTTTGCCATAAAGTCTGCCACACCGCTCTTCATGTCATTCCACCAGTAAACTTTCTTGAGATCATGATACATTTTTGTAGAACCTGGGTGCACGGAATATCTAGAAGTATGAGCTTCGGCCATGATTCTTTCCCGAAGACTATCTACGTTTGGAACACATAGTCGCCCTTGGTATCGTAATGTACCATCATCCACGCCAAAACAAAAGGCCGTAGTCTTGTGTTTATGAATCCCCTCCTTCAGCTGTACCAACACTGGATCATTGTATTGCTTCTCCTTGACCTCCGTCACAAGCGATGATTCCGCCCTATTCCGCACAATCACTCCCCCTTCATTAGAGTCCGCAAGATGAACTCCCAAACTGGCCAACTGGTGAACCTCCCGGTCCAAGGGCCTTTGACATGCCTCCAAGTGAGCCAAACTACCCATAGACTTGCGACTAAGAGCATCCGCCACCACATTAGCTTTCCCCGGATGATATAAAATATTGATGTCATAATCTTTGAGCAATTCAAGCCACCTTCTCTGCCTTAAGTTCAATTCCTTCTATTTGAAGATGTATTGAAGACTCTTGTGGTCCGTGAATACATCTATATGGACTCCATACAAATAATGATGCCAAATGTTTAATGCAAAAACCACTACCGCAAGCTCCAAGTCATGAGTTGGATAGTTCTTTTCATGATTCTTAAGTTGCCTTGAAGCATATGCTATAACCTTACCATGTTGCATTAATACACACCCAATACCGATCCTTGAAGCATCGCAATACACCACAAACCCCTCGGTACCCTCTAGCAAGGTCAATACCGGCGCCGAAGTCAATTTGGATTTCAATTCCTGGAAGCTCCTTTCACAAGCATCGGACCACTGGAACTTAACCGCCTTCTGCGTCAATTTAGTCAATAGAGAGGCAAGAGTGGAGAACCCCTCCACGAACCTCCTATAATACCCGGCCAAACCCAAGAAACTGCGAATTTCTGTTGGAGTAGTAGGTCTAGGCCAATCTTTCACTGCTGCAATCTTTTGAGGATCAACCTTAATTCCTTCTCCGAAGACGACATGACCCAGGAATGTAACAGATTCAAGCCAAAATTCACATTTCGGGAACTTTGCATACAATTGGTATTGATAAAGAGTTTGCAGAACTGCCCTGAGGTGATCAGCGTGATCCTCTCGGCTTCGTGAATACACACGGATGTCTTCAATGAATTCTATCACAAAGGAGTCATGGAATGACTTGAAGACTCGATTCATAAGATCCATGAAAGCTGTCGGGGCATTTGTTAGCCCGAAAGACAGTACCAAAAATTCAAAATGCCCATACCAAGTTCTGAAAGCTGTTTTCGGAATATCCTGCTCCCTTACCTTCAATTGATGGTACCCGGACCGCAAATCAATTTTGTAGAAGAACTTAGCACCTTGTAATTGATCAAAAAAATCATCTATTCTAGGCAATGGGTATTTGTTTTTGATTGTGACTTTGTTGAGTTGCCGGTAATCAATACAAATCCGCAGCGATCCATCTTTCTTCCCGACAAAGAGAACCGGTGAGCCCCAAGGCGACACACTTGGTGGAATGGATATAGGCTGCGTGCCCAGCATCACATCAATCCCAAAATCAATCTCCCTGTCTGGGCAATCAGATGAAAATTTTCTCTAGCAAATCCCTTAGTTGTTCCTTTAGCTCTTTTAATTCTGTCGGCGCCATTCTATAAGGTGGAATGGATATAGGCTGCGTGCCCAGCATCACATCAATCCCAAAATCAATTTCCCTATCTGGAGGAATTCCAGGGAGCTCATCCGGAAATACATCGGGGAATTCATTAACAATTGGTACAGATTCAAGGGTAGGCACCCCAATAGTGGTGTCCGTAACTCGGACCAAATGGTAAATATACCCCTTCCTGATCATCTTTGTGGCCTTAAGGTAAGAAATAAACCTACCTTTTGGCATAATATTATTCCCCTCCCACTGAACAGCTGGCTCGTTGGGAAACTCGAGCGTCATGATTCTGGCTCAGAATTCGAGTTTGGCAAAAGATGAATAAAGCCAATCCATTCCCATTATTACATCAAAATCAATTATCCCTAGTTCAATAAGATCGGCCATGGTATCCTGACCATGCACCGTGACAACACAATCTCTATAAACCCGCGAGGCCGTAATAAACTCGCAAATTGGGGTAGATACAAAGAACAGCTCATGAAGTTGTTCTGGTTCTGCCCCGAAGCTCGTAGCAACATAAGGAGTAATATAGGACAAAGAAGATCCGGGATCAATAAGGGCATACACATCATCAGATTGAACGGTCAATATACATGTGACGACATCTACGGAAGCCTTTACACTCTGTCGACCACTCATAGCATAGAATCGGCTGGGTTCTCCGAAACTCTGTGCACCACCCCTAGCTGCACCACACCCTGTGGGTGCTGAAGAGCCTCGTGCTGGAGGGTGTGCTGAAGATGTGGCAGCTGTAGGGCTGGATGACTAAGTTGTGCCCGTTCCTGCACTCTGACGGGATGCACGACACTCCTTCTGAATATGGCCTCTCATTTTGCATCTGTAACATACTGTCATGTCCAGGTAGCAGACTCCCAAATGTATCCTCCCACACTTAGGGCATGGGGCCCTCTATTGCTGCTGGAATCTCCCTCCTGATCGGCCGTGATGGTGGGAGCCCCTGCCGCCCTGACCGGGCCTAAAGCGACTCCCCTACTGCTGACCGTGCCCTAATGGTGGGGCACTAGCTAAAGACTGAGCATAAGACTGGGATGGCCCTGATGATCCTTCCCGAGATGCTGATCTCCCACCTCCGAATGAGTCCCCAAGGTTGCCCGCTGATCGGGCCCTACTACTACTTTCCCGTTCCATCATGAGCTTTAACTTTAGAGCTTCCGTAGCTTTGGAAAATGCCACCATCCTTCCATAGTTCATGTCAGAATTTAGAGCAGCTGTGGCAGCCTCATTAATAACCAAAGGGCTAAGGCCCTGCACAAATCGACGCACTCTTGCCTCCATAGTCGGCATCATATGAACAACATACTTCGCGCATGAACTCCATGTGATACTCCCACACATTCCTACTACCCTGTTTAAGCGTCTCAAACTCCATAGCATGGTCTGCCTTAGTCTCGGCAGGCAAGAAATGGTCTATGAAGGCATCCGCGAACTCACTCCATCTCGTCGGAGGGTTCCCCTCCTCCAGGGAATCTTCCCACATTTCAAACCATGAATATGCCACCCCTTTCAGATGATAAAAGGCCAACTCTACTCCCTCTACTTCAGTAGCACGCATAACTCGGAGAGTCTTATGCATCTCATCAATGAAATCCGGAGGGTTTGCCCTGGGATCAGTACCTGTGAACACTGGAGGGTCTAACTAAAGGAACCTGTTTACCCTGGAGCTAGAAGAATGCTCTTACAAGCTAAATAAGGTGGGTGCAACATTTGACCTCTAGGCCTGAGAAGCTACTAACTGAGTCAGCATATGAATAGCTCCCCTACGATCCCCACCAGAAATACCGGGACCAGGAGCTGGGGTTGTAGGTGGAACAGGTATATCGGCGGGAGGGATTGTGGCACCCTCCGCAGGTGTAAGAACATGGGTAGTCTATTACATAGTAGATGAATCAGGCAGTGTGATATTAGGGGGGTTATCCTCACCCGCATTATCAAGTAGGGGGTCAACAGCCACTCCTGGTGTGGCATTGGCTACATGGCCAATTCTCGCTCTCTTCTTAGGTGCCATTTACTGAAAGTTAGAACAATGCACGAGTTAGGGGAAAACAACCTCACGTTCCGCTCTATTGCACGATATAGAACAACAATGAAAGGTATCATTCTTAAATGTCCAATTAGCCCCCTAATTATAGATGTGGTCGACAACACACCGATAAGAAGGGCTCTACTAGACACGGCTCCGAGACATCCTAGGGCACTTTAAAACCTTAGGCTCTGATACTAAGTTTGTCATGCCCCAACCCCGGGGAGCGCAACCGGTGCTCAACCGAGTGACCCGGTCGAGCAAGCCTAGTAAACTGTTTCTACCCGACTCATTCATGATCCAAAAAGGGAATGCGTCACCATTTGTAAAACAGGGGAGAGATCAGTTATATAAGTGTATAAACGTTGCTAGGTCATTTTGTTTTTCATTTTATGCATTATGCCATAGTTAAATTTCCAAAATACAACTCGGTCCAACGACTACCTCAACATATATTCATGACCCACATAAACGTCTATGGAGCCTCTAAGGGTACAAAAGAGCAACATGACAATGCCGGCAACAAGTCCCCGGCTATATCTCAAAATATAAAAACTTGTACAGAAGAAGGACTACATGACCCCTGGGAGAAATGGGGCTCACCAAAACTATTGTGAGGAGAGAAGAAGGACTATCTTCGATGGAACCACCTACATCCATTCAAAGATGTAGCGCCCCCGGCAAAAGGGACGTTAGTACTGTCGAATAGTACTAGTATGTAAGGCAAACACTAATCTTAGTAGAATGAACAATGAAACAAAGAGAAGGCAGTCATAATAATCAATAAGTACTTCATAGAAATACAAAGAAAACACCAGGTAAGGATCACGTAGTTTCCAATTAAATCTTTCCATCTTTTTAGATTAATAATCTTTAGTGCCAAGCCACAACTCACAATGCCACCGTGTTTTTACACGGAGTCCGGTCTCGGCCCGACCGGCTAAGCCATCTCAAGTGAGACATATCCATATCCACAATTTAATTCAATGATTCCAATACAAATGCCACCATGTGTACAGCATGTCGTCCGATCTCGGCCCGATCGGCTAAGACATCTCACTTGAGACATAACCTCTTTCAACTGTCCACTCAATTCACATTTCTTTCCCATCTTCATTACATGGCACAAACAACCTCATTTATTAAGTAGTTCTTGGCAGTTGGGCACATGTTACAATTCAAGCCTTTCCCTTTTTATTTGATCAAATAACATCATCATTCATGTCGATAACTACCATCACATAAGGCATTTCACATATAAGGGAAGGAGCTTGGAAAATCATAGTCATGTTCTCTAATAGCATGATGACATGGTAAACATCTAAAACAATTAGGAAACATGATTCTTCCAACCCAACACACTAAGGCAAACACTTCTAGTATGATCAATTTGGAACTTACACCAAATATTCGGACACCAGGAGTTCAATTCTAGGAAGAAGAGAGTTAGTCATACATACCTCAATTGCACTTCTTTAGACTCTACAATTATCCGGAACCCTTAGCAACCTCAATCTATTTTAGCAATATACAAATTGAACCCAAAATTAGGAAAACATTCATGGTTCTAGTTCCCTTTTCCACACTCTTTTTACCACACATGCATGCAAGATAAACAACCCTTATACCTATGGACCATCTTATTAATTACTCATTTTCAGTATAAGTTTCAAAAATTTAGGGCTAGGGTACAGATTCTTACCTCTAGGATGGAGGCCTAGATTGCTTTCCTTGATAATCTTCAAAGTTTCAAGCAAGAATTGAAGAATAATTGATGAGGGTTATTTTCTCACTCTAAGGCTCCCTCTCTCACTCTATAGTATCAGAAAATGAGCTTAAAATAGACTAAAGGGGGTGTTTTAACGGAATGGGGGGTCGGGTTTTAAATTAAGAAAATAGGTGCCCTAACACAGGTCTGCGGTCGCATATGCGATCGCATAACGGTTATGCGGTCCGCAAAGTGACCGCAAAAATGGCCCTCACGGGCCTGAACTTACGGCTCAGGTATGCGACCAGTATGCGGTCCGCATACTCGTTCTGCGGTCTCATAATGCACCGCAGAACTCCCTCCGCAAGAACCCAAGAGGGATTATGCGATCGATATGCGGTCCGCATAGTGGTTATGCGGTCGCATAATCGACCACAAAGTTGACCTCAAACTGGCCAACGTACTGCTTCACTCTGCGGCTATTATGCGGTCCGCAGAGTGATTATGCGGCCGCATAATGGGCTGTAAAAATGCATTCTTCTGCGAAATATTTTCCTCTCAGTCCATAGGGTACTGTTCAATCCAAAAAGTCCGAACCGATAATAAAGCAGGAATCTAACTTGGCACCACGAAACCCCGAGTTTTTGGTTAAGAATTTTTATGGGTCCTTACATCCTCCCCCACTTAAGATCATTCGTCCTCGAATGAGGACCAAGGTTCACTTAACACAGTTTCAGTCATGCCACATACCATGAGCCCCAAATATGCCATACTTTCTAACTTTCTAAAAATTTGCCAGAGTTTCCTTTGTATTTAGGCCTATCCACCTGCCAGATAGCCCCCGAAACACACCTTAGCAAAATATATAGAATTAAATGACACAACAGAATGCAAAATAATACCAACCAAAGCCTCATGGGGGACATACAACTAGAAAGGAGTGTCTTTATATTAGCCGAACAAACGATACAAACTTTAAAGGAAACAACTTCATAAAACTATTACATGGCTATTAAAACAAATGAGGGTACGTTTCTTTCATTTCATTCTCGGCTTCCCAAGTAGCTTCTTCGACTTGTTGGTTTCGCCATAACACCTTTACGGATGCAATTTCTTTGTTTCTCAATTTTCGGACCTGCCTATCAAGAATAGCAACCGGAATTTCTTCATATGACAATTCTTCACTAACCTCGATGGTCTGAACTGGCATAATAGCGGACGGATCTCCAACTACCTTCTTCAACATGGACACATGGAATACCGGGTGTACTAATGACATCTCAGGTGGTAGTTCAAGCTTGTACGCTACCTGACCTATCCTTTGAATGATTTTATACGGCCCGACATACCTCAGGCTTAATTTCCCTTTCTTTCCAAACCGCATGATCCCCTTCATGGGAGATATCTTCAAGAACACCCAATCATCTTCTTTGAACTCTAAGTCTCTGCGTCGAACATTCGAGTAGGACTTTTGACGACTCTGAGCAGTTTTCAACCGCTCTTTTATGATCTTAAACTTTTTTGTAGCCTGATGCACAAGGTCTGGTCCTATTAGTTTAGTTGTTCCAACCTTGAACCACCCAATCGACGATCTACATCTTCTACCATACAAGGCCTCAAATGGCGCCATCTGAATACTAGCATAGATTCTTACCTCTAGGATGGAGGCCTAGATTGGTTTCCTTGATAATCTTCAAAGTTTCAAGCAAGAATTGAAGAATAATTGATGAGAGTTACTTTCTCACTCTAAGGCTTCCTCTCTCACTCTATAGTAACAGAAAATGAGCTCAAAATAGACTAAAGGTGGTGTTTTAATGGAATGGGGGGTCGGATTTTAAATTAAGAAAATGGGTGCCCCGACACAGGTCTGCGGTCGCATATGCGACCGCATAATGGTTATGCGGTCCGCAAAGTGACCACAGAAATGGCCCTCAGGGGCCTGAACTTACGGCTTAGGTATGCGACCAGTATGCGGTCCGCATACTCGTTATGCGGTCGCATAATGCACCGTAGAACTCCCTCCGCAAAAATCCAAGAGAGATTATATGATCGATATGCGGTCCGCATAGTGGTTATGCGATCGCATAATCGACCGCAAAGTTGACCTCAAACTGGCCAACGTACTGCTTCACTCTGCAGCCATTATGCGATCCGTAGAGTGATTATGCGGCCGCATAATGGGCCGCAGAAATACGTTCTTCTGTGAAATATTTTCCTCTCAGTCCGTAGGCTACTGTTCAATCCAAAAAGTCTGAACGGCGACTCGCAAGCTCGCCGCGAAGAATTTCTACTATAATAACGCAGGAATCTAACTTGGCACCACGAAACCTCGAGTTTTTGGTTAAAATATTTTACGGGTCCTTATAGGACTGAGGAGTTGATGGAAATTGTTGGCAGAAGAAGAAAATTATGTGGTCTATTTCGCGACTGCATAACCGTTTTGTGGGCCGCATAATCATCGTAGAGTTGAGCACATAGTTTGTTGAATTTTGAAGGTCGTTTTGTGGTCCATTATGCAATTGCATAGTTGTTTCTTGGTCCGGATCTTCCGTCACGGATTTGGCATGAAGAATTTTGTTGGGTTATTTTGCGGCCCATTCTGCGGTCACGTAAGTGATCTACGGACCGCACACATATCGCAGATCAGTCCAGTGCAACTCAGTGTTTGGGCATAATTTTTGCGGTACACATTGCGGACTGCATATCTGTTCTGCGGTCCATTCTGCGACTGCAGACCTGAGTTAGGACGGTCCATTTTCGCTATTTTATAACCCGACCCCACTTTGATAAATATCCTTTGGGGCTTATTTTTTGACATTTATCTGGTGATTTTAGAGAGAGGAAAGAAATTTTAGAGAGAGGAGGAAGCCTAATATTCTAATCAAGAAAAGCCAGTCACTAGATTATCATCTATCCGGGTAAGTCCTACTCCTAAGCTTTCATGCAAGAGGTTACAAGTTATATATATTGCAGGGTTGGAAATATGACATGCATGTGACAATAGATTGTAGTATGTGGGGTCAATGAACCATTTTGGATAGTTCTTGTTGAAATTGGTTGAGGGGGGAAGGGATTACCATTGTAGAGCTTTATGGTCTACTCTACATGCTAGGTGATTGACAAAATTCCTAAGAGAGTTACACCATGTGAATTCTTCTAATTATTATCTAACTTTCGATATCTTCCTATAGATTGTTATTGCTAGAAGTGTTGGGACATTGTAGTAACTTAAGAAAAGCTTAAACAAGGTATGTTGGATAAACTCCTCTTTTAGAATTGGACCCCCACAATGGCCTTGTAAGTCTCGGGTTGCCCATTATAAATTGATTATCTCGAATAAGCCTTGTGTCAAATGATATATGCATTCAATTTGTATTCCAAATGTCCTTGTATGTTAAGTTACTATTTGAGAAGGTGATCAAGCATGGGCTGTGTGTTAATATGTTATAATTTGGAAATGTGATCCTAATGAAAACTAACATGTCAAACTGTGCTAGAAATAGCATGTGCCTAAGACCCTTAATTTGCTTAGTTGCTCAAATGCGTATTTAATATCTTGAATAGAAATGCCTTATTATTGATAATCTATATGGATGCTTGAAAGTAAAATAAGTGGATTGGAGATATAAAGTGCGGCCAACGTGCTAAGAATAGAAGTCATACTTGTGGTCAATGGTGTCGAGGAAATGAATGATGTGAGAAAAGCTTATGAAATAGGCCTTGATTCAACTGTTCCATACTGACTCGAAAATAGATTTGTCTAAAAGCTCATATACGCAAGTTATGCCCAAATGCGGCTATTTTAGTTAATGCTATGCTTTGTAAATACTTCCAATGTGTTTGAGATCTTATGTCTTCATGAGTTGAAATTGTGTATTGCCCCATTTTTGGGGAAAAGTATCTCAAGAACAAATGATGTGTTACACATTCATGATTTTAACTTGTGCTTCGATTGCCAATCATTTTACCCTATTTCTTGGAAAGAAAATCCATTGTGTTTAAAGTCTTCACTGCTAATGAACTTAAGTTGTGATTTTCGGGAAATTCTATTTGTTGATAGTTACGATGATGATCCATGAAAGTAAAGAAATAAAAATGTGAAATATTAAACACGACCAATGTGCCAAGAGGAATAATACAACTGTGGCCACTAGTGCCAATAAAAATGAAGAGATGTGAAAGAAGTGCAAAATGTAATGATTGATAGAAAAGGACGATGTCTCGAATGAGGCGGCCTAGTCGATATGATCGGATGCCATGCCGCACATATGGTGGTGATTGTGCTGAAAATTGTAATTGAAATTGTGATTGTGGTTGATGTCTCGGATGAGATGGCTTAGTTGATTGGGTCGTGATCGGACTCCGTGCTAGAAGTACGGTGATATTGGAATTGTGAACATTGGTATTGTGAACGGTGATATTGTGAACAGTTGTATATCGGTGCTAAAGATCTCCCAACCAAAAATAATATTATCTTCGTATTTTGAAAATTATTATGTTTTAATTTGGAAATTGGATATCATTGATTGTTGATTGTAGTTTCCATGGTTTCCCCTTTTGTGTTGGCATTCTAATTTGAAAGAGGATAGTTAGCTTTACATACTAGTACTATTCCATATGTACTAATGTCCCTTTTTTCGGGGGCGCTGCATCTTTAGTGGATGCAAGTGGTTCATCAGCGTACAGCTTTAGTCCTCATTAGCAGTCACTCTCTATTCAATAAGTTTTGGTGAGCCCTACTCTATTATCGGCTTTATGTCATCCTACATTGTATTTTGTACTATGAGGTATAGTAGGGACCTTGTCGCTAGCACTTCCATTCTTCACTTCTGTTGTACTTAGAGGCTCCGTAGATAGGTTGTGGGTGGTGTTTGATGTGGGGAATTGAACTAGAGATTTTGGTATTTGGCAAACATATTTTTTTATTATATCTATAAACTTGTAATATTTTGAAAATTATGAATGAAATTGTTAGTGGATATGAAATGGGAGTTATTAATGAAATATTTTCTATGTTTGATTAATGAAGTTCATCAACTCTTTATTCATGGATGAGTTTGGGTAGAAGAAAATCTAACAGGCTTGCTCGGCCGGGTTTACTCGATTGAGCGCCGGTCGCGCTCCCCCCTATTTCGGGGCATGACACATGTACCAGGGTGTTCATGATTCAAGTTGATTATTAGACTAAGACCGGACTTGCTTTGTTGTTATATCTTGTTCTATCCGTGTAATTCCTATTTTTTAGAATAATAGAGATGTGATTCATGTTATAAACCATGTTTAGGATTTGTGTTTATTTGGTTGAGACTTAATGAGGCTACTTTTGTTATTTGAGTTATCTACTCCATCTGTAATTATATAGTCAGTCATGAATCTTCATTTGCATGTCGTATCTCAGTCTCTGTTCATCATTCACTGATACATCACATGTTATCATTACTTGGGCTGAGTGGTATGAGATTGTGAGCCCTTGAAACTTGAGAGATTGTTGACTGAGGTGGGCCTGAGAGCCATGTTGTGAGTGGTATTGTGGATCCGGCTGCACGCGGCAACATGCCATATTGGCTTTATTACTATTATTATTATTATTTTGGATCGGGTTATACGGTGCAGCAGGACTTATTAGCTTATTTATCATTATGGATTGGGTTGCACGTCGCAACAGGCCTAATAGGCTTTTGATTAGAGCTTTGGTAGGATCCACCCCTCTGGAGTCTAACATACCAGCAGTGAGCGCAGGCACAATGATATATATACACTTGCTTTGGTGAGGGGCTTGTGAGCTAGGCACCCGTACAGTGCTGAGTGATTTATGTGTGTGTATGTGTGATGATGAGGGAATTTGAGATAGAAAACTTGAGTATGTTGAGGGTGAGAGTACCCAGGAATATCACCATGAAATCATTCATTTTACATGCATACTTGGCATGTAGGCATAGCGATGTATTTTTCTCATGCTAGACGGTACTGTGACATTCATGATTTGACATATACATTTGACATGTATGCATAGGGATGTATATTCCTCATGCTAGATGTTATTTTGTAATTGATGACTTGACATATATATTGACATGTAGGCATAGAGATGTATTGTCCTCATGCTAATTGGTAGACGGAAATTCTTACCTGGTGCTGTGAAATAGAAATACAGTTCTATTGATAAACGCATGTTTAGTTGATTTTCAGTTGTAATATCCTGACATGACTGTTATACCTAGAAAGCATGTACACTTTTATGTAATTGTGAATAAGTTGAGCATGATATCTTTTGTGTTGTTACTTTTACTGCCTCCATTATGTATTTATTAGTTGGTATTGGCTATTAGTGTTGGACACTGACCTTCTTCCGAGCCCGTCACTACATTCAACCTGAGGTTAGGTTTGTTACTTATTGAATACATGGGGTCGGTTGTACTTATACAACACTTATGCACCTTGCGTGCAAATTTGGAGCTGATGTTGCTGTATACGGCGGGAGATGGCATTGAAGATGTACCTGTGTTCGGATTATAGTTGCATCTTGTTCTTGGTAGCTTTAGATTTATAAATTTGTTTATGCATATTTCGAGCAAATGATGAACTTATGTCGTACAATCTTTATAAATTCTATGTCTTAGAAGCTCGTGACTTATACTACCAATCCTTGGGATTTTTTTATAGAAAGCTCAGTTATTTTATTTATTGATTCCTGTTATCCTATTTATGTTGTGTTGTCTATCGTTTGGCCTACCTAACGGGTTTGGTCAGGTGCCATCACGACTAGCTGGATTTTGGATCGTGACAAGTTGGTATTTGAGCTCTAGGTTCATAGGTTCTACGAGTCATGAGGAAATGTCTTGTAGAGTCTTGCGTATTGGTATGATGAGGTATGTACCTATCTTTGAGACGCTGTAAGGCATCTAGGATAAACTTCTCATCTTTCTTTCCTTATGGTGCGGCATTGATTTAGCTTAAAGCGTATCTCTTTGAATTCCTTCCACTCACGCGTATGTTATGTGAGCGCTCGCTATTAGATGTGCATCGACAGCTTGTGACTCCATGGATGGGTATGAAATATGTTTTATGTGTTTTGGTGATGGTCCATTCTGGAGGACTTGAGACAAGGGTTGGACCATAGCGTAGGTTCAGTGGTTTCAATTGTGTAAACATGTGCTTTTAGGCTTATATGTCTAGTAGTATCCCAAGGAGTTGGATTTTTGGCTCGGTGAGTGCTTGTATAGCTATATGATGAATATGAGGTGACTGTAAGAAGTGTTCACATGGCTTTGATGTTGCTAGGGATGTGAAAAGGACTATTGGATGCTTGATTTCTATATTGATGTGTTGTATAGTCTCGAGTTATGATCGTGTTGAGGGATCTTTCATGTTGTTCGGTTATGGGATGAAGTAGATTCTTATATCTTCTTGACGAGTTTAGACTCAGGATGATTAAGTGATTGCATGGTGGTTGTGGCCATGGTAGTGCGTAGTGAAATGCCAATTTGAGGCTAAACAGGTGGGTTATCTTATGATATTGTGGGGAGAGTTTCTTTCAACCGGTGGGTTATATGTTTTGCGATTTGAGTTTGGATCGGTTGAGAAAATTGACTTGACTGTCATGAGGATAAATGCAAGCTTAGAAGACAATTTGAGGTATTTTATGGTTTGTGTTGCATGAGATTATGAAGAATATAGTTAAATCTAAGTGTGGGATTATGGCAGTAATAGAGTATGGGTATCCTAAGTGATCGAATATTTTGTTCTATGGCTTTGAGCCAAGTGAGAGAGTCTACTATCGACGTTTTGATTGCATGGTTAGGTGTTGTATTGGTTTCGGTCTGAGGCATACTTGTGGAGGTTGGTTTTGGGGATGACTTAAACAAGTAAATTTCTAGATGCATGATGTATTATACCTTATGGATATATAAAATTCTTGGAATGATTTTAGTTTGTTATTCGTGATGGATGTAATGTACTGAGAAAATGGATTCAATCGGTTGCTTAGAGGTGTGGATTACTGCTTTTGGAGTTGGTGAGCTAATGTGGCACAAGTGTTTCGACTCATTTTGGGTGGTGCATTTGAGATTCGAATGGGGTGGATAACTCTTGAGAAGGTTCTAAAGAGTTCAAGATTCATATGTGGCATTCGAGAATTTTCCGGATTTGTATATGGCTAAGATTTGAGATTTGCATTGGATGGTGTCGGTACTCGCAGTATTTTTGTATCATTATGGATTCTAAATTTCAGTATCAAAGAGATTAAGAAAACAACTTTAGATTCACATAAGGTCTCTTCATAGTGGGTAACTTGGATGCAGTATTTTGGGTGCTTATGAGGGGATACAGTAGTTTGTGGGCTTCAGGGAGACATAGTTCATGCTAGGATCTCTTGTAGTGAGCTTTGGGTAAGTATCGTGGTGTTATGACAAGGAGAAGTATCAATTTGAGGGTAATTCAGAAGGAACTCGGAGAAGAGGACAGCTTGGTAGTGGGTTGGATCAATATGGTAATGGTATAATCAATTCTTTTGGTTCTTATAGTGTGGTGAGGCTTTACAAGTGTTATTGTTGCAATACTCTTGTGCTTGGCGACCTGTATAACTTGGTTGATTTAGAGGGATTCAGTTATGGTAGCTTAGTTATGTGCAAATGGGCTTCGTAGAGTTGTCCATGATTTCTACCACGACTTGGGATGGGTATTTTCTATAGGCACGAGGAGTTACGCGTTGTGATTTTCCCATGAATAGGGCTAGGTGGAAGTTTTCAAGCTAATTGAGTATGTAAGCTGCTTATGACTCCCGGTTGGTTATGTGGTTCTCGTATTTTCATATGATTGCATGATAGATACGGTGCATCGTGTGGGATTGGGATTTGCTTGTACAAGGTCACAGTTCGATTTTCAAGGGAAGGTCATGAATTTATACAACATGGACAGTCTTAGATGTTTAGATGAATGCAATTACTACTTGGTATTAGCTGAGAAGAATGCTTATTTCAGAAGGCACATAGTGTTCTGACTTCGGATGCTTCATTGGTATTGCGGTACTCGCCTGGTTGATCGATGGCTAATATTCAGATTTTGCTATGTGGCCCGGGAGACTTATAAAAATATATCTCGTGGGATGATTGTGTATGAGAAATGTGTTAATCACTCAAGTGGTGGAGTTGGGATCGGCTATGGTGATTCATGTGTTCTACAGATTTGGAGACTAGGAGAGAAAATTATTTCGCGGTTTCGTACTGTGAAGATGTGGCCAAAGTTAGACATATGGTAGTATGTGCTATGGATATGTCATTGTGGACTTTTGTATGTATGTGCTTGGAGGGTTATTTATCCAATGGGGATAACCAGAGTTAATTTAGGGACCCATTGGTAGGCCCAAGGAGGATGTGTATTCTACACCGGGTCGGATTTGTTGACTTAGCACTGTTAGTGTTGGGAATGTGTCATTCGATTAGAGTTGAGCTTGTTCACGTTCTGATATGTTCTATGTGTTATTCTTCCATGCTATGATGGGTTGTGATCTGTTGGATATATGCACATATGATGAGGTTCTGTTTGGGCCTTCCTACAGAATGCGAGTGTGATGGCTCTTGGGGTGTTGAATGGTTAATTGTGGCTTGGTTATGATCTTTCCGTGTTGTGGTATATTGTGTTATTCTCTTCTCCATGGTTATGGTCATACACTGCGAGTGCTTGATGTCTAATTGCGTGCGATTGTTGATTTTGAGCATTGTGGCTTGACATATTTCATACAGATTGTTGTTTGGATGCGGCGACACCTTACAACGGGGTTATTTTGGGTTATGATCTTTTGTGATAGATTCATGTGTCTTGGTTCTACTATGTGTGATGAGTTCATAGCATTGCAATTGTGGTGGTACTTGTTGAGCTTATGGGGGTTCTCACATATGAGTCAATTTCCATGTTTGAATACATTTGAATTGTTGCTTATTGGTGCACAGATTGCACGATTTCTGGCTTTAGGTTGTATTGATATGGCATGCCAGTAGAATAGATGCGCTTGATGAGATGAGGTCATTGGACCTAGAATGGGTGCTATTGGATTTGATTACGGTATTTGGAAGAATAATATCGAAAGTCAGATTAGCATTTGGCTTTGGTTCTTGTTGAACGAGAGAGAGCTCCATGAAATGTTGATATAATGAGTAGTTATGTATTTCTGCATGTTTCTTTCATCATCGGCAGTGTACGAAAGTTTTTAATGAGGTTTTATTTGATATGAGGTACATTACCGGTACCGGATTAGTTTTTGAGCAGCTACTGTGATCGGAAATTATTGCTACGAGTATGCGAGTTATGTGATATATCATGTGATTATATCAAGGGTTATGGTTATGTCTTGAAACAGCTTGTTCAGACTTACACAGTGTGCAGATGCAAGATTCGGGTCTTGTAATGAATTTCGGATGTTGGAAATGGGGTTCTAAGGTTTACAGTCTAATGTTGAAGTAGGGATCTTCAGTTATGTTGTGTTTTCATGATTATATGGATTGGGGTGATGTGGGAACACCGCCAGGTATTTGCAACGTGGGTTTACACAGTGATTTGATGGCTTTGGAACGACTCTTGGCACGTTCGAGGACGCACGTATGTTTTAGTAGGGGAGACTGTAATGACCCAACCTGTCCTTTTGGGCATTTGCATTTCGTTCAGCTGTTTGAAGTCTTGAGTAGTTTCATTTGATATATTATGACTTGTGTGAATCGTCGGTTTTGATTTTCAGGGGATTTGGGAATGATTTGGAAGAATTATTCTTAACTAAGAAGCTTTAATTGGAATGGTTGACCAAGTTTGACTCTTATGTATTTGACACCGGATCGGAGTTTTGATTATTCCGTTAGGTCCGGATGGTAATTTTGGACTTGGGCGTATGCCCTACATTTGGATGTTTCTAGAAGGTTTTGTCACTATTTTGCAAAAATTGGCAATTTGACGGTTTGGAATATTCATAAGTCTAACCAAGAGTTGATAATGATGATATCGGGTTCGGATTGTGGTTCTGAGAATTGGAATAGCTTTGTTATGTCATTTGGAACTTGTGTGCAAAATTTGAAGTCATTCTGAGCATATTTTATATGGTTCGGCACCAGATATGGAAGTTGAAAGTTCAAATGTTCATTAAGTTTAATTTGAGGTGCGATTCATGGTTTTGATGTTGTTATGTCTGATTTGAGGCATCAAATAGGCCCGCGTTATGTTTCGGGACTTGTAGTTTACTCTGATGGGGTTCCGAGGGGCCCGAGTATGTTTCGGATTGATTCGGACCATTTCAGATTAGATTGGCATTGCTGAGATTTTTGGTTACCTGGTGTCACTGCACCTATGGAATATTGTGCGAAGGTGCGGAGCCACAGTTGCAACAGTCATAGCGCAAAAGTGCAAATGGAACTGGGAGCGCATCTGCGGTAGCACAAAATCGGAAGTTGTGATCACAGAAGCGAGGAAGTGCGCAAAAGCATGGTTTGGTATCGCACCTGCACTTACGCGGAAGCGGGCTTTATTACGTAGGTGCGGAAGGTCGGACTTTCACTGGTTTCCCCAGAAGCAGACTAATTGTCTTAGAAGCGTCCTATTATTCGCAAATGCGAAAAGTGTTGGGCATAAGTTATAAATCGAGGGTTTTGCTCATTTTATCATATTTTGAGTTTGGAAACTCATATTTGGGAGATTTTGGAGGCGATTGTTACCACATGAATTGAGGTAAGTATTTTCTAATCGGCCTATTATATACTGTGATTCTATCTTCGTTTTTGGCATTTGATTGATGATTTCAAAAGAAAAATTGGAAGTTTTGTCTAAACTTTCCTAAATTGTATTTTAGAGCCTTGGACATCAATCCAGAGTCAGAATTGAGTGAAATTAGTATGATTGGACTCGTATTGAATGGGTTGGCGGATTTTGTGGGTTTTGTCGGGTTCTGAGGTGCGAGCCCTGGTTTGAATTTTTGGTTGACTTTGAGTATTTGAGTAAAGATTCAACCTTTATCATTTGGTATTGTTTTTTAGGCATTATTTGATGTTTTTGAGTTGCTTTTGGCTAGTTTAGAGTCGTTCGGAGGTTGATACGCGCAGGATGGCAGTTCTAGAGTATTGTTAAGCTTGCCCGGTATTGGATTTGGCTTGTTCGAGTAAGTAACATACCTAAACTTGGATTTGAGTGTATTTAACCCTAGGAACTATGTTCTAAGATATGTATATGATTCAAGTTGACTATTAAACTAAGATCGAACTTGTTTTGATGTTATATCTTGTTCTATCTGTGTAATTCCTCTTTGTTAGAATAATTGAGTTGTGATTCATGTTTATGTTATTTCTATTGTTTGAGTTATCTGCTATATCTGTAATTATATACTTACCCACGATTTTTATTTGCATATCATATCTCAGTCTCAACTCATCATTCATTTACATCGCATGTTATCATTGTTTGAGATAAGTGGTACGAGATTGTGAGACCTTAAGACTAAGAGATTGATGACTAAGGTGGGCCTGAGAGCCGTATTGTGAGTGCTATTGTGGATCAGGTTGCACGCCGCAATAGGCCATATTTTCATTATTACTATTATTATTATTGTGGATCGGGTTGCACGCCACAACAGAACTTATTCGCTTATTTATCATTGTGGATCAAGTTGCCCGCCGCAGCAGGCCTTATAGGATTTTGATTAGCGCTTGGGTAGGATTCGCCCCTCCTGAGTCTGACATAATAGCAGTGAGCGCAGGCACAATGATATATATACACGTGCTTTGGTGAGGGGCTTATGAGATAGGCACCTGTACAATGCTGAGTGATTTGTGTGTGTGTATGTGTGATGAAGAGGGCATTTGAGATAGACAACTTGAGTATATTAAGGGTGAGAGTACCTAGGAAAATCACCGTGAAATTATTCATTTGACACCCATACTTGGCATGTAGGCATAGATATGCATTTTTCTCATGCTAGACGGTACTGCGACTTTAGTCGCTTATCGCACTATATTTTACTGCACTTTAATTGTGTTTGAACTTTAGTTATTAGTGCTTTACACTTATTATGTATTTTATGCCTTGTAGGAGTGATTCATAGTTATGTGGATGTTATGTAACTAATTTGAGCTATTTAGGGCTTTGAAATCTAAGTAAAAGCAAAAGGGATTAAGTCGAGATCATGTTCGGGGGTCGAGGATCAATTATGGACGTCAAAATTCAAGGAAGAAGCAACTAGTGAAGAAATGCACTAGTGCGAGGCACTGTGCGACGCATTAGTGCAAATATTTGTCAAAAATTTCCAAAGTTCAGAGACTGGGTTTTTTGTAGTCTGACAGGAAAAAGCATTAGTGCAACGCACTGGGCGACGCACAATGCGAATCATGGAAAGCATTAAGTTTGCAAGTTTGCCTTTTTCGGCTAGGAAAGGGAGTTTTCGTCTAGGTCCGACCCTACTTGGTATAAAATACATGAAAAAATATTATTTTTTGGACTTTTGACATACTTTAGACCTAAGGAGAACACATCACGCTTGGAGGAGGCTTCTAACTAGTTTTTCTTCTCTTCTCTTCTCTTAGTTTCGTAGTTTATTAGTTCGAGAGTTGTGGGTGCTACGTGAACGTTGTAGTTTGAAGCTTGTATTATTCATATTATTTTATCATATTAGTTTATTTATTCAATCTTGCGCTTAATTATTTGATTGCTTGATCACCAATTGAATACTATCTACTAATTTAGGATTGAACTCGGGAGAGGGAATTCTAGATTGGATATAAGATTGAATAGAGCAAGATCTTGAATCCGAGCATCAAGAACTGATTCGCGGTTAGGATAAGGATATAGCTAATCGCCTTTCTTGGTTACTATACGGGAATTATAAATGCGTTCTTGTTAATCCTAATTCCATAGGAATATAGGTGTTAGGTTAGCTTGAATAGGCGAGTAGTACTTCGGGAAAAGGCTACGAGCAATATTAACACTGTCAATCAATAAACCAGATAAATTAACTAGACGATTTAAGTGAAAAACTCAACGGGATTGTTAGCTAACCCATAGGTATGAAATATTTTCTCCCATTATATTCATCTCTAAGATTGCAGACTTGTTCCCTTTAATCTCTTAGTCTGTTACTCTAGATTAGTTTGAGTTAATTTTTCATACTTTAGGATTTGCTTGAATAGATTAATTGTTTGGGTTTAATTTAGTTGATAGTTAATCACAAGTCCATGTGATTATGATATCTGGACTTACAATCCTATATTACTTGTCGACCACGTATACTTGTGTGTACGTTTGGGAGTAACAAGCTTTTGGCGCTGTTGCAGGGGACTTAGAAATTAACTAGTCTTCTAGATTAGATTCTTACTTTTTGTTTATTCTAGTTCAAATTTTAGCTTAGTTTAATATTTTATTATCTTTGTTTACATGGCATCTTGGAACGAGAATTGGTCGAATATTGGTTATTCTTATTTTGGTGATCCATGTCCATATTGTGGAGGATCACACTTGTGGCAAAATTGTGAATCTCAATCTTATATGTGGAATTTTTGTAATGTGTGTGGTTGTCAAGGTGGCCATTGGGATGGTTGTCCTAATTCTTATTATTCGTCTTAGAGCTCTTATTATAATGTTTCTAATAATATTTATGAGTTTGATCGGAGCAATGAAGTGGAGGATATGGAACGCGTTGCTCGTATTATGGACATGATGAGGCAAGTAGCCGAGAAACAGGACATGATAATGAGGCAAGTAGCCGAGCAACAAGATGAAAACCAAAAGACATTACAAAGAATTAGTGCAACATGAGAATGAAGGCCGAGGCGGAAGAATTGGCTATAGAGAGTGAGTTCCCACTAGAAGAAGCAGATATAGTGAGCCAATCTTTACAAGAGGAACAAGTTCAGCTAATACATTTTCATGAGTCTCTCCGTGATGGTCTTTCAAATATAACAGAATAACTGATAGAAGGAAGAACTGAGCTCAGGCAAGAGATAGACCAATTTGGCCCAGATATCTATGACTTGCAGGCTCAATTGAATAAAAAGGTTGAGGCGTTTGATGCCCTACAACCAATTGTTGTAGATACTGGCCAACTTGTGGAGCAAAAAGAGGAATCCCAACTATTCGACCAAATTATTAATGATGCCAAGGTCGATGAAGTGCGCAAAAGTGAGGATGTCAAAAGTGAAGTGATTCTAGAGTTGGAGCGCATTGGGTCTTATTTTAACATTTTTCAACAATGTGTTTGGTTGGTGACATGAGAATTGATCCATTCGAGCCTATGGAGGAGTCAATAAATGGGGAACAAAGTACTTATATTCTGAAATTTGTGATGCCAAGGAGACAAAACGACATCCCTCACTTAAAAGCCAAGAAGTGCAAGATGTGATACCTATTGCTTGATTCCTTAAATTTTACACCACCGTCCCAGGAACGTGACAGAAAAATTGATGCAAAGTTGGGGGCGCAACTCATATCCTCAAAGTGGAAGGAAAAGTGGTGAAGCGATGTCGTCGTGCCACGACTATAAATAAGGCGCTTGTTGGGAGGCAACCCAATTATAGTTTTTCTTTTCTTTTTATTTTTTTTATTGTGTTTTTTTTTTGTAGTGTTATTTTTATGTTTTCTAGGAGTATGGAGTCAAAGCCAATAGGCGTGTGCAAAATCGAACAGGTGGTTGAAACTAAGTGTGAGATGCCCACACAAAGGACCATACTATGGGAAGTTTGAGTATCACATGAGCTACTAATTCTTCGGCCTTTGGCCTACTAGGGAGTCTCATTTACCTTCTTGTTATTTATTGTATGTACTGAAAAAATTGCAAAATTTTAAGTGTGGGGTGAGGAGATTGTTTGTGTGATTTTCTGTGCTATCTTAGCTTAGTTGTAGTACTCATTCTGAGAGTAGTAGTTTTTGTTAAAATTGGGACTTTTCCCAATGATGGATCTCCTAGACAGTTTTCTTGAGGGATTTAAGTCAAAAGAAAAAGGACAAAAAGATTTTCTTTGTAGGTAATGTAGCAATTACCTCTTGATTTTTCTTTGTGCCGCAGTTCTTTTCCATGGGTTTTGTTTGAACCGGGTGAAGTTAGTTTTATTTTTTTTAGGAGTAGGAGCCATTGTGATGTGATTGGAATTGAAGCAATATCTCTTGATTTTGTTATGCCTTGAGAATAGTGAGTACTTTGGTTGTGATGCTTTGGCTCAATTTTTGACTCTTGTATAAGTACCTAAATTGTATGATCTTAACTTTGCTTAACGGCTTTGACTAGAGTGTCTTGATGAGTCCAATCCTGAGTGAGTTATGTGCCATGTGTTTGTGAGGTTTGTGTGTTATTCTGTGCATTGCATTTGATGTCTAGAACTTGCCCCGTGTGCTTGCAGAGTGAATTAGTAGTTTCGGGCAGTCTAGGAAGTGATATAGGCATTTCTTTGTTGAGCCAGTTATATGCTTTTACCCACCTAATTGTTATGTATCGTAGTTAACCCCTTTGAGCCTGTAATTTTGTTTCTTTGGCAACCACATTACAAGCCTTACCCATTTGTTTGAAGTAACCATTTGTTTGAACCGTTTCACCTCTCATGAGCACTTGGAATTGTTATGAACTTTGTAAAGGTTAAAGTGTGGGGTGGTTGGTTTGGCTTTTGAGTGGAACTAATGAAATAATAAGAAAGGTGCACTGTTTTGAAAAAGTAAGAGTCACTTGAATTGAAAAAGAAAAGAAAGAACAATAGTTGTATTGTTGTGAAAAATATTCCTTTAAAGTGGTAACTCTTGATGTAATTATGCTTAAAGAAGTAGGGAGTTGATGTATATTGATGTGAAAGTTGAGTTATGGTTTAACATAAGTGTGGGGTTTTAAATGTTAAAGTGTATGTATTAAAGTGCTAAGGGAGGTGTAGTCACTCTTATATCTAAATGTATCCTACTCGTCCTGCAGCCTACATTACAACCAATTAAAGTCCTACTTGATCTTAGACAGAATGAGCTCGATTAGTAGAGCGGTACACTACGAGCAAGCCTATGGTGCATCTTTTGTGGCATATGAATGTTGTTTCTGAGAGTGAGAGAATTTATTATATCTTGAGCTCCTAATTGCTCTTAAATTTTATTGAGTGTGGAACTACTCTCTTTTGTTGTGTGAGGGCACTTGATTCATAAAGGAAAGGTAATTCTTGACCTCTACGTTAGAGTAAGTGAGTGGGTTATGAAAAATGCATGGTGCTTGTGAGTTAAATCTTGAGGTGATGATGTTACACTATTGTGCTTAGTCTATTTTAAATATTCTTGGTGTAATGAGTTAGGAGGATCATTTAAAAAGGTTGTGTCTATATAAAGTATAGTTTGATTGCTCGAGGACGAGCAATAGTTTAAGTGTGGGGTGTTGATGGTAGGCTATAATCTCGTATTTTAGTCACTTATCGCACTCAAATTTATTGCACTTTAATTGTGTTTAAGCTTTAATTGTTAGTGTTTTGCACTTATTATGTGTTTTATGCCTTGTAGGAGTAATTCTGAGTTATGTAGATGTTATGGAACTAATTTGAGCTATTTGAAGCTTTGAAGTCTGAGTAAAAGCCCAAGGGATTAAGCCGGGATTGTATTCAGGGGTCGAGGATCAATTTTTGATGTCAAAATTCAAGGAAGAAGCAACTGCTGAAGAAATGCACTAGTGCAAGGCACTGTGCGACGCATTAGTGCACATTTTTGTCAGAAATTTCTAAAGTTCAGAGACTGGGTTTTTTGTGGTCTGACATGAAAAAGCATTAGTGCGGCGCACAGTACGACGCATGAAAAGCATTAAGTTTGCAAGTTTTCCTATTTCGGCTAGGAAAGGGAGATTTCGTCTAGGTCCTACCCTACTTGGTATAAATACATGGAAAAATATTTTTTTCTGGACTTTTGACATACTTTAGACCTAAGGAGAACACACCACGCTTGGAGGAGGCTTCTAACTAGTTTTTCTTCTCTTCTCTTCTCTTCTCTTAGTTTCATAGTTTATTAGTTCTAGATTTGTGGGTGCTACGTGAACGTTATAGTTTGAAGCTTGAATTGTTCTTATTATTTTATCATATTGGTTTATTTACTCAATCTTGCGCTTAATTATTTGATTGTTTGATCACCAATTGAATACTATCTACGAATTTAGGATTGAACTCGGGAGAGGAAATTCTAGATTGCATATAAGATTGAGTAGAGCAAGATCTTGAACTCGAGCCTCGGGAACGGATTTGCGGTTAGGATAGGGATATACCTAATCGCTTTGCTTGGTTACTATACGGGAATTATAAATACATTTCTGTTAATCCTAATTCCATAGGAATATAGGCGTTAGGTTAGCTTGAATTGGCGAATAGTACTTCGGGAGAAGGCTACGAGTAATATGAACCCTGTCAATTAATAAACCAGATAAATTAATTAGACAATTTAAGTGAAAAACTCAACGGGGTTGTTAGATAACCCATAGCTCTGGAATATTTTCTCCCATTGAATTCATCTCTAAGATTGAATACTTGTTCCCTTTAATCTCTTAGTTTATTACTCTAGATTAGTTTGATTTAATTTTTCATACTTTATGATTTGCTTGAATAGTTTAATTGTTTGGGTTTAATTTAGTTGACAGTTAATCATAATTTTCGGTTGGTATGATATCTGGACTTACAATCCTATATTATTTGTCGACCACGTATACTTGCATGTGCGTTTTGGAGCAACAGTGACATTCATGATTCGTGTATTTGACATGTACGCATAGAGATGTACATTCCTCATGCTAAACGGTATTTGATAATTAATGAATTGACATGTATATTGACATGTAGGCATAAAGATGTATTGTCCTCGTGCTAATTGGTAAACGAAAATTCTTATATGGTGTTGTGAAATGGAAATACGATTCTATTGATAAACTCATGTTTAGTTAATTTTCAGTTGTAATATCCGGACATGACTTTTATACTTGGAAAGCATGTACACGTTTATGTAATTGTGAACAAGCTGAGCATGATATCTTTTGAGTTGTTACTTTTACTGCCTCCATTATGTATTTATTTGTTTGTATTGGCCATTGGTGTTGGACACTGACCTTCTTCTGAGCTCGTCACTACTTTCAACCTAAGGTTAGGTTTGTTACTTGTTGAGTACATGAGGTCGGTTGTACTCATACAATACTTCTGCACCTGGCGTGCAGATTTTTGAGCTGATGTTGTTGTATACGACGGGAGATGGCATTGAAGATGTACCTGCGTTCCGATTATTGCTACATCTTGTTCTTGGTAGCTTTAGATTTATATATCTGTTTATGTACATTTTGAATAAATGATGTATTTATTATGTACCAGCTTTGTAAATTCTAAGTCTTAGAAGTTCATGACTTGTACTATCAATCCTTGGGATTTTGTATAGAAAGCTCAGTTGTTTTATTTATTGATTCCTGTTATCCTATTCAAGTTGTGTTTTCTATCATTTGTCTTACCTAGCGAGTTGGGTCAGGTGCCATCACGACTAGCAGGATTTTGGGTCGTGACAAAGGGAAACCCTGCCATTAGCAAATGTGATTATTTCTTTGCATTTGCGAAACTTGCCTGCCTAGACCAAATTCGCATTTTCTTGGCTCGCAATTGCGATCAGGTCTTCGCAATTGCGAGACCTACAACATCACACCAGCAACTACTAAGCTTCAGCATTTCCAAAATCAACCAAAACTCACCTGAGCCCCTCAGGCTTTAATTCAAACATTCACATAGGTGTATTAACATCATACTAACTCGCTCGCTAACGCAAATCATCAAAATAACATCAAATATCCAAAATCAACAATCAAAACCCAAAATTTTCAACTTGAAACTCATTTTTTGCGAATTTCTACATAATGCGCCGAAACACCATAGGGGTCACCCAGGACCCCAACCAAACATGCTTACAAGTCCAAAAATATCATACAAACCTACCAAAATCATCAAAGAACCTATCCGATGTCGTTTACAAAAAATATTGACTGCGGTCAACTCAAGCTTAAATTGAAGTCAGAAATCACATTTTCTTCAAAATTTTACACTTAAAGTATTCGAAAATCAACATGGACTACGCACACAAGTCATAAATCGTCAAATAAAGCTACGGGAGGTCTTGGAACACAAAAAAGGAGCTAGTACTCAAACGACCTATCGGGTCATCACAATGGGTGGCATTCCATTGTTAATGTGCGTGCGGCAGCATAAGGGTGGCTTGTTGGGAAAATTATGATATACATCAGTGTGATTCTTGTTATTGTTCATGTGTTGAAACCGAGAGTTGATGTTTTTATCACAAACATGCTTTTTTTAAAGGTTCCAGGCTTGTGTTTTGTGATTTGTTGGTTGTGTTTTAATACGCTATCACATGCCCCGTACACATTGATATCTTGTTGGAAAAATTTATCAATTTACGTGGAATTGTTGTTACATTCTCATCGAGGTTGTTGATATTATTCGGTTATGCTTTTCGTTATCAGTCTTACGTTGATATCTTGCAGAAGTTATTTAACTAGTGAGTATCTTGACTTAAACCTTGTCAATACTCCACCGAGGTTAGTATTGATACTTATTGGGTACCAACTGTGGTGTATTCATACTACCCTTTTGAACATTCTGTGTGCAGATCCAGTTACCTCATATCGTGCTGGTCATTAGAGGGTGGTGCCGAGTTGTTGGAAACTTCAAGGTATACCTTTTGTTCCACTCGCAGGCCTCAAGTCACCATCTTATTTCATTTGCTACTGTTTATTGTATCCCTAACAGTAATGTATTTTGAGACATCTTGTGTATTCTATGTAGAGCTTATTACTCAATATTAACGAGTTTTTGAAAGTTGTTGATTGAATCCATGTGTTGAAGATTTTATCATATTACACTGTTTTTATTGAATTTAAAGTTGTTATATTTTGTTCAATATTTCTATATGATGTCGAACCTTTTGAAAATATGTTTTTTCACAAAGTTTACCACACAACCTTAGCATCATTGGTAGGAAGAGCAATGGCCTCCACCCACTTCGATACAAAGTCGACAGCCACCAAAATGTATTTGTGCCCCTTTGATGAAGGAAATAGACTCATGAAATCTATTCCCCACACATCAAAAATTTCAACCTCCAAATTTTCATGCAATGTCATCTCATGCCTTTTTGTAATTGTTCCAGCTATCTGACAGTGATCACCCTTTCTTACGAACTCATGGGCATCCTTGAACAACCTAGCCCAATAGAAGCCCGATTGCAACACCTTTGTAGCAGTTTTTTCAATCGCTTGGTGGTCACCATAGGATGATGCATGTCAGTCATGTAAGATATCATTCTTCTCAGATTCTGGGACATATCTTCTCGTCAATTGATCAGTGCAAAACTTGAACGAGAATGGCTCATCCCACACATAGGATCTCACATCTCCCAATAACTTGTTTTTGTCATAAAGTTCAAAGTCCGGTGGAAGCTCTCCACTCGCTAAGTGTGTAGTTCATATAATCTGTGTACCATGGCATTTTCCCTCTAGTAATAGCCAACAGGTGCTCATCAAGAAAGGTCTCCTTGATCACACCTCTATTAGCCACATGATACCGAGTTTCCAACTTGGACAACTAATGAACCACTTGATTATATATTCCTTTATGGTCTTGGATCTCCAAGTCAACTTTCTGCAAGAGTAAAACCCAACAGATTAGCCCCGTTTTATCATCTTTCTTTTCAAACAAATACCTGATGGTTGAATGACCTGTGTAGACAGCTATTTTGTACTAACCAAGTAAACCCGAAATTTGAGCAGGAATAAGGATCTTGCTTCCATAGTAAACGAAGTGAAACAGTTTATTCTTCCTTTGGTCCAAAATGGCCATAATTGCACCATCGTTGACGTTATACATCAACTCGAATGAATCATTCCAGTCAGGAGCCACTATAATTTGTACACTCACTAACTTTTTGTTCAGCTCCTCGAATGCCTTCAGACAAGCATCGTCAAACATGAATAGCACATCCTTTTCTAACAACCTGTATAGTGGAGAGAAAATTTTTGAGAAATCCTTAATGAATCAGCTTCAGAAACTTCCATGTCCTAGAAAACATATGAATCCTTTCACGAAAATTGGTGGTGGCAACTTTTCAGTTGCTTCCACCTTAGCCGTGTCAACTTCCAGCTCATCTTTGGATACCTTGTGCCCTAACACTATGTCTTCATGCACCATAAAATGACACTTCACCCAATTTAGTACAAGATTAGTCTCCCACACCTAGCAAGCACTTTACCAGATTTGTTAAGCATTCATCAAAAAAGGGACCAAACATAGAAAAATTAGCCATAAAAACCTCAATTGCTGCTCATGATCCTCCCAGTTGCGAGAGTACACCAAGATGTCATCAATGAACATAATGACGAAAGAATCAAGATATGGCTAGAACACACTGTTCATATAGTGCATAAATGTTGTTGGGCGTTGGTCAGTCCGAATGACATCACTAGAAACTCGTAGTGACCATACCGAGTCCTGAAAGTAGTCTTGGGGATATCCGAATAGCGAATCTTCAGCTAATGATACGCTGATCTCAAATTAATCTTTGAAAATACTCTAGCACCCTAAAGCTAATCAAATAAGTCATTAATGCGCGACAATGGGTACATGTTCTTCACTGTAACCTTGTTCAGCTACCTATAATCAATACACATCCTAAAAGTACCATCATTCTTCTTCACAAAAAAAACTGGAGCACCCCAAGGCGAGACACTCAGTCAGATGAAACCTTTATCAAGAAACTCCATAAGTTGTTCCTTTAACTCCTTCAACTCCACTGGTGCCATACGATATGGTGGAATATAAATGGCTTGAGTTTCCGGGAACAAGTCAATACCAATATCGATATCTCTATCGGGTAGCATGCCAGAAGGTATGCGAGAAACACATATCGGAAATCTCTCACCATCAAAACTTCCTCAACGGTAGGTTTATTAGCACTGACATCCCTCACAAAGGCTAGATACTCTTCACACCCCTTCTCAACCATCCGTTATGCCTTAAGAAAGGACACAACCCTGCTAGGAATATAATCCAATGTACCCACCCCTCCCCTCCAACCGTGACAACCTTGGCATAGCCAGTGTCACGGTCTTGGCGTGACAATCCAGAATAGCGTGATAGGGCGACAACCAATCCATGCCAAAGATCACGTCAAAGTCCACCATTCTGAGTAGCAATAGATTTACTCTGGTCTCAAAACTACCAGTAACGACTAAACATGGCCGATAAACACGGTCTACAATAATAGAATCTCCCACAGGCATGGACACAAATACATAGGCACTCAAGGAATCAATAGATATATCCAAATATGAAGCAAAGTAATATGACACATATGAATAAGTGGATCTCTGATCAAATAAGACCGATGCATCCCTACGACAGACCGAAACCATACCTGTGATGACAACATCCGATGCAAATGCTACTGTCCTACTAGGAAAAACATAGAAACGAACCTGGCCTCCCCCTCTAGGGCGACCTAGATCCTCCTGACCTCTACCCCTGGCTGGTGGTGTAGGTGGAGCGATAACTGAAGTAGCAACCATAGCCTGTGAACCCTGTGGACCATGTGGGATCCATGGAGCTTGTGTAGTCTGTGGAGGTGCACCCCTCCTAAGTCCGGGACAGTCCCTCACCATATGTTAAGTATGACCATACTAGAAACAAGCTCTCGGTGGGTATGGTTGCTGAAACTAACTCTGGCCTGGTCGGCTAGACTGACCGCTAAAGGCACCCCGTGCACGAGGTGCACTTGAAAGTTGCTGAGCATAATGGGTAACCTGAGATCTTGGAATAGCCAGAACATTGCTAGAAGCTGGAAGTGTTTAATGGACTGGTCAACTCACATAGTCTCTACCATGACTATCAAACTACAACTGGAGCGCGTACACCACTATATCCTCTTGAATCTCAAGGCCGTTTGGCCTCTCTGTCCTCTCTCTCTCGGCCCCACATACTCTCCAACCTTTGCTCCATCTCTACCACCTGTTGAAATGAAGTATCTGTCTCCAACTCCCGAGCCATACTGGACCTAAGACCATAACTGAGCCCTTCGATGAATCTATACACTTGTTCTCTAACTGTAGAAAATAATGGAGGTGCATGTCGGGACAACTCACTAAATCTGATAGCATACTCTAACACTTACATAGTCCCTTGATGCAGCTGCTCAAACTCTGTGCGCCATGCATCCCGAAGGGTCTAGGGAACAAACTCTCTAAAAAACATCTTTAAAAATTGAGCCCAAATGAGTGGGCCTGCATAAACTGGCCTACCGTCCTTGTAATCCTGCCACCACCTATACGCTGCTCGTGACAGCTGAAATGTAGTTAAAACAACTATGCTCACCTATGAAATTCCCATGGTGTGGAGAATACAATGACATTTCTCTAGAAAAACCTGCGCATACTCGGTAGCTGTGCCACTAAAAGTAGGAGGATCATACTTCTTGAACCTCTCAAGTCTCCTCTGCTCCTCATCAAATGTCGTTGGCCTGACCTTAGGCTGAACCGATATAACGGGTTGTGTTAGCATGACACCCGAAAACTGATCTATGTGGATCCGTTGCTCTGGAGTATGGGCCACGGGAGTCTGAGCTCCTCCCACAAACTGAGATGTAGTTGGTGCAAGGGGAATCAATCCCGCCCGAGCTAGAGTGATGAACTTGCTCAAAAACTATGCTAGAGTCTCCTAAAGTCTAGGGGAAACAACAGGCATCTCGGGTGCCTGATCCCCAACCAGAGCTACTGGTGGCTGCTAAGTCGCTGCTAGGGCAGGTTCTCTTACTGCAGCACGTGCCCCTCCTCGGTCTCTACCCCAAGCCCAGCCTCGCGCAGTTCTAGCAAGGGGCGCGGGTGTTTGGTCATCGGATCTAGCAGTGCGTGTGCTCACCCTCTGTGATAGAATAGAAAGATAAAGATTGATATTTCAAAATTATCAAATTCGCACGATAAGGAATCAAAGAAGTGGAATTTCCTAACGGTTCCATAGCCTCTCAAAGATAAGTACAAACGTATATGTACCGATCCACAAGACTCTACTAAACTTGCTTATGACTCATAATACCTATGAACCTAGAGCTCTGATACCAACTTGTCACGACCCCAAATTCCTTCCTTAGGATGTCGTGATGGCACCTAGTCTCTAAGACTAGGTATCCTAACATACATCAAGATTTAGCAAAAATAACAATTTAAATATCAACTTAATTAAACCGGTAATCTGTCATAGTAAAACCAAATAGATACAACTATCAATAACTCCCAAAACTTGGTGGAACCGAGTCATATGCTCTACAAAGAGTGCACTAATAACCTTGAAATACAATACAGTTTTGAACTGGAAATAAACAGTAGTACAATTAAAACCAGAAGGTGACTTCGAGGCCTGGAAACGTCGAGCAGGTGTACCTTGAAGTCTCCGAAAATAACTAATCAATCACTGGCGCCTGGCACGAGCGAATGAACCTGGATCTGCCAAAACATGTGCACAAGCGTATCATGAGTACACCACAACGGTACTCAGTAAATATTAAGCCTAGCCTCAGTAGAGTTGTGACGAGGCTAGGTCAAGACACCTACTAGGACAAGAAAGCTAAACAGTATATAATATAGTCTAATAACAGAAAATGAGGAAATGGACGACAACAAAGCAGTACAATAATGTAGGCTAACAGCGGAAATTAAGAGAATAAAGGCAACAAAGAGTGAACTCACGATAGGAACAACAAATGATCAACTACATGATATGGACAACAAGTGATCAAGTACCGTAAAAAAAAACAAGTAAAAACAATGAAGAAATATAACAATTGTTCCAAATCAACAAGCTTTTTAACATAGAATATGCAACAAGAATCACAACCAAGGTACCACACCTCACAAATCTCATTTCACAAGTCACAATCACAATCTTTCTTATATCACAGCGTGAGTCTTGCATTTATTTTGAAAACATTTTCCCGAGATATCTTCACGTGTTTTAGCCCCCTTATCTCACCGCGTGGCTTCAAGTAATTCCCTTACTAGCAACACGCATATAAATCCCACCTTATCTCACCGCATGCATATTAGCCTCTATCCTTATACCACTGCATGCCTATCAGTATCACAACATAATAATCAACTTGCACTACACGTGCCCACATGCCACAACACTTGCAAAAATTAACAATACTAATGTTACCACAACATATAGTCCACGACTCAACCACAATGTGAACAAGAATCTCAATAATAACAAAACTAATGAGTAATACTCAACAAGGAAACATATCTTAATAATCAACAACTTCGACCTCAATGTTAATAGTTTTTCACAACTTCAACATCAATAACTCAAAATGAAGGTATTTCCAAGAAATAACATCTTTCACTACAAGTGCATAACATAAGCTTAACAAAAAAATATAGCATGGAATAGAAACTACGTTGAAATGCATAGGAACAACTTCAACAAATAGAAAGAACATCATGTAACACCAACTACAATAGTTGCATATAAGAGCAAATTGACAATGGGAAACTAAAACATGTAATAATAACTTCAATTAAAATATGTAAGAGTAAAATTTACAACGAAAGATAGAACAATGAATAATATCTTCAATTAAGTGCTTATAAGTATCCTAAGAGTCTAAACCGGTCAAATAACACATATAAGCAAGTGTATACACTCGCCACATTGTGTACACGTCTTTCACATAATTCAAATAACACAATCAAACCAAATCCTAAGGGGTAGTTCTCCCACACAAAGTTAGGCAAGATACTTACCTCAACTAGGCCAAATCAACCCTCAAAAATAGCTTTTCCCTTCAAACTCGCCTCCACATGGCTCAAATCTAAGAAAAAATGACTTAATATCATCAAACAATGCAAGAAAAACAAATTACGATAGATAAAGCTACGATCTTTACACAATTTCCCAAAAGTCAACAAAAGTAAACCCCAGACCCACCTGATCAAAACTCTAGTGCAAGTATAGATCTTGACTACCCATAACCCCACAAGTCTATATATGTGTTTTGTTTTCAAATCCGAGTCCAATTTGACTCTCAAACCCCAAATTTTTATTTTTCAAAACATAGAAAAAATTCTCCAAAATTCCTTTTTGATTCCCATAAATTTGATGTTAAATCTCATAAATAATCATGAAATATAGTTGGAAATTGATTAAAACTACTTACTTAATGATTGTAGATCAAAATCCCCTCTCCAAATCGCCTCCTACCGATTCTAGGATTCTAAAATAAGAGAAATGAGATCAAATCCCGACTTTCTAATCTTTTGTTCAGTTACAGATGTCGCAATTGCTATATTGGGTTCACAATTGCGAAGAAAGTCTTGCAATTGCGGCTGCTGACAGCTTAAGGGGGGAGTCGTAAATGCGGCATTAGCTTCGCATTTGCGAAGCCTGTCCCTATCGCAAATTTGACGAAATGATCACAAATGTGATACTACCCAGTCTAGCCTATTTTTTGCAAATGCGATCAAGGAATCACAAATGCGATACATAAGGCTCCTTTGCTATGATCGCAATTGCGATGCTGGTGTTCGCAATTGTGACATCAGAGACACCAGCACACCAGCAATCTGATTCAGTTCAAAACTATTCCGAAACACGTCCGAAATTCACCCTAGCCCCTGGGGCTCCAAACCAAATATAAACAAAAGTCTAAAAACATCATACGAACTCGCTTGCGCGATCAAAACACAAAAATAAGGGCTAGAACTACGAATCAGGCATCAAAACGCATGATTTTCAAAAGAAAACTCAAGAGCTTCTAGAATTGCAATCAAGCGTCCGAATCCTATCAAACTAACTCCAAATGACACCATATTTTGTGACAAGTTTCAATAGAAAAACAGACCTATTCCAAGTCGCAAAACCAAATTCCGAACACGATAGCCAAAACGTAAACGTACGGTCAAACTTCTAAACCTCAAATTGTCAACTTTCGGCAAAATAAGTCAAATCACCCTAGGGACCTCGAAATCCGATTCCGAGCATATGCCCAAGTTCAAAATCACGATATAAACCTATGGGAGCCATCAATACACCATTCCGGGGTCGTTTTCAATAATTCAAACATTGGTAAATATTTTCCTCTTAGGCTTTTTAAATAAGAACCGAAGGGGTCAAATCAATCCAAAACCTTCCCGGAACGAAACTAACCTACCCCGCAAGTCATAAAACCATGAATACAGATGTGCAAAGCATCAAAAGGGACTGGGCTCTAATGCACATGATGACCTGTCGGGTCGTTACAATTATGTGGCGAGTCTCTTTTATCAACTTTAGAAGAATCATTAGTTGTATTTTGTTTTGACTAGTGCAAAATAGGGTGCACCAATTTCATCATATGAAAATACATGAATTCCATTATCAACTCTGAATCACAAGTAGGATAGACACCCCATCCACCAGGAACCTTCCACTGGACCTCATCTAGGAGAAAATCACAACACTCCACAATCTCCCCATGCCTTTAGAAAACATCCGTCCCAAGTCGTGGTAGAAACCATCGAGAACTCTTTGAAACCCATTAGCACATAACCAACCCATTAAAAACTGAGTCTTTCTAACTCAACCAAGTCACACAGGTTGCCAAACCCAAGAGTATTGCCACAAAATACCTGTAGAGTCTCACCACCAAAGGAACCGATCACTCTTATTATTATGGTGATCCACTCACTACCAAGCTGGCCTATTTCTTCAAGTTCCCCTCGACTTGCCTTCAAGTTAACACTTCTCCTTGCCGGTAGACTACGATCCTTAACCAAAGCTCACCACAAGATATCCTAGCATGAAACCACATCCTCCTAAAGCCCGTAAGCCACTATATTCCCTCTTTAACACCCAAAATACCACAATCGAGATATCCACTCTGAAGAGGCCTTCCGTGAACGTGAAGCTATTTCTTTAACCTTTCTGATACTAATATGTAGAACCACTAATGATACAAAAATACCGCAAAACTCGATACCTCCCAATGCAAATTCTTATATCTTAGCCATATACGGATCCAGAAAATCCTCATATACCACATGTGAAGCTTGAACCCATTAAAATCTTTTCGAGAATCACCCACTCTACTTTAATCTCCAATGCACAACCAGTACGTGCCAAATGACTTGTGCTCTATTAGCACACAAACACCTACGAAAGTAACCCTACCTTAAGCAACCGAGTGAATCTCCACCCCATACACACCACATACACCATGAATAACAAACCCGAATCATTTCTAGATTTCCATATTTCTATAAAGTGTAACACATCATGCACCCAACAATTTCCTTCCCCACACTAACCTCAAAGTCACCCCTTCAAGTTATAACTGTTCCTCAAATATGCCTTAGACCAAAAATAATATAACACATGACTATGCAATCTGACCATAGATAATAGACTGCCCCACTTAGCTTGAAACCATAGAACATAACATCTGACGATCCACAGTACCTTTACTCCATAACTGCTAAAATCTTGCACTGTAATTCAACTAAATCCTTCATGACCTTATGTAACCGTAATTATAAGATACCCAAATCACCTGCTAAGCGCATATCCACCCTCATGATAGTCGTGCGAACTTCCTCAAGCGATTCAAACTCAAATTGAAACACATAACCCATCGGTAGAAAGAAAAATTTCCACTGAAACATCATAAAGATCACATATCCGTAGACTACCCCATAAGTGATAACCCACCCGCTCAGCCTCAACTAGGCATCTCTCTATGACCTATCACAATCACAGCCACAATGCTATCTCTTAATCTTCCTGAGTCTGAACTGAGCCATCAAGGCATAAGAATCTATTTCGTTCCACAAATGTACATTTTAAAGATCTCTCAACAAACTCATAACTCAAGACTGTACAACACAACAAGACAAAAATCTATCATCCATAATCTTTTCGCATCCGGAGCAAAATTCTTCTCGTCACATCCAAACCATCTAAATACACCTTGCACTCTCATCATACCCACCATATAGCTATCCAACCACTCACTAAGCCATGAATCTAACTCTCAGGGACAGTACCGGACATATGAGTCCAAAAGCACATACTCACACAATAGAAACAACCGAGCAGAAGCTGCAATCTAAACCTGGCCTCAAGTCCTCTAGACTGTCCTATAACCACAACACCAAGAATATATCTTGCACCTCATCCATGAAACAGCAAACCATCGATGCATAGCTGATACCGAATTCTCAACATCAAATACGAGCAAGTGGATGAAATTCTAAGAGATATGCTTCAAGTTGAATCAATGTTGCACGATAAGGAAAGAAAGATGGACAGTTTATCCTAGATGCCTTGTAGCCTGTCGAAGATAGGTATGGACGTCATCATACTGATCCGTAAGACTCTACAAGAAACTTGCTCATGACTCGTAGAACCTATGAACCTAGGGCTCTGATACCAACTTGTCACGACCTAAAATCCATCTAGTCATGATGGCACCTAACCCAACCCGCAAGGTAAGGCAACTAATAGTCAACAAAATGCAAATGAGAATAATATGAAATCATTAATGAATTAAGTTGAATTTTTATACAATAATACAAGGACGGGTAGTACAGGTCATAAGCCACTAAGATTTAGATTTACAAAGCTGGTATGAAATCAATACAATATCTATTTGGAATGTACATAAACATAATCAAAATCAAAAACTATCAAGAACAAGTGGTAGCTATATCAGGAATGCATGTACATCTTTAGTGCCAGCTCCCGTCATCTACTGCATCTTAGCTCCAAGGTCTGCACGCAAGATGCCGAAGTGTAGTATGAGTACAACCGATCCCATATACTTAATACGTATCGTAACTAACCTCGGTGAGATAATAAAAACAAGAATAATAAATGATACTCGCTAATCACCTATACAGTTTATAATCTCAACAAGTACAGAATAATAATATGTTCAAGTCATGAATCACAAAAGGGACCACCTTGGTGCACACAAATTTCTTAACGTACTCTACTCAGTCAACTATCAAACAGATAAGGAAGATATGCAAGTAAATCTGGTAAACAACCCAGGAAATTACAAGTAAAGATGAAATGCAATAACCAAATATCAATATGTTGCAGCGCGTAACCTGATCCAAGTAGAAATCACAATACGACTCTAAGGCCCACATAAGAATCTCAATAACCGAACAAAACCACTGATCAGCTCTCCCAGAGCCCACATAAACCAGAAACCCATCGATTTCTCACAATTCGCGTGTACACTATCAAGAAGCAACATGATCCTAGGGGGATGCATTCATATCCAGATGCTTCACGGATAACTCACATACTGAACGGACAACTCACGTGCTAATAATATCAACCGCACGGACAACTCACGTGCTACATGAACAACTCACGTGAAAATAATAAATATCTTGGATCCACATGAACAACTCATGTGCTAATAGTATCAACCACACGAATAACTCGCGTGCTAATAGTATCAACCGATCAGACAACTCACGTGCTGCACACACAACTCACTTGCCAATATCACAATCCGTCCGGTGTGGTCATAACTCAATATCACAATCTGCCCGGCGTGGTCACAAGCTCTTGATCATAATCCTCCCAATGTGGTCACATGCTCAATATCACAATCTGCACGGCGTGGTCAAAGAGCATCAAATTTGATACTTCTGGACTGGTATAAGTGACATGCTAAGATGTATTCATGTGCAAAGTATGCTATCATATATCACATCAGGGAAATACTTCACAAATGTATCAATTCTCAGGTTCAATAAGGAGATTAACCTCTATGTAACCTCAAACATGGCTCAAATAGCTCCAAACAAGTGTACAAATAGAAGAATCATCACAACATAAAGATTAACAATCAATCCAAGCCATATCATAGCCATTAACTATCTCGATCATGAAAAATACCCCATTGCATGCACATGGGCTCAACCCCACACATGTGTGCCATCTGTAGCACGTAGCTACCACAAATAACTCAGGCAACTAGTGCCTCAACCAAGTTTAGGTAAGATACTTACCTCAAGAAAACCAAGACTATAAAAATGCCATCCCACACGAATCAATCTTCGAACGGCTCGAAACTAGCCACAAGCAATTCAAAAATATTAAATAACGCCATAGGAATCAAACCCAAACGATAAAGGTCGAATATTCAATCAAATACTCAAAGTCAACTAAAAGTCAACCCAGTCCCGTTCCTTAGAACTCGACAAAAATCACAAATTCAACAACCCTTTCGAATACAAGTCTAACCATACTAGTTTTACTCAAATCCGACTCCGAATCGATGTTCAAATCTCAAATATGTACTTTAGAAAAACTAAGAAACAAATCCCCAATTTCTCTTTTAGATTCATCAATCAAATTCCAAAATCAAAGATGGAATCATGTAAAATAATCAAATCCGAGTAAAAAATATACTTACCCTAATCCAAATCGTGAAAATCGCCTCAAGAATCGTCCAAATCCGAGCTTTATAACTCAAAATAAGATAAACATAACCAAAACCTTCGAATATAGCATGTTCTTCCCAACACTTTCGCAACGGCGGCCGCCCAGCCGCTTTTGTGGCATCTCTTCTGTGACCAAAACGTCACTTCTGCGATTACCACATAAATCCCAAGCTCTCACACCTGTAGAATATATTCCGCTTCTATGACATTGCAGGTGCGAGGAAAGCTTTGCATCTGCCCCCACTCGCTTCTGCACCAAACTTATCGCTTCTACGGTCTCATAGATTCGCTGAAATCTCCGCATCTGCAGACTTCTGCCCCAACTCCAAATTACGTTTCTGCACCACAACGACCGCATCTGCGCCCAAAGTTCTGCAGGTGCAGCCTTACAACAACCAGACCTACCAAAACACTCCTAAATGGTCCAAAATCAATCCGAAACACACTCGAGCCCCTCGGGACCCCATCCGAACATACCAACAAGTCTCAAAACATAACACGAGCCTACCCGAGGCCTCACATCACACAAAATAGCATTAAAAACCCATGAATCACACCTCTATTCCAGCCTAAGGAACTAAAGAAAACTTCCAAAACTCATGCAGAACCATATCAAATCAACTCGAATGACCTCAACATTTGCACACAAGTCCCAAATAACATAACTAACCTATTCCAACTCCTAGAAAAATACTCTGAACTCGATAACATCAAAGTCGACTCCCGCTCAAACCTATGAACTTTCTAAACCTTCAAATTGTCAACCTTAACCAAATAGAGCGGAAATCTTGTAGAAACATCCAAGTGCAAATCCGGGTATACGCACATGTCCAATATCATCATCCAAACCTAACGGAACCATCAAAATACCGATCCAAGGTCAAATGCACCCAAGTCAACCTTGGTCAACTCTTCCGATTTAAAGCTTCAAAAATGAGAATCATTCTTCCAAATCAAATCTCGAACCACTCAAAAACCAAAACTGATGATACACCCAAGTCATAGTACACCATATGAAGCTACTCATGACCTCAAACTATCGAACTAAATGCATATGCTCAAAAGGACCAGTTTGGTCATTACATTGCCTCACACTCAGTTTGTACTGTGCTCCGTCCATTCAGGATTCTTCCAGTAGGTATTCGGATCATCAGGGGAAGAATCAGGTTCAGTAGCCTTCATTAGATAGGGGTTGTTATAGTTTGTCCTTGTGAGAAGGCATTGTCCCTGACTTGCTAGAGGTGCATATTGGCAGATTTCTCAATTAGTGGTTCCCATACTAGTTGCTTCATCCTCTGCCAGCCAGTTAAAAGGGGAAGACATGAAGTGAGAGGCTACCCTAGAGGAGGGGGACAGGCTGGTGGAAGTCATATCTGTGGTGGTCAGGTTCATTGTTATGGATTCTTGGGTAGACCCGATGCGGTAGCCTCAAATGTTACAGTTACATGTGTTATTTCAGTATGTCATAGAGAGTTTTTTGTGTTGTTTGATCCGGGGTCTACTTATTCATACGTGTCATCATATTTTTCTTTTTATTGTGATTTACCTCATGGTTCTCTTGATATTATTCTTGTTCATGTGTCTACAACATCGCAGGTGCAAGGAAAGCTCTGCATCTGCGCCCCACTCGCTTCTGCACCAAACTGATCACTTCTACAGTCTCGTAGATGCGCTGAAATCTCCACATTTACGGAATCCTGCCCCAACTCCAGATTACGTTTCTATACCACAACGACCGCATCTGTGCCCAAAGTTCTGCAGGTGCAGCCTTACAAGAACCAGACCTACCCAAACACTCCTAAATGATCCAAAATACAAATTGGAAATACACCCGAGCCCCTCGGGACCCCGTCTAAACATACCAATAAGTCTCAAAATATAATACGAACCTACTCGAGGCCTCACATCACATGAAATAACATCAAAAACCATGAATCACATACTAGGAACAACAATATCTTATATCCGCATGGACAACTCACGTGCTAACGTTGCAACTCATTCACAGAAGGCAGGTATACAAGAATACATGTAAATGATCAATAAACATCAAGGTATATCTTCTTGGACCGATATGAGTGACTAATTGTGGTGTATGCTTGTGCAAGTTTTCTATCACAGCTCGAGTCAACTAGTAAAGTATGAGACAACAAAAGGCACATATGAAACAACACAACAAAACCATAATATGCATGACTCACACAAGGTAGGCACACCAGTACAAAATTATCATCAATAAAAATGCCCTCAGGCCATCATAATTCATCACAAAAAAAAACCCTGACATAAGCTCACTTGTCTCGTCGCGTGCGTAACAATAAAGTAAATGCCCGCCTTGTCTCGCCACACGAGCATTATAATATTCCCATCTTGTTTTGTCACATGTGCAAATCCACATATATAGCCCGCCTTATCACGCTGCATGTGCAAATTACAATAATAACAATAGCACGAACAACTCATGTGTGAACACCCCGACAATCCTCTCAACACTACCACATGTGCCAAAAACATAACAACATAACATAACAACCCGCATCACATGTTCCTATATGCCACAGCATTTCCACAACAATAATTCTAATACCACAACCACATATAGCCCACGGCTCAAAAATACCGAGTACAACAAAATCAACAATAACATGAGGTACAGTAAGTGAATCAACACAAGAATGACAATAGTGAAATGAAACGGAAGAATATGTTCAATGATAAAAGACATACAAGTAATAATGACTTCAAGTAAGAAGTTCAACAATAAGATAAATAACATGTAACATCCGACTTCAAATAAGGATAATTAATTACGGAAGAGATAACATGTGACAATAACTTCAATTAAGGATAATCAACTACGGAAGAGATAACATCTAACAATAAATTCAATTAAGGATAATCAACTACGGAAGAGATAACATGTAACAATAACTTCAATTAAGGATAAACAACTAAGAAAGAGATAACATGTAACAGTAAAAAGGCAACAATTACAATTAAAACATGTAAGAGTATATTGTAAACAAAAGATAGGACATGAACCAATAACTTCAAATAAGACATATAAGAGTGAATTTAACAATGGAGGGCATAGCATGATAGAGCAAAATCAATTTAGTGTGCATAAGAACCCTAAGAATCTAAACCGATCAAATTTTTGACTATATAGCCATGTACACACTCGTGACCTCGAGTACACATCTTTCACGTAGTTCAATAGCGCAAACAATCCAATCTCTACGGGGTAGTTCCCCCACAGAAAGTTAGGCAAGATACTTACCTCAAAAGCCCTGAATCAATACTCTAAAATAGCTTTTCCTTTACAATTCACCTCCACTCGCCTTAAATCTAACCAAAATCGACTTAATAACATCAAATAATACAAGAGAAATCAATTCCAATAAATAAAGCTATGATCTTTGCAAAATTTCTCAAAAGTTAACCCCGGGCTCGCCTAGTCAAAACCGAGGTCCAAGGGTAGATTCCGACTACTCATAACCCCACGAGTTTATATATGTGTTTTGTTTCAAAATCCGAGTCCAAATCGACTCTCAAAACTCAAATTCTCATTTTTCAAAATATAGACAAAGTTTCTCAAAATTTCACTTTGATTCTCATAATTTTGATGTTAAAACTCACATATAATCATGTAAAATAGTTGGAAATTGTTCAAAATCACTTGCTCAATGATTGTAGATGAAAATATCTTTTCCAAATCGCATCCTACCGAGTCTAGGGTTCCAAAATATGAAAATGAGACCAAAATACTGTCCTTCATCTTATATGTCCAGTCGCAAATGCGACATGGGTTCGCAAATGTGACCTGGGGTTTGCAAATGCGAACCCCAAAAATGCAAGGAAATGGCCGCAAAAGCTGGGGTTCGCAAATATGAACTTTGGACATGTCGCAAAAGCTGTCACGCCCTGACCTCGAGGAGCGCGACCGGCACTCAACCAAGATATCCCGGTTAAGCAAGCCTGAGAGATGTCTTCTACCCAACCTTGCCCATTAACAATATAAGAATCAGTACAAGTGATAGACATGAAAAGGGTCAAGTGTTCCACATTCCTTTCACATTATTCAAAAGAGATTCATTTACGATTTCCAAAATATTACAAGTTTATAGATATGATGAAAAACATATTTTCCAAAATAATAACACTTCTAGTTCAATTCCCAACATCAAAAACTAGCCACACCATGTCTACGGAGCCTCTAAATACAACCGGAGAGTAATATAGAAGTGTTGGCGACAAAGCCCCGGCTATATCGCAAAACACAAAGTACAACATCAAGTGAAATCGGGCCCGGAGTAGAGTAGGGCTCACCAAAACCTGCAAAATAGAGAGTGACTGCTAACGAGGACCAAAGCTGCACGCTGATGAACCACCTACATCCATTGAATATGCAGCACCCCCAGCAAAAGGGACGTTAGTACATATGGAATAGTACTAGTATGCAAAGCTAAATGTCCTCTTTCAAAATAGAATGCCAATATAAGAAAGGGAAAACCATGGAAACAACAAGCAACAATCAATGATATCCAAAGGCCCAGTTAAACTATAACAATTTTCAAAATATGAAAATAATATATATTTTTGGTTGGGAGATTATTAGCACTGATACACCACTGTGTTTTTAGCACGGAGTCTGATCGCGCCCGATCGGCTAGGCCATCTCCCCACGAACAATGTGGTTTGATATGTGGTGCGAAAGAAAGGTGTTACCAAGAGTAGTACCACCATGTGCGCAACATGATGCCCGATCTCTACCCGATCGGCTAGGCCACCTTCCCACATATGCCGTGTGGGTAGACTTTTCAATTCACAGCTAATACAATCTCATCCCAAATAAGGGAAAAGTCCATAATCCATCACAATCCACCCTTACACCGGCACGTGTAGTTTCGGATGTGGGCCTTATGACCCACCCTTCCTCGGTTTGCTAATGATACACCCACAAATATATTTTTGTTTTTGCACAGAAATGTAATATAAATACTAATGTATTCACCTCATCATCTTTCACATTGTATAAACCTTCATTAGTATTTTCAACCACTCACAACAACAATATTTCCTTAGTACTTTTGGCCATTCACAAGATTCTTTATTCATGGCACGACGGCCGTATTTCATATTCCACACTTTCTTTTCTTTACTTTCAAGGATCACCTCAAACATCAACATATAGAGTAATACACCATACCTTTCTAAATGCTTCTTCACAAAAAGGCAACATACAATTTCAACTCTTGAGTACGTAAGAACTCAAGTCACATTGGAAATATTTATAAAGGAGGGCATGGTGATTTACGATTTAAACACGACTTCAGATCAAATGCACTAGCTACAACAACCATGGCCACGTTTTATATCTCACTCTCAGTTGTTTCACTTTCAAGCATATTTTATAGATCATCATTAATAAGAGCATTTGGGATTAAGGCTTGAAGCATAAATATGAACAATAGGGGTCTTAGGCGCATTGAGTTTTCGTTCACAAATGGGCATAATAACTTGCAATTTAAACATGATTTGAAATCATACTATCTCGACATATTGGTCACACTAGGATACATTCCCGACGGAGAACAAAAGACGATAGGAGAATTTGGTGCACATTCTTAGTATATATATCTCTCAACATAAGCTTATTCGGAATAATAAAATAAACAATAACTCGGAACACGTGAATTAGGAACTTGGGTCAAACATACTTGAAACTCACAGAAACATCATAGAATTCGATTCCAAGAGAGAAGTTTAGCCAACATATCTGGAATTTGCCCCTTAATAGTACTATGATGGTCCACCACACTAAAGAACTTCAATCTATAACAATGCAATACATCTGTACCAATATTAGTAAGATTTCTATACTTTAAGTCATTTAGACTTTTCATCAAACATCAGATTTGCATATCTTTCTACAACCTCCTCCAATAGAATTTCTTAATCTAACAACGACCTTCCACACTAATGATTCACCTCACAATCGTCTCTAGGCCATCCACAACTTCCATTAGCATATACATGCCCAACAATTCACTCCCAACCCATAAATCTTATCAATTAATTCATTTTACAATCTCTACAATACCAACACAGCCGAGGTTAGGCATTTGTGGTGGCTTCCAATCACCATCCCATAAGTCCTAACACATATTTCATATATAAATAATCACCATTAATTAGTTATAGATGGTGGACATACCTCTTGTAGTGAGACTTGAAAATCCCCACTTGTAGGGTTCTTGACCAATTTGGGGATTTGAATGGAAATCTATGGATCTTCAAGATTAATCCTAGTTAATATAAGTGTTTAGGAGTAGTAATCTACTCAAAATTTCTCCAAAAACATTTCCTTGTTTGATGGGAGGGAAGTGTTGAACGGATTCCCCTTGATATGCAAGCCCTAGCTCAAAGAAATAACTTAGACACTCTCTCTCCCCGGTCATGTGGGTATTTATAGGGCTCCTAAGTGCGCGGTCGCGCACTTGGGCAAGTGACCGCGCATCTGGCCTCGCACATAAGGCAGAAACCCCCCTTATATGCGTGGTTGTGCATCTGGGCGTGCATGTGGCATATGTCCGGTAAAATGGCCAAAATTTTCTGTAGCTAGACGAACGATTGGATGCGTTGGAAATTAGACTCAAAGAGCTTTAATGTTATAGGTAGATCACCTCCTAAATCTTTATATTTTGGTAGACACGTGCGTTTGAAGTCGGATCTTGTGCGAATTGAGACATCATTTCCACTCAATGTATCCAACTTATTCCACACAGATTCTTGCCATTCACAAAACTCCTTAGTATGTTCCAACACACCTTAAATATACATTTTCATTTCAAAATGATGTGGTCATATCCCATAGGTCTCCTTTAATACTCGAATACGTTATCCTCAAATACCGCTGGCGCACTTTAAAATCTTAAATCATTAGAAAATTTTTATGGGGCCTTACATTCTCCTCAACTTAGGTTCATTCGTCCTCGAATGAGGGTTAGATATGCCATAGACACCTAATGTGATTTAAATCTTTATCCACACACCAAAAGCTCCAAAATATGGCTAACTCTCCAAATTTCCAGAAATTTCGACAGAGTTCCCCATTTATTTGGGCCTATCTACCTGACAGAGAACCACCAAAACAACTCCTAATAGCACATCCACAACTCAAAAAGCATCATAATATATATTAACAACACTAATCTCAGCATTATAGGCATTGCATTAACATAAGTGGTAATTTGACATGAACTGTACATATTTAAATCATAACACATATAAAGTACCTTTCGAACTGCAACTATTTGGCTATACAAACAAGTGGGAATATCTTCTTTCCACAACACTCTCGGCCTTCGAGGTGACCTCCTCGACTCACAAACTTGGCCATAGCACGTTGACGAAGGCAATTTCAGCTTTCAGACTTATCTAACAAGGATGACAATTAGGTACCTCTCATAAGCCAATTACCTATTAACTTTACCTTCCATAGCTTCCACTGGAATGATAGACAAATGATTCGCAACTACCCTTTCGGGCATAGACACATGAAATACCGGATGCATGGAGAACAACAATGGGGACATCATATGAGTAGCTTGGCCTATTTCCCTCAAGATTCCATAAGGCACAATGTGTACTACACCTACTTTACCTTTATTAACAATTTATATAATATCTTCATGATGGAAATCTTGAGAAGAACCCGTTCACTTCCATCCACTCGAAATCTCTACGCCGAACACCCAAACTAAACCTTTGATGACTTTCAACAATTATTCTACGATGTGCTAGAATGAATATGACTATTGAGTTCATACCAATATGTTCGATCATGGAATGATGCTTCTTCTTTGACATGTTTGAACCTATAACTCTCGATAGATTTACTACAAACAGGAATAACGAGGTTCGAGATTGGACTGGAATTATTCAAGAATCCATCAATGTACTGAGAAGGGCATTTCAGGAGGTTATATCCTAAGAGACATGGAGGTTACTACCAATAGCGCTAACATGGTTAATCATCATAATGACATCATTGGTTAGAAAGGCTCTAATGGGTGATATGATGCTCCGGGGAGAAAGACAATTAACTCCTATCCACCAAGGGATGTGGAACATTAAGGATAGTAAATTCTTCGCACATGACAATGACATAGTCAATGATTCTAGAAGTCGTGTGTTTAAAGATAACAGAACCCAGGGAGACATTATAAAGTAATCATGGAAGGTTTGCAGATGTTCATAATGAGTTCGCCATGGATTTTATGACTTCAAATGTACCCAGATGCTAATGAAAGATAGGAAAACATGAGAAGCAACTGTGATGCTATGATAACCCCAAAGGTGCATTTGATCTTGACGGAGAGCCTATTAAGGACCCTTATGAAAGAGGAAGTGTTGCAGCAACATATGGAAGGATGCGATCTCTCATGGTTATCCAACAAATGTCAAGAATCTAGCACAATAAATTGACTAACTAAGGAACACATTTAATACAAGTTTAGAGGTGTAAAGAGAAAATGAACATTTGTTATGAGCTGGACATGTTTCTACCATAATCACTTTCAAGCTGCCATACCAGGCCACTTCATGGGCAACTACAATACTAGGAACAAAGTGAGCTACTTACTGCGGAATGATCTAAGTGGACATGAAAATCATACTGACATGGGCGAACAATAGATATTCCTATGTCAGATTTGTGAGAAATCCTAAATTTCCGAGAAACTTTATGCGGATGAGTGACCATTTCAATTGACATGTACACATATGCTATGTGCTGAGATATGCTCTTATGTTACTAGACAGTGGAAAGGTTTTATGATAATGCTAAAAAAGGGAGTAAAGTGACTGTTCAAACCTTATGAGTCACGTGCACAGGAGAAAGAGACTGGCTCAAGAAAGATCTCGACACTAGGATGCCTTACATTAGATTCAATACCCTGTAGATAAACATTATGGTAGTACATGCACAAGTACAAGTGAGCAGGTGTTATCCATTTGAATCAGAAGGTTCTATAAGAAATTCATCAGGTATAGTCCCTTGTTGAGAATATTAGGGAAGCAAGTGAGAAGTATTAGCCTAGGGTTATAACCCAATTCAAGAAAATTATTATACAACTCAATTTCTCAAGAGGTTGTAAATATAAGGAATTGTGATAAATAGGCTTCACAAATGATAGGTCTCGTTCAAAGAGTAGATACAGAGAATGGCTCATAAAGCTGTTCCGATTCTATCCTAATTTCCATAGCAACATAAGGAATGACATATGACAAAGTGGAACCGGGATCAATAAGGGCATATACATCATGAGATTGGACAGTCGATATACCTGTAACCACATATGGAGAAGCCTCAGACTTTTGACACCTCCTCATCGCATAAAACCTGTTGGGCCCTCCCGAGCTCTTGATACCATCCCTAGCTACTCCATGCCCTGTGGGTGCTATAGTGGCTCGAGTTGGGGGAGGCGCTGTGCATGTAGTAGTTGTAGAACTGGATGGCTATGCCGCACCCCTGCCCATGCTCTGGCGAGACGAACGACAATCTCTCTGAATGTGACCCCTCATACCACACTGGTAGCATACATTGGTACCATAGTGACATGCTCCCGAATGACATCTCCCACACTTCACACAACGAGGATGAGGTACGCTAAACTGACTTGCCCCACTGACCTGATATTCACCCTTTTTGCATACATTATAAGCATTCCCCTTATCCTTCCTCCAAGCCTCCAATGCAGGAGTAACAAACCCCGTACCGGTTTGCTGTTTGGGCATTTGGAATTTCCTAAACCTTCCACCCCTAACATGCTGCTGAGCATACTCACAACACGAAGCCAAATGTTCATTCCCGCACATCGGGCAGACCGGAATAGGTGTACCCAACCTAGGGCATTTGTTCTTCTTGTGCCCCCTCTTTCCATTACCAAAACATATTTCCCGAGTCATCCAACATGTTCCCAATTGGTGCTTCTTACAAATCAAACATTCTGGCTTATTGGTACAAACAACCCTCTTTCGCTTCTTAGGTGCCCGCGCCACATGATCCGGTGGCACGATGACATTCCTAAATGCCCAAGGAGCCTCCTAATTATAGATGTTGTCGACAACACACCGATAAGAAATACTATACTAGACACAACTCCGAGACATCCTAGGACACTTTAAAACCTTAGGCTTTGATACCAGGCTTGTCATGCCTCGACCTCGGGGAGCGTGACCGACGCTCAACCGAGATACCCCGGTTAAGCAAGCCTGAGAGATGCCTTCTACCCAACCTTTCCCTTTAACAATATAAGAATCAGTACAAGTGATAGACATGAAAAGGGTCAAGTGTTCCACATTCCTTTCCCATTATTCAAAAGAGATTCATTTACGATTTTCAAAATATTACAAGTTTATAGAGATGATGAAAAACATATTTGCCAAAATACCAACACTTCTAGTTCAATTCCCAACATCAAAAACCACCCACACCATGTCTACGGAGCCTCTAAGTACAACCGAAGAGTAATATGGAAGAGCCGACGACAAGGCCCCGGCTATACCTCAAAACACAAAGTACAACATCAAGTGATATCGAGCCCGGAGTAGAGTAGGGTTCACCAAAACCTGCAAAATAGAGAGTGACTGCTAACGAGGACCAAAGTTGCCCGCTGATGAACAACCTACATCCATTGAAGATGCAGCACCCCCAGCAAAAGGGACATTAGTATATATGGAATAGTACTAGTATGTAAAGCTAAATGTCCTCTTTCAAAATAAAATGCCAATATAAGAAAGGGAAAACCATAGAAACAACAAGCAACAATCAATGTTATCTAAAAGCCCAGTTAAACCATAACAATTTTCAAAATACGAAAATAATATATATTTTTGGTTGGGAGATCATTAGCACCGATATACCACCGTGTTTTTAGCACGGAGTCCGATCACGCCCAATCAGCTAGGCCATCTCCCCACAAACAATGTGGTTTGACATGTGGTACAAAAGAGAGGTGTTACTAAGAGCAGTACCACCATGTGTGCAACATGGCGTCTGATCTCCACCCGATCGGCTAGGCCGCCTTCCCACATATGTCGTGTGGGTTGACTTTCCAATTCACAACTAATATCAATCTCATCCCAAATATGGGGAATAATCACAATCCATCACAAATCCACCCCTACCCTGGCACGTGTAGTTTCGGGTGTGGGCCTTATGACCCACCCTTCCTCAGTTTGCTAATGATACACACAAATTTTTTTTTTATTGCACATAAAGGTAATATAAATACTAATGCATTCATCTCATCATCTTTCATATTGCATAAACCTTCATTAGTATTTTCAACCACTCACAACAACAATATTTCCTTGGCTCTTTTAGATATTCATAAGATTCTTTATTCAATGCACGGCGGCCGTATTTTATATTCCACACTTTCTTTTCTTTACTTTAAAGGATCACCTCAAACATCAGCATATAAAATATTCCAGAAATCACAACTTAAGTTCATTAGTAATGAAGGCTTTAAACACATTAGATCCCTTTTCAAAGTATGGAGCACAATTCTTCTTCACAAATGGCAACACACAAGTACAACTCTTGAGTACGTAAGAACTCAAGTCACATTGGAAAATTTTATAAAGGAGGGCATGGTGATTTACGATTTAAACACGACTTCAGATCAAATGCACTAGCAATAACAACCATGGCCACATTTTATATCTCACTCCCAGTTCTTTTACTTTCAAGCATATTTTATAGATCATCATTAATAAGAGCATTTAAGATTAAGGCCTTAAGCATAAATATGAACAATAGGGGTCTTAGGCGCATTAAGCTTTCTTTCACAAATGGGCATAACAACTTGTAATTTAAACATGATTTTAAATCATTCTATATCGACATATTGGTCACACTAGGATACATTCCCGACGGAGAACACAAGACGATAGGAGAACTTGGTGCACATTTTTAGTATATATATCTCTTAACATAAGCTTATTCAGAATAATCAAATAAAGAATAACTCGGAACACGAGAATTGGGAACTTGGGTCAACCATACTTGAAACTCATGGAAACATCATGGAATTCGATTCAAAGAGAGATGTCTAGCCAACATACCTAAAATTCGCCCCTTAATAGTACTACGATGGTCTACCACACTAAACAACTTCAATCTACAACAATGCAACATATTTGTACCAATATCAGTAAGCTTTATATGCTTTAAGTCATTTAGACTTTTGATCAAACATCTAATTTGCATATCTTTCTACAACCTCCTCCAATAGAATTTCTTCACCTAACAACCACCTTCCACACCAATGATTCACCTCACAATCGTCTCTAGGCTATCCACAACTTCCACTAGCACATGCATGCCCAACAATTCACTCCCAACCCATAGAGCTTATCAATTGATTCATTTTACAATCTCTACAATACCAACACAACCTAGGTTAGGCATTTGTCGCTTCCAATCACCAACCCATAAGTCCTAACACACATTTTATACATAAATAATCACCATGAATTAGTTAGAGATGGTGGACATACCTATTGTAGTGAGACTCTTGAAAATCCTAACTTGTAGGGTTCTTGACCAATTTGGGGATTGGAATGGAAATTTATGGATCTTCAAGATTAATCCTAGTTAATATAAGTGTTTAGGAGTAGTAATCAACTCAAAATTTCTCCAAAAACTTTACTTTTGTTCATGGGAGGAAAGTGTTGGATGGATTCCCCTTGATATGCAAGCCCTAGCTCAAAGAAATGACTTAGACACTCTCTCTCCTCGATCTAGGGGTATTTCTAGGGTTCATACGTGCACAGCCGGGCACTTGGGCAAGTAACCGCACATCTGGCCGCGCACATAAGGAAGAAACCCCCCTTATATGCGTGATCGTGCATCTGGGCACGCATATTGTCACGCCCCAAAACAAAGGAGCGCAACCGGTGCTCAACCGAGTGAACCCGACTGAGCAAGCCTGTTAGATTTCATTCTTCCCAAACTCATCCACGAATGGAGATAATACATATTTTCATTAATTAGACAAAAAGATGTTCATGTCTACAATACCAATTCATTACCAATAGTTTCATCACTTTTAAAGTCTCAAATGGACAAATAATACAGCCACCACATAACATATTTTGTCTTTCCCAGCACCAATACACAACCCACACTATGTCTACGGAACCTCTATAGATAAAGAAGAGTACAATGATAATGCCGGCAATGAGGCCCCAGCTATACCTCAAACAGAATACACGAAGTACGAAAGATTCATGACCTCGGGATGAAGTGGGGCTCACCAAGTTAGCTGGGAAGAAGGTGTACCGCTATCACTGATCAATGTCTCCTGCTGTGGAACCACCTGCATCCATTTAAAGATGCAGTGCCCTCGGCAAATGGGACGTTAGTACTGTCGAATAGCACTAGTACGTATAACCAAACACCCTCTCAATAGAATAAATAATAAAAACAAGAATACCATAATATCAATGAAAGCCTTAATAAACATAAACCTCAATTTAGGGTCAAGAGAGTGTTCAAATTAATTTCCATATCTCACATTGGGAGATTTGTTTTAGCATCGATATTCCATCGTTCACATTACCATTGTTCACAAACCAATGTTCACAATACCAGTGCCACCGTACTTTTAGCACGGAGTCCGATCACGACCCGATCGGCTAGGCTATCTCATTAGAGAATCAACCACAATTACTATCAATACTAATACCACCGTAATTTTAGTACGGAGTCCGATCATGACCCGATCGGCTAGGCTATCTCATTAGAGAATCAACCACAATTACTATCAATATCAATACCACTGTAATCTTAGTACAGAGTCCGATCATGACCCGATCAGCAAGGCTATCCATTAGGGACATCGACCACAATCACAATTTCAATTATAATTTCCAGCACAATCACCACCATGTGTGCGGCATGGTGTCCGATCACGACCCGACCGGCTAGGCTGTCTTATTTGAGACATCAACATTTTTATATCAATCATCCCATTTCATATTACTTTCACATCTTTTCATTTCATTGGCACTAATGGCCATAATTATAAGATCATTCATGGAACGTTGGCCATATTCAGTATTTTATGCTCACCTTATCAATTTCAAATATCATTATCATCATCAATTCAAATCAAGGTGTTTAGTACACATGTGCTGCAATTTAGAGTCTAAGGCACATAGAGATATTTCACAAAATTTGGTATAATAGTCTTCAATTGAACTTGACTTAAAGTCGAAACATTATTAATTCACACCCCATATTTTAACACATCCTCAATTGGTAACAAAACATGAATAAAGCATTTGGGATGCTTGTTGAACATATATCTTTCAACCCAATCTTACTCGGAATAGCCAATTTCATAATGAATCACTCGGGACTTACATAATTTACATGAATATCGTGGGATTAAATTCTAAGAGAAGAGTTTAGCCAACATACCTCACTTGAGCTTCTTTACATTCTAATTGTTCCGGAATTCTTAGCAACTTCAATCTATCGTAGAAATATAACAAATTGAATCAAAATTAGGAAGATGATCATAGGTCTAGCTTATTTGAGCATTTTATCAAACACTAGGTGTGCATAAGGTTTCAAGGTCCTTTTATGGTGAATTCCATCATCCCACAACCCAATCTTTACCATGCTTAGTTCAACAATCTTCCTACACCCCTTGATATCTCATGCATGTAAAATAAAAAACTTTTATGCCCAGCAATTATCTTGCTAATTACCCATTTTCAGATAATTTCGAAATTAGGGGTTAGGGTATAGAATCTCACCTCTAGGATGAAGACCTAGTGAGTTTCCGTTCTTAATCTTCCAAAACCTGGGCAAGAATTGAAGAACAATTATTGAAGAACACCTTCTGACTCTAGGGCACTCTCTATCACTCTAAAATGTCAAAATGGCTCAAAGAGTGCATTTAACGAAATAGGGTCGGGTTATAAAACCCAAGAATGGAGCTTCGGAACGGTTCTGTGGTCGCATATGCGACCGCATAATGGATATGCGGACCGCATAATGGTCGCAATCTTGCTGACAAAACTGATCAAAAATATGTCTGTGTATGCGGTCACTATGCGGTCCGCATAATTGTTATGCGGCCACATAATGCACCGCATAATAGTTATGCGGTCGCATAGTCGACCGCATAGCTGCTACCAGATTTGGCCCTCTCCTGCTCACTTTTGCGGCCATTATGCGGCCCGCAGAGTGATTCTACGGTCGCATAATGGACCGCAGAGTTATATGTTTCTGCCAAAAATTTTCCTTTACTTTCTCGTGCATTGTTCAACCCAAGAAGTCCGAGCACGTAAGCCTAGTCCAGTACCATGAAATATTATTTTCTTTGTACATTTTACCGGGCTTTACACTTAAGTACTTCAAAAATTTTCGGGGTGTTACATTCTCTCCTGCTTAGGATCATTCATCCTCGAATGAGGGTAAAAATCCATCATTAGCACCTTATGCAACTTAGTTTGTTTTATACCACAAAATAGCAGCCCCAAATTTGACTAACTCCCTAAATTTTCAAAACTTTCGCCAGAGTTTCCTTTGTAATTAGGCCTATCCACCTGTCAGAGAGCCCTAGAAACACATCCTAACAACATATACATATTCCAACGACGTAACATAATACAAAACAACACAAATTGTGGCCTCATAAGCAATATATTTCCAGAAAGGAACACCCTTAACGCCAATTGTTCAAATGATACAAAAATTCATAAAACAAATAAGTCTTATAATTTTCCTAGATCACAACTTTATAAATACATGGTCATTCAAACAAATAAAGATACTTTTTATTCATTTCTTCCCCAGCCTCCCAAGTAGCCTCTTCAACCTGTTGGTTTCGCCACAACACTTTCATAGAGGCAATTTCTTTATTTCTCAATTTTCGGACTTGCCGATCAATAATAGAAATCAGAATCTCTTCGTAAGTCAATTTCTCATTTACCTTAATAGTCTCAACCGGAACAATGAGTGTCAGATCTCCAACTACTTTCTTCAATATAGACACATGAAACACCGGTTGTACTAATGACATCTCAGATGGTAGCTCAAGCTTGTACGCCACCTCACCGATCTTCTGAATGATTTTGTATGGTCCGACATACCTCGGACTCAATTTCCCTTTCTTAGCAAATCGTATTACACCCTTCATGGGGAAAACTTTCAAGAATACCCAATCATCTTCTTTGAACTCCAAATCCCTATGACAAACATCCGAATAGGATTTCTGACGACTCTGAGCAGTCTTCAACTGCTCCTTAATGATTTTAACTTTTTCCACAGCCTGATGCATGAGGTTTGGCCCTATCAACTCTGCTTCCCCACTTTCAAACCACCCAATGGGAGATCTACATCTCCTACCATATAAAGCCTCGAACGGTGCCATTTAAATGCTAGCATGATAGCTATTGTTGTATGCAAATTCTATGAGTGGTAAATGATCATCCCAGCTACCTTTGAAGTCTAGAACACAAGCATGCAACATATCCTCAAGCGTTTGAATAGTCCGCTCTACCTGCCCGTCAGTCTGCCGGTGAAAGGTTGTACTAAGATTAACCTGAGTACCCAAACCTTGCTGAAATTTCTTCCAAAAATTAGTGGTGAATTGTGCTCCCCGATCAGATATGATGGAAACTGGGGTGCCATGCAACCTTACTATTTCTTTGATATACAACTGAGCATACTGCTCCGCTGTGTCGGTAGACTTAACCGGCAAAAAGTGTGTTGATTTCGTGAGTCGATCCACAATCACCCAAATTGAGTCAAACATGCGCGGAGTGTGCGGAAATCCTACCACAAAGTCCATATTAATTATTTCCCACTTCCATATTGGAATTTCTATGTTCTGTGCCAACCCACCGGGCCTTCACTTGCTGAGAATTTGGACATCTTGCCACAAAGTCCGCCACATTCCTCTTCATATCATTCCACCAATAGACTTCCTTAAGATCATGATACATTTTTGTAGAACCTGGGTGCACGGAATACCTAGAATTGTGAGCTTCATTCATAATTCTTTCACAGAGACTATTTACATTTGGAGCACATAGTCGCCCTTGGTTCCTTAGTGTACCATCATCCATGCCAAGAGAAAACCCATAGTTATACAAGAGACGTACCTCCACTCGAGAACACTTTCAACCTTCCAAAACTTTTTTTCCGCTCAAATCCACCCCAAAACAACTCGAGTCTAGTCAAATATTACTCAATAAAGTCAAATAATATTACATAAACTAACTCAAAACAATAAATCTCCAATCTTTAATCAAATTTTAAAAAGTCAGCTCGTGCCTACATGGTCAGAACCCAAGTCTTGTGGTAGATCCCGACTACCCATAGCCCCATGAGCCCAGATATATAATGATATTCCAAAATTGAGTCTAAATCAACCCTCAAATCCCGAAAATACACTCTCTTAAGTTGACAAAACCCTCAAATTTAACTTTAAAATTTCATGATTAAAGTGTAGAAATCCATTGGAAAATAAGATATATATATTCAAATACTGCTTATTCTCGTGCTCTAATACTAATAATAGTGAAAAATAAACAAAGTTCGAAATATGTACTCCTGCTAGGCATCCTCGCACTTGCGCATAGTTAGCCGCTGGTACGACCATAGCATCCACTAGCTTATATCTCCCAGGCCTGCCATGCATGTGCACATCACTCATCGCAGGTGCGGCCTTTGCACCATCCTCCGCATGTGCGATATAACCGATATCAGAAAAATTGCAACAATACCAAGATGGTCTAGAATAATCCGAAAACACCTCGAAACACAGGAGAGCCCCCTGGCCCTCGTCCAATCATATCAACAAGTTTGAATACCTAATTCAAACTTATTCTAAAACTCAAAATATCAAAAATAACATTCAAAGCCATGAATCGAAGATCTAATCTATCTTTTAACTTTTGAATTTTTTAACTTCGTCGAATGTGTTCGAATCACACATAGACATTCCAGATTACAAGTAAACTTTTTACATAAGTTTAATTTAACCATTAGGACACATATCCAAGGTCTTAAAACAACAATCGAAGTTTGGTACACCAAAGTCAACTTTCGATCAAATTTATGAACTCTCCAATCCTTCAAATTGACAACCATATGCAAATAGAGAAAAAAACTTCTAGGAATCTCCAAATACAAATCCGAACATATGCTCAAGTCCAAAAATTACAATATGGTAAATAGGAACCATCAAATCACCAATAAGAGTCTTCTACTCAATAGTAAAACTTAGGTGAACTCTTATGACTTAAGCTTCCAAAGATGGAATGAAGTATTCCAATTCATTCCTAAGACTTCCCACAATAAAACCAACCATCCCCGCAAGTTACTAAACATAAAAAAAACTATGGTAAGTAGCAAATAGGGAAGCGAAGCTCTAATACTCAAAATGACTGCCTGGATTGTTACATTCTCCCTCTCTTAAACAAACACTCGTCCTCAAACAGAATTAGAATGATACCTGGAGTGCCATAAAGAACATGATATATACTCTGCATATCATGCTCAGTCTCCCAAGTCGCTTCCTCAACCGGTTGACCTATCCACTGAACCTTAACAGGTGCAATCTCTTTCGACCCCAACTTTCTAACCTGCCTATCCGAAATTATAACTGGCTCTTCTTCCTATGCTAGATTCTCATCCAACTGTACTGAACTGAAATCTAACATATGTGACTTGTCTTCATAATACTTCTGAAGCATTGAAATATGAAAATACCGAATGAACCCCGACAAGCTGGGTGGCAAGCAAGCATGTAAGCCGCCTCACCAACTCTATCTAGAACATAAAATTGGCCAAGAAACCTAGGACTCAACTTTCCATTCTTCTTAAATCTCATCATGCACTTTGTAGGTGAAACTATAAGAACCTTTTCGCCCTCCATGAAAGCTACATCACGAACCTTTCTATCATTGTAACTCTTAGGCCTAGATTGCACTTTACGAAGCGTCTCCTAAATCAACTTCACATTTTCCAAATCACCACGAACCAAATCTATGCCCAACAACCTAGCCTCACCAGGCATAAACCAACCAATTGGAGAACGGTTGTCTCCTATATAAGGACTTATATAGAGCTATCTGAATACTAGACCGATAACTATTGTTGTAAGCAAACTCCGCTAATGGTATAAATTGATCCCACTAGCCTCTAAAATCAATAACATATGCTCTGAACATATCCTCAAGGATATGAATGGTTCGCTCGGACTGTCCATTTGTCTGTGGGTGAAATGCAGTACTAAGCTCCACCTGCATATCCAACTCTCGCTGAACATCTCTCCAAAAGTGTGATGTGAACTGCGTAACCCAATCTGATATGATAGAAACAGGCACACCATGCAAATGGACAATCTCTCTAATATAGATCTGAGCCAACTTCTATTAAGTGTAAGTGGTCATGAATGAATGAAATGCACATAATTAGTCAATCTATCCACAATGAACTAAATAGTATTGAACGTCTTCAAGGTCCATTGTAATCCTACTACAAAGTCCAAAGTAATGCGCTCCCACTTCTACTATGGTATATCTAACCTATGAAGCAAACCACCTAGTTTTTAATGATCATACTTGACCTGCTGACAATTCAAATACAATTAAACATGCCCAACAATGTCCTTCTTCATCCTCCGCCACCAATAATGCTACTTCAATTCACGTTACATCTTTATAGCACCTGGATGAATAGAATAGCGCGAACTATGAGTCTCCTCAAGAACCAACTCCCTCAATCCATCCATATTAGAAACACATATCCGACCCTAATGTTAGAACACACCATTATCACCAATGACCACCTACTAAGCACCAACATCGTATCCTTAAGGAGAAGAAAATAAGGATTATCATACTTACATGCCTTGATGAGCTCAAACAAGGACGACTGTACAACAACAAAAGCAGGAACTCTACCAGGCTTGGAGGTATCAAATCTCAATAATCTATTAGACAAGGCTTGAACATCCATAGCCAAAGTCCTCCCCACAGTTTGAATAAATGCAAACTCTCCATACTCTTCTCCTTCTTACTCAAAGTATCCGCTACCACATTCACCTTACCTGAATGATACAAGATAGTGATATCATAATCTTTCAACAATTCCAACCACCTCCGCTGCCTCAAATTCAAATCCTTTTTCTTGAAAAAAAGCTGAAGACTCTGATCATCAGTGTAAACCTCACAAGACACACCTTATAAGTAATGCCTCTAAATATTGAGTGTATGCACAATAGCTGCTAAATCCAAATCATGAATCAGATAATTCTTCTTATGGGGTTTTAACTAGTGTGACGCATAGGAAATCACCCTATCATCATGCATAAACACACAACCAAGACCATTATGTGAAACATCACAATAGATAGTATACATTCCCGATCCTAAAGGTAATATCCAAATTGGAGCTATAGTCAAAGTAGTCTTGAGCTCCTAAAAGCTCTCCTCAAACTTATCAGACCATATGAATGGAGCTCCCTTCTGAGTAAACTTTATCAATGGAGCGGCAATAGATAAAAATCCTTCCACAAAGCATCGATAGTAGTTGTCAAATCAAAGAAACTCCTAATCTTTATAGTTGTAGAAGGTCTGGGCTAACGTTGAACAACCTCAATCTTCTTTGAGCAATCTTGATACCATCACTAGACACCACATGACCCAAGAATACTGCCGAATCTTACCAAAACTCACACTTGGAGAACTTAGCATACAACTTCTTTTCCCTCAGAATCAGAAGCACAATCCTCAAAAACATCTCGTGCTCCTCACCACTACGAAAATATACCAAGATATCCTCACTGAATACAATGGAAAAAGAATCCAAGTAAAGCTAGAACACGTCGTTCATCAAATGCATGAAAACTGCAAGGGCATTAGTCAAACCAAAGGACATCACCAAGAATTCATAATGCCCAAAACGAGTCCTTAAATCCGTCTTAGGGATGTTCAAAGCCTTAATATTCAACTGGCGATAATCTGATCTCAAATCAATCTTCAAGAAAACGCAGGCAACCTGAAGCTAATTGAATAAATCTATATGAGGCAATGGATACTTGTTCTTCATAGTAACCTTATTCAACTACCTATAATCAATGCACATCCTCATGGAACCATCCTTCTTCTTCACCAACAACATCGGTGCACCCCAAGGAGAAACACTTAGTCACCTTATTCAAAAACCCATGCAACTGCTCCTTCAACTCTTTCGACTCAATTGGAGCCATGCAATACGGTAGAATAAATATGGGTTGAGTGCCTGGCACCAAATCAATACCAAAATCAATATCTCTATTAGGTGGCATTCAGGTAGGTCTGCAGGAAAAACATTTGGGAACTCCCTCACTACTATGACTAAATCAACTGTAAGAGTCTAAACACTAGCATCCCTAACAAAAGCAAAAAATGCCAAACACACATTCTCAACAATCCGACGAGCATTCAAAAATGAAATCACCCTGATCGGGGTATGATCAAGAGAACCCTTCAATTCCATCCTTGATAATCCCAGCATCATCATAGTCTTAGCTTGAAAATCAAGAATAGCATGATAGGGAGATATCCAATCCATACCCAGAATCACATCAAAGTCTACCTTGTTAAACAACAAAAGTTCAACTTTAATTTCATAATCCCCAATTGTAACCACAGAAGACCAATATACATGATCCACCTCAATAGAATCACCAATGGTGTAGACACATGAACAAGAATATCAAGAGAACCACGAGACGTGTAAAAATAAGAAGAAAAATATGATAACACGTACGAATAAGTAGACCCAAGATCAAACAACACGAAAACCTCTCTATGACAGTCTGAAATCGCACATGTTACTGTAGCATCTGAGGCTACCACCTCGAGTCTACCCAAAAATCCATAACAATGAGCCTAACCACCATAGATCTGACCTCCATCAGGCTGTCCCCTCCTCTAGGGCAGCCTCTCACTGCATGTCTTCCCCCTGTAACTGGCTGGCAGAGGATGAAGTAACTAGTATAAGAACCATTGACTGAGAAATCTGTCAAGATACGCCTCTAGCAAGTCAGGGACAATGCCTTATCACATGGCCAAATTATACCAACCCCTTTCTGATGAAGGCTGCCGAACCTGAATCTGCCCCTAATGACCCGAATACCTACTGGAAGAATCCTAAATAGACGAAGTACGGAACTCACTCACTATGAGGCGATGTAATGACCAGACTGGTTGTTTTGAGCATATGCATTCAGTTAGATGGTTTGACATCATGAGAAGCCGTATATAGTGTACTATGACTTGGGTGTATCGCCGGTTTTGGTTTTCGAATGGTTCGAGATTTGATTTGGAAGAATGATTCTCATTATGAAAGTTTTAAGTTGGAAGAGTTGACAAAGTTTGACTTTGGTGCATTTGACCTTGGATCGGTATTTTGATGGTTCCGTTAGGTCTGGATGATGATATTGGACTTGGGCGTATATTCGGATTTGCACTTGGATGTTTCTACAAGATTTCGGCTCTATTTGCCGAAGGTTGACAATTTGATGATTTGGAAAGTTCATAGGTTTGAGCAAGAATTGACTTTCATGTTATCAAATTCATACTGTTGTTCTAGGAGTTGGAAAAGGTTTGCTATGTTATTTGGGACTTGTGTGCAAATGTTGAGGTTATTTCGAGTTGATTTGATATGGTTTAGCATGCGTTTTGGAAGTTAAAGGTTCATTAGTTCCTTAGGCTAGAATAGATGTGCGATTCGTGATTTTTGATGTTATTTCATGTGATGTGAGGAAGACGCGGAAGATATTCTGCAATGTCATAGAAGCGGAAGATATTCTGCAGGTGCGAGAGGTCAGGATTTATGTGGTAATCGTAGAAGTGAGTGTTTGGTAACAGAAGAGACGCCGCAAAAGCGGCTGGGCGACCGCTGGTGCGAAAATATTGGGCAGAACATGTTATATTCGAAGGTTTTTGTTATTTTATCTTATTTTGAGTTATAAAGCTCAAATTTGGACGATTCTTGAGGCGATTTTCATGATTTGGATTGGGGTAATTATTTTTTACTCGGATTTGATTATTTTACATGATTCCATCTTTGATTTTGGCATTTGATTGATGGTCTATATGAGAAATTGGGGGGGGGGGGGGGGGTTTCTATGCTTTTCTAAAGTAAATATTTGAGATTTGAACATCGACTCGGAGTCAGATTTGAGTACAATGGAACCCAAGGAAGTGCTACAAATCAAATGTGAAAGGCTTGCGAGTTCTTAGAATGAGTTAATCATGGATTTGCGATTTAGCTAAAGTTCCAAGTCTTTAAGAAAGACAAAATGAGTGGGAGGGATAAATATAATGTTATAATAACCCAAGAGTGTATCGGGACTTGATGGAGAATCTCTTAAGAATCTTACAAGAAAGGAAGTGTTAAGTGATACACGAATGAACACACTTTCCCACAAATATCCCAACAAGTGTCGAGAGGCGAGCAAGATGAATTCCCAACTAAGGGAAAAGACCACGTAACATATGAAAGACCGCATGGCAATTCACTAACTAGGAAGAATGAGGCGAGAAGAATTGGAAGAAAAATCTATAAATTTAGGTGGCCATGGTTATCGCAAAATAGTTCGTATCAGAATGGTGGACTCGCCTAGAGCACAAATGTTAATAGAAGATACAAAGAATCAATTGTAATGAAGCCGACTTGAATGATGGAATATCAACTAAAGGATTTGGAGGGAGTTCATGTCTACATATTACATTGGAAAGTGAGACTACTAGTGATGAAGTGGTGGTGTGATAATTTCAACAAACCAGGCATAATGAACTACGAGTTCATGGGAGACAAACAAGTGTGTGGCACAATAAGGTTGCCAACTATGAATTAAGGGAAAAATGGGATGGGAGTGAATGCTCTAGTCACAAAGGAAATATAGTACCAACATATTGTCTAGACCAAAGGGGAAATGTTTGAAACAGATTAAGAGAGGATGAACACTTGTCACGAACCAAACATGTTTAACATGATAGCTCTTAGGCTGCAATATCAGGAAGCAATATTGGTGACTACAATACTGGAAATAAGGTGAGTTACTCATCGAGGATGGAATCAGGTGGACTAAGTCCTACACTTATAAGGAAAACAAGAAGTCGTCGTTGAAGAATTTAGGAGGATCTCAAGTTTTAGAAAAGGCCCTGTTCAGGCTAAATATATATGACGGGTATCGATATGTGTTTTGGGAAGTGTTTAGCAGCAAAGAGGAATCATGAGAATGTTCACAAGGAGAGTAGAATGGTTTCTTAAAATCCTATAAAACTTATAATGAGGAAAGAGGGTGGCTAAGAAAGGTCTGAGCACGATGTTACTTCACATATTGAGGCAATGTCATGCAGGTTGATGTTATCAGGGTGTGCGCACAAGCTAGTAGATGTTATTCATTTATAACAGATGGTCCCATAAGAAAACTTACATAGTAATGTCTTTTGTTAAGAAATTTGGAAAGACAAGTTGCAAGTACTAATAAGATTGTAACCGTATCAAGAAAATTTTTGTAGAACTCAATTTCTAGGAGGTCATATAAAAGAGCAATCTGATATAGATGTTCCAATAATGATGAAATATGGCAAGATGATCATTTATGCCTCTAGGTAACTTAAGAATCATGAGAAAAACAATCAAACACATGACTTAGGACTTGGGGCTGTGATTTTTACATTAAAGGTTTGGCGTCATTTATTATATGGGGTCCAGGTGGACATATGCATGGACCAAAAGATCCTTCAATATATTTGCAAATAGAAGAAATTGAATCTAAGGTAGAGAAGATGGCTTGAGTTATGTAAGGATTACGATATCAATATTCTATATCATATGAGGAAGACAATGTTGTGGCAAATACTCTTACCCAGAAACCTATGAGTAGTTTGGCTCACTTGGAGGCATGTCAAAGGCCGTTGGCCAAGAAATTTCTTCGATTGGCTAGTTTGAGAGTTCGTATTGCGGACTCTAATGAAGGAGGGGTAATTGTACAAAATAGGGCTGAATCATCGCCTGTTGTGGAAGTCAAAGAAAAGCAATACAACGATCCATTTTTAGTGCAATTGAATGAGGGGAGAGAAAATTCTCTCCATAGGTGATTTATTTGCTACTTGCTACATCATTTAGGTTCCACGTATATGCAAGGTAACGAGCGTATATGCGTAGCTAGGTTATGACCGTAGTTGGACACAGTTAGGCTTATATTATACCTTATTTGGACTCTGTGAATTGTCTATCTTTGTTTTATTGATTTTGTGACAACAAGATGAATATTATGTATGATTTAGAAACCATGCTTAAGGTTTTGGCTTGTTGATTTAGCCGCAGTCATATTCTAGTATTACTTGACTTATGATTTAGTAATTATTGGCTCTTGTTGCTCATATTTGATATCATGATCAGACATAAGAATATTAAAATAATATATTGAACTGTTGTGGAAAGTTAAATTACATGATTAGTTATATCCATCTCTTATTCATGTTAATACTCATCCGTAATTTATTATTATGTCCTTGTACATCTTTATCATATCATCTCATATGCATATACATGAGTTGGAGAGCTGGATATTGAGAAACGTTGAGGATCATGACACTAAGGACATTATGAGCAGATATTGATTACGAATTACAGATTATGATTGGATTGGGTAGCACGCTGCAATAGCGCTTGGATATGAATCTGTCCCACCAGAGTCAGATGATTACTCATATTCCTTTGGGCCCTATGAGCACATGAACCTAGATTGGTGCTTAGATTGAATCATGAGCATGCATATGCATCCTACACTCGTTTTTTATATCATGATTTTGAATGTGATTGAGATATTTGATAATGTATTGTATTTCCTTTTCCTGAAAAGCATGTTTAAATTTCGGACTTATTGTGCCCTTAACTTTGAGCTTATTTGGTGATATCATGCCTTATCTCTTTGTGACGACGTAACCGGTCGTTTTATGTATTTGAGCCATGTTTTCCCATTTAAAGCTTCCCGTGTGTGTAGTTGTGGTTATGTAACTTGCAGATATGGTTGATTGGGTTTCAGGGAGGTTTTGGATTGATTTGGAACATTTGGTTCCTAGTTTGGAGGCCTAGGTTTGAAGACTTGATCAAGATTTGACTTCTATGAAAATGACCCTGGAATGGTGTTTTGATGATTTCAGGTTGTTCGTATGGTAATTTTGGACTAAGGCGTATGCTGGGAATTGAATTCGGAGGTTCCTAAGTTGAATTGGCTATTTTGCCGAAAGTTGGCAATTTGAAGGTTTAGAATTTCCTAAGTTTGAGTATGGTTTGACCTTGTGGTTATCAGATTCGGATTTTAGTTTCGAGACTTGAAATAGGTATGTTTTGTCATTTGAAACTTTTGCGCAAAGTTTGGTGTAATTATGAGTTGGTTTGGTAGGAATAAGATGCTTGGTTGTGACTTTAGGAGTTTTTGAGTTCCATTGTGAATTCTATGCATTTTGGTGTTCGATTTGTTATTTCAGCTGTTATTTTTGTGTTTTGAGCTCGCAAGCGAGTTCGTATGTTATTTCAAAACTTGTGTGGATTTTTGGCGTGAAGCTCGGGTGAGTTTCGGACCATTAGAATTGGGTTTCAGATTGCTGGTTCTTGGCTGGTGCTACAGGTCTTGCAAATGTGAGCACTAGTTCGCATCTGTAGTAGCCGCACTTGCGATGGACTTGGTGGCAATTGCGAAGGTGGGCTAGGGTGGCAGGCTTCAGAAAGGCGAAGCTAGCATCACAATTGTGATGGGGAGTGGGGCTGAAGAAGCTGCATTTGTGATATTTTTCCCGCATTTGCGATGCCTACAGGGTTCGCATTTGATGTACTTTTGTTGAATTTGCGAGATTCATAGGGTTGGGCAGGCTTCACATTTGGGTCCTCTGTGTGGAATTTGCAGAGGTGGTCACAAATGCTACATCTGCAACTGAGTTTAAAGATGGGATTCCAGAACATAGTCACATTTTGAGCCCTAGATCCGATAGGAGGTGATTTTCATACAAAGCTATTGGGTAAGTCATTTTGACTGCATTTTGATATTATAACATGATTATTTATGAATTTTAACATCAAAATCATGAGATTTCAAGGGAAATTTTAGTGATTTTGACTATGTTTTATTTAAGATTTGAGAGTCGATTTGGACTCGGATTTGAAAACCATACACATATTTGGACTTGTGGGGTTATTGATAGTCGAGATCTACCCCTCGACTCCGGTTTTGACCGGGTGGGCCAGGGGTTGACTTTTTGCTTTCACTCAATCCCTCTTGCTTTTCTCTCTCTACCTCACAAACTTTGTTCATCTCATTACCTTCTCTCTTTTCTTTTCTTTCAATATCACTCTTTACCTCACTTGACATCCCACTCTTTTCACTCAAGACAACCTCTCCTTTTTCCTCTCTTGGAATGTCAACATGCACTCCCTTACTCCTCTCATTCTTTTCTCTCTCATATTTTTTCATATTCTTTTTAACAATCTTTTCATCTTCACAAATTTGTGAGGGAGTCAAAGGCCCAAGAATGAGTTTCTTCCCAATAATCTCAAAAGAGTATCTATTTTTTTCAATACTATATGAAGCACTTCTATAGACATACCATGGCCATCCCAACAAGAAATGAAAACTATTCATCGGAATGACATCACACCAAATCACATCCTCATACCTTCCAATAAAGAGTGGCAAGAACACTCTTTTATCTACTTTTACCCCTTTCAACATGTAGGGTTCAATATGTTCAACACAAGGCAAGTTCAATTTCTCAACCATATAAGTGCTAATTAAGTTATAGCCAAATGCTTTGTCAATTCTAAGGGCATAAATTGCAGACATCACTTTAGCTCTTGTTTGAAAAATAACTTTACCATTGTCTTCCTTCCATTCGGTATACTGTAAGTTCGACTTTTCAAGTTGTTGAGTCATAGCTTTCCTCCTTCCACTGTAACTACCTGTTTGAGACATCTTGACATAGATTAAGGGAAATATGTATCTCTCAAATTTGGCTTTTTTCCTATAATGCTCTCACCTCTCTTGCCTTTTTTTCCTCTTGAAATAACCTTTGAACAAAATACTTTGTAGATTTATGGTTAAACCCAACTCATATAAAGTTCTTAGTAGTAAAATATAGATTTTTGGGGAACAAATGAAAGAAGAACCAAATCCTAGAACTATTAGGCTCGATTGAAACAAGACACGAACAAAAAGAAAATGATTATATATTTAGATTAGAAAGAGTAAGAAAAATTAAATTTTTGTCTTATATTTGAAATTTGGGATCTCCTCTTCTTGTTTCCTTTGATAGTTTTTGGAAACAAATTAGATACAAAAGAAAGTTCGTGGAGAGCAAGCAATTTTTTTAAAAAAATTGATTTTCATTTTTTTGTTTTTCTTTTTAACTTTTTTTTTGCTCTTAGTATTCAAGAAATCCCCAGAATTATCAAGAACGAAACCTTGATAGAACCGCTCTGATACCACTTGATAACGACAAGGTCAGAAATCCAAACTAGAGTAAGAATTTAAAAAGTAAATGCGGAAGCAATAATAATAAGGAATTGAGCAACTAGAACTAAATGGCAGAAAATAAAGGATATGGGAAAATTCAAGGAAAAAATTCCAAGAACTTCCAAGAACGCAAGTTCTATAGCCTTGACAAGATCAAAGCAACAACGTCTTGATTTATTGAAGAAATCAAACGCCTTTACTTAAAAGCAAATCAAAATAATAGATTCGGATCTTGACCGCTTTACGAGTAACTTGAGACAACAATTAATAACTAGTATTAATCGCCTTCTAAGAATACCACAAAGGAATCAAAGATATCACAATAGAGAAGTAATCTTACTACCTTGAACTATGAACTAGTAAAGGTTGAAAGATAAATCTCAAAGCACAAGTAACAAAGGTTTAAAAGAACTCTCAAAGTATGATATACTTAATCAATAATGAAGTGTGTCAATGAATGAGAAGAACTCCTTATTTATAGGAGTACTAAAGCATAAAAAGTCATTACAATTAGGTAGGGGGCTGCTAAGGGGTAACAAAGTCATCAAAATTAGGTAGGGTGGTTGCTAAGAAATAAGAAAAGTCACAAAATTAGGTAGGGGGCGGCCAAATCCCTTTGGGGCAGATTTGGGCCTTAAAACAACTAGTTTGGGCCATTGGTTTGGACTCCAATTGGGCTCCATTTCAAACACCCCCATTTGGACCTCTTTTAAACTCATTTTGGGCTCTTCTGGGTGCCCTTTTGCTAGATTTCAAGGGCCGAGTTCGGGACTCAATCTTCCTCCTCTTGGACTTCAATTTGGGCCACCAAATAATTGTAAAACTTGTATAGTTTATCTCCTTTGGTTTTGAGCTCGTCCTCCACAATTAAAAGCTTCTTTATTTGCACTTGAAGTCTAATGGCCTTATTTTGCAACTCTTTAGTTTGACATATTGTTAAAGGCCATCTTTGAGATTCCAAAACTTTATCCTTGTCCTTGAATAGAGTTGAGCTTCCTAGGATGCTATCATTCCCCTCTTCTTGAAGAAAATTCGTCCTCGAATTTCGACCTTGCAAGAAAAAGAAAACACGCCCTTGTAAATGGCATCCACTAATCTAAAAAACTAGTAGGAATAAAATAAGATAGTGACCATGTGTCCATTTAACCCAATTAATCCTAATAGGTGTAAATAAAACATATGGATATCATCATCCCAACAAAATTTACGCCTACCTAGATCAATACAATAAAAACCTCTCGTAGATGCGCCATGCAATAGAACTTGCAATTCGATCTTGTCGGTAAGGTAGTCCATAGGTATACATGACAAAGAAATTATTTAAGATTGACCACACATCCATTTAATATAAGTATCTCTACCACATGTATCAAAGAAGATACTTTCATGATATAGCCAACTATCTACAATTAAAAATCTCATGGATTCCTCTACATGAAAGAGTATTTGATCACAAGTGTTACAATAATCATGCATATCATCTTTACTAGTAACAAACACTTTTATAAGCTCACATTGAACATGACTTGAAGAATGACTCCCCATCACACAACAAAAATCACATTCTAGCAATTTATCACATGAAAACTCATTAGCCACTTGAATAAGAGAAGAAGAAATATTTAACTCATTCACAAGCTTCTTCTCATAAATTTCATGCCTCTTTCCACCAAGTTGGAATACATAATCATCTATGTCATAAACAATTTCAAAAGAAAGAAAATTACTCTTGCACTTTAACTTAGATCTTACAGTTAATGACTTGATGTGCATCAAAATATCATCATCCACAAAAATTATAAAGTCACCAATATAAGAAATAAGAGTATAATTCATTACCTCCAAAAATACCTTAGGTGTTCTAGAAAGGCCAAGAATGCAAATAAACCAATTATACATACCATACTTGGACTTATTTACCAATGGAACATCATCACCTTGTATTCTTTTATGCAATGGCTCCAACTTAGCAATGCTTTTAGGAAACTCCATGTCATAACACTGTAAATAAGAATGAAAATAGTCAAAAGGTTCAATAACAAAGAATTTAACCAAGCTTTTATCTTCCACCATCCAACAAGAATAGATATCGCCAAATTTATGTTGGAATCCAATTGGATCTTTTGCTACCATCTCTTGCGCCTCACCACCTCTTTCAAAAGGTATTTCAACACGTGGTTGCACAAAATCACAAGAACTAAAACAAGAAAGAGTTAATGGGTTAGGAAGTAAAGAAACTTTTTTCTTGCTTACACTCTCTTTGGCTTTTATCACAAGACTAACGTTTTCCTCACCCTTAGCCTCTTTTCTCTCACTAAAGAGTTTTTCTTTGCTTTCACTCAATCCCTCTTGCTTTTCTCTCTCTACCTCACAAACTTTGTTCATCTCATTACCTTCTCTCTTTTCTTTTCTTTCAATATCACTCTTTACCTCACTTGACATCCCACTCTTTTCACTCAAGACAACCTCTCCTTTTTCCTCTCTTGGAATGTCAACATGCACTCCCTTACTCCTCTCATTCTTTTCTCTCTCATATTTTTTCATATTCTTTTTAACAATCTTTTCATCTTCACAAATTTGTGAGGGAGTCAAAGGCCCAAGAATGAGTTTCTTCCCATTAATCTCAAAAGAGTATCTATTTTTTTCAATACTATATGAAGCACTTCTATAGACATACCATGGCCATCCCAACAAGATATGAAAAATATTCATCGGAATGATATCACACCAAATTACATCCTCATACCTTCCAATAAAGAGTGGCAAGAACACTCTTTTATCTACTTTTACCCCTTTCAACATGTAGGGTTCAATATGTTCAACACAAGGCAAGTTCAATTTCTCAACCATATAAGTGCTAATTAAGTTATAGCCAAATGCTTTGTCAATTCTAAGGGCATAAATTGCAGACATCACTTTAGCTCTTGTTTGAAAAATAACTTTACCATTGTCTTCCTTCCATTCGGTATACTGTAAGTTCGACTTTTCAAGTTGTTGAGTCATAGCTTTCCTCCTTCCACTGTAACTACCTGTTTGAGACATCTTGACATAGATTAAGGGAAATATGTATCTCTCAAATTTGGCTTTTTTCCTATAATGCTCTCACATCTCTTGCCTTTTTTTCCTCTTGAAATAACCTTTGAACAAAATACTTTGTAGATTTATGGTTAAACCCAACTCATATAAAGTTCTTAGTAGTAAAATATAGATTTTTTGGGAACAAATGAAAGAAGAACCAAATCCTAGAACTATTAGGCTCGATTGAAACAAGACACGAACAAAAAGGAAATGATTATATATTTAGATTAGAAAGAGTAAGAAAAATTAAATTTTTGTCTTATATTTGAAATCTGGGATCCCCTCTTCTTGTTTCCTTTGATAGTTTTTGGAAACAAATTAGATACAAAAGAAAGTTCGTGGAGAGCAAGCAATTTTTTTTAAAAAATTGATTTTCGTTTTTTTTTTGTTTTTCTTTTTAACTTTTTTTTTGCTCTTAGTATTCAAGAAATCCCCAGAATTATCAAGAACGAAACCTTGATAGAACCGCTCTGATACCACTTGATAACGACAAGGTCGGAAATCCAAACTAGAGTAAGAATTTAAAAAGTAAATGCGGAAGCAATAATAATAAGGAATTGAGCAACTAGAACTAAATGGCAGAAAATAAAGGATATGGAAAAATTCAAGGAAAGAATTCCAAGAACTTCCAAGAACGCAAGTTCTATAGCCTTGACAAGATCAAAGCAACAACGTCTTGATTTATTGAAGAAATCAAACGCCTTTACTTAAAAGCAAATCAAAATAATAGATTCGGATCTTGACCGCTTTACGAGTAACTTGAGACAACAATTAATAACTAGTATTAATCGCCTTCTAAGAATACCACAAAGGAATCAAAGATATCACAATAGAGAAGTAATCTTACTACCTTGAACTATGAACTAGTAAAGGTTGAAAGATAAATCTCAAAGCACAAGTAACAAAGGTTTAAAAGAACTCTCAAAGTATGATATACTTAATCAATAATGAAGTGTGTCAATGAATGAGAATAACTCCTTATTTATAGGAGTACTAAAGCATAAAAAGTCATTACAATTAGGTAGGGGGCTGCTAAGGGGTAACAAAGTCATCAAAATTAGGTAGGGTGGTTACTAAGAAATAAGAAAAGTCACAAAATTAGGTAGGGGCGGCCAAATCCCTTTGGGGCAGATTTGGGCCTTAAAACAACTAGTTTGGGCCATTGGTTTGGACTCCAATTGGGCTCCATTTCAAACACCCCCATTTGGACCTCTTTTAAGCTCATTTTGGGCTCTTCTGGGTGCCCTTTTGCTAGATTTCAAGGGCCGAGTTCGGGACTCAATCTTCCTCCTCTTGGACTTCAATTTGGGCCACCAAATAATTGTAAAACTTGTATAGTTTATCTCCTTTGGTCTTGAGCTCGTCCTCCACCATTAAAAGCTTCTTTATTTGCACTTGAAGTCTAATGGCCTTATTTTGCAACTCTTTAGCTTGACATATTGTTAAAGTCCATCTTTGAGATTCCAAAACTTCATCCTTGTCCTTGAATAGAGTTGAGCTTCCTAGGATGCTATCATTCCCCTCTTCTTGAAGAAAATTCATCCTCGAATTTCGACCTTGCAAGAAAAAGAAAACACACCCTTGTAAATGGCATCCACTAATCTGAAAAACTAGTAGGAATAAAATAAGATAGTGACCATGTGTCCATTTAATCCAATTAATCCTAATAGGTGTAAATAAAGCATATGGATATCATCATCCCAACAAAATTTACGCCTACCTAGATCAATACAATAAAAACCTCTCGTAGATGCGCCATGCAATAGAACTTGCAATTCGATCTTGTCGGTAAGGTAGTCCATAGGTATACATGACAAAGAAATTATAAAAGATTGACCACACATCCATTTAATATAAGTATCTCTACCACATGTATCAAAGAAGATACTTTCATGATATAGCCAACTATCTACAATTAAAAATCTCATGGATTCCTCTACATGAAAGAGTATTTGATCACAAGTGTTACAATAATCATGCATATCATCTTTACTAGTAACAAATACTTTTATAAGCTCACATTGAACATGACTTGAAGAATGACTCCCCATCACACAACAAAAATCACATTCTAGCAATTTATCACATGAAAACTCATTAGCCACTTGAATAAGAGAAGAAGAAATATTTAACTCATTCACAAGCTTCTTCTCATAAATTTCATGCCTCTTTCCACCAAGTTGGAATACATAATCATCTATGTCATAAACAATTTCAAAAGGAAGAAAATTACTCTTGCACTTTAACTTAGATCTTACAGTTAATGACTTGATGTGCATCAAAATATCATCATCCACAAAAATTATAAAGTCACCAATATAAGAAATAAGAGTATAATTCATTACCTCCAAAAATACCTTAGGTGTTCTAGAAAGGTCAAGAATGCAAATAAACCAATTATACATACCATACTTGGACTTATTTACCAATGGAACATCATCACCTTGTATTCTTTTATGCAATGGCTCCAACTTAGCAATGCTTTTAGGAAACTCCATGTCATAACACTGTAAATAAGAATGAAAATAGTCAAAAGGTTCAATAACAAAGAATTTAATCAAGCTTTTATCTTCCACCATCCAACAAGAATAGATATCGCGAAATTCATGTTGGAATCCAATTAAATCTTTTGCTACCATCTCTTGCGCCTCACCACCCCTTTCAAAAGGTATTTCAACACGTGGTTGCACAAAATCACAAGAACTAAAATAAGAAAGAGTTAATGGGTTAGGAAGTAAAGAAACTTTTTTCTTGCTTACACTCTCTTTGTCTTTTATCACAAGACTAACGTTTTCCTCACCCTTAGCCTCTTTTCTCTCACTAAAGAGTTTTTCTTTGCTTTCACTCAATCCCTCTTGATTTTCTCTCTCTACCTCACAAACTTTGTTCATCTCATTACCTTCTCTCTTTTCTTTTCTTTCAATATCACTCTTTACCTCACTTGACATCCCACTCTTTTCACTCAAGAAAACCTCTCCTTTTTCCTCTCTTGGAATGTCAACATGCACTCCCTTACTCCTCTCATTCTTTTCTCTCTCATATTTTTTCATATTCTTTTTAACAATCTTTTCATCTTCACAAATTTGTGAGGGAGTCAAAGGCCCAAGAATGAGTTTCTTCCCATTAATCTCAAAAGAGTATCTATTTTTTTCAATACTATATGAAGCACTTCTATAGACATACCATGGCCATCCCAACAAGATATGAAAACTATTCATCGGAATGATATCACACCAAATCACATCCTCATACCTTCCAATAAAGAGTGGCAAGAACACTCTTTTATCTACTTTTACCCCTTTCAACATGTAGGGTTCAATATGTTCAACACAAGGCAAGTTCAATTTCTCAACCATATAAGTGCTAATTAAGTTATAGCCAAATGCTTTGTCAATTCTAAGGGCATAAATTGCAGACATCACTTTAGCTCTTGTTTGAAAAATAACTTTACCATTGTCTTCCTTCCATTCGGTATACTGTAAGTTCGACTTTTCAAGTTGTTGAGTCATAGCTTTCCTCCTTCCACTGTAACTACCTGTTTGAGACATCTTGACATAGATTAAGGGAAATATGTATCTCTCAAATTTGGCTTTTTTCCTATAATGCTCTCATATCTCTTGCCTTATTTTCCTCTTGAAATAACATTTGAACAAAATACTTTGTAGATTTATGGTTAAACCCAACTCATATAAAGTTCTTAGTAGTAAAATATAGATTTTTTGGGAACAAATGAAAGAAGAACCAAATCCTAGAACTATTAGGCTCGATTGAAACAAGACACGAACAAAAAGGAAATGATTATATATTTAGATTAGAAAGAGTAAGAAAAATTAAATTTTTGTCTTATATTTGAAATCTGGGATCCCCTCTTCTTGTTTCCTTTGATAGTTTTTGGAAACAAATTAGATACAAAAGAAAGTTCGTGGAGAGCAAGCAATTTTTTTTAAAAAATTGATTTTCGTTTTTTTTTTGTTTTTCTTTTTAACTTTTTTTTTGCTCTTAGTATTCAAGAAATCCCCAGAATTATCAAGAACGAAACCTTGATAGAACCGCTCTGATACCACTTGATAACGACAAGGTCGGAAATCCAAACTAGAGTAAGAATTTAAAAAGTAAATGCGGAAGCAATAATAATAAGGAATTGAGCAACTAGAACTAAATGGCAGAAAATAAAGGATATGGGAAAATTCAAGGAAAGAATTCCAAGAACTTCCAAGAACGCAAGTTCTATAGCCTTGACAAGATCAAAGCAACAACGTCTTGATTTATTGAAGAAATCAAACGCCTTTACTTAAAAGCAAATCAAAATAATAGATTCGGATCTTGACCGCTTTACGAGTAACTTGAGACAACAATTAATAACTAGTATTAATCGCCTTCTAAGAATACCACAAAGAAATCAAAGATATCACAATAGAGAAGTAATCTTACTACCTTGAACTATGAACTAGTAAAGGTTGAAAGATAAATCTCAAAGCACAAGTAACAAAGGTTTAAAAGAACTCTCAAAGTATGATATACTTAATCAATAATGAAGTGTGTCAATGAATGAGAAGAACTCCTTATTTATAGGAGTACTAAAGCATAAAAAGTCATTACAATTAGGTAGGGGGCTGCTAAGGGGTAACAAAGTCATCAAAATTAGGTAGGGTGGTTGCTAAGAAATAAGAAAAGTCACAAAATTAGGTAGGGGCGGCCAAATCCCTTTGGGGCAGATTTGGGCCTTAAAACTACTAGTTTGGGCCATTGGTTTGGACTCCAATTGGGCTCCATTTCAAACACCCCCATTTGGACCTCTTTTAAGCTTATTTTGGGCTCTTCTGGGTGCCCTTTTGCTAGATTTCAAGGGCCGATTTCGGGACTCAATCTTCCTCCTCTTGGACTTCAATTTGGGCCACCAAATAATTGTAAAACTTGTATAGTTTATCTCCTTTGGTCTTGAGCTCGTCCTCCACAATTAAAAGCTTCTTTATTTGCACTTGAAGTCTAATGGCCTTATTTTGCAACTCTTTAGCTTGACATATTGTTAAAGGCCATCTTTGAGATTCCAAAACTTCATCCTTGTCCTTGAATAGAGTTGAGCTTCCTAGGATTCTATCATTCCCCTCTTCTTGAAGAAAATTCGTCCTCGAATTTCGACCTTGCAAGAAAAAGAAAACACGCCCTTGTAAATGGCATCCACTAATCTGAAAAACTAGTAGGAATAAAATAAGATAGTGACCATGTGTCCATTTAACCCAATTAATCCTAATAGGTGTAAATAAAGCATATGGATATCATCATCCCAACAAAATTTACGCCTACCTAGATCAATACAATAAAAACCTCTCGTAGATGCGCCATGCAATAGAACTTGCAATTCGATCTTGTCGGTAAGGTAGTCCATAGGTATACATGACAAAGAAATTATAAAAGATTGACCACACATCCATTTAATATAAGTATCTCTACCACATGCATCAAAGAAGATACTTTCATGATATAGCCAACTATCTACAATTAAAAATCTCATGGATTCCTCTACATGAAAGAGTATTTGATCACAAGTGTTACAATAATCATGCATATCATCTTTACTAGTAACAAATACTTTTATAAGCTCACATTGAACATGACTTGAAGAATGACTCCCCATCACACAACAAAAATCACATTCTAGCAATTTATCACATGAAAACTCATTAGCCACTTGAATAAGAGAAGAAGAAATATTTAACTCATTCACAAGCTTCTTCTCATAAATTTCATGCCTCTTTCCACCAAGTTGGAATACATAATCATCTATGTCATAAACAATTTCAAAAGGAAGAAAATTACTCTTGCACTTTAACTTAGATCTTACAGTTAATGACTTGATGTGCATCAAAATATCATCATCCACAAAAATTATAAAGTCACCAATATAAGAAATAAGAGTATAATTCATTACCTTCAAAAATACCTTAGGTGTTCTAGAAAGGTCAAGAATGCAAATAAACCAATTATACATACCATACTTGGACTTATTTACCAATGGAACATCATCACCTTGTATTCTTTTATGCAATGGCTCCAACTTAGCAATGCTTTTAGGAAACTCCATGTCATAACACTGTAAATAAGAATGAAAATAGTCAAAAGGTTCAATAACAAAGAATTTAATCAAGCTTTTATCTTCCACCATCCAACAAGAATAGATATCGCCAAATTCATGTTGGAATCCAATTGGATCTTTTGCTACCATCTCTTGTGCCTTACCACCCCTTTCAAAAGGTATTTCAACACGTGGTTGCACAAAATCACAAGAACTAAAACAAGAAAGAGTTAATGGGTTAGGAAGTAAAGAAACTTTTTTCTTGCTTACACTCTCTTTGGCTTTTATCACAAGACTAACGTTTTCCTCACCCTTAGCCTCTTTTCTCTCACTAAAGAGTTTTTCTTTGCTTTCACTCAATCCCTCTTGCTTTTCTCTCTCTACCTCACAAACTTTGTTCATCTCATTACCTTCTCTCTTTTCTTTTCTTTTAATATCACTCTTTACCTCACTTGACATCCCACTCTTTTCACTCAAGACAACCTCTCCTTTTTCCTCTCTTGGAATGTCAACATGCACTCCCTTACTCCTCTCATTCTTTTCTCTCTCATATTTTTTCATATTCTTTTTAACAATCTTTTCATCTTCACAAATTTGTGAGGGAGTCAAAGGCCCAAGAATGAGTTTCTTCCCATTAATCTCAAAAGAGTATCTATTTTTTTCAATACTATATGAAGCACTTCTATAGACATACCATGGCCATCCCAACAAGATATGAAAACTATTCATCGGAATGACATCACACCAAATCACATCCTCATACCTTCCAATAAAGAGTGGCAAGAACACTCTTTTATCTACTTTTACCCCTTTCAACATGTAGGGTTCAATATGTTCAACACAAGGCAAGTTCAATTTCTCAACCATATAAGTGCTAATTAAGTTATAGCCAAATGCTTTGTCAATTCTAAGGGCATAAATTGCAGACATCACTTTAGCTCTTGTTTGAAAAATAACTTTACCATTGTCTTCCTTCCATTCGGTATATTGTAAGTTCGACTTTTCAAGTTGTTGAGTCATAGCTTTCCTCCTTCCACTGTAACTACCTGTTTGAGACATCTTGACATAGATTAAGGGAAATATGTATCTCTCAAATTTGGCTTTTTTCCTATAATGCTCTCACCTCTCTTGCCTTTTTTTCCTCTTGAAATAACCTTTGAACAAAATACTTTGTAGATTTATGGTTAAACCCAACTCATATAAAGTTCTTAGTAGTAAAATATAGATTTTTGGGGAACAAATGAAAGAAGAACCAAATCCTAGAACTATTAGGCTCGATTGAAACAAGACATGAACAAAAAGAAAATGATTATATATTTAGATTAGAAAGAGTAAGAAAAATTAAATTTTTGTCTTATATTTGAAATTTGGGATCCCCTCTTCTTGTTTCCTTTGATAGTTTTTGGAAACAAATTAGATACAAAAGAAAGTTCGTGGAGAGCAAGCAATTTTTTTAAAAAAATTGATTTTCGTTTTTTTTTGTTTTTCTTTTTAACTTTTTTTTTGCTCTTAGTATTCAAGAAATCCCCAGAATTATCAAGAACGAAACCTTGATAGAACCGCTCTGATACCACTTGATAACGACAAGGTCGGAAATCCAAACTAGAGTAAGAATTTAAAAAGTAAATGCGGAAGCAATAATAATAAGGAATTGAGCAACTAGAACTAAATGGCAGAAAATAAAGGATATGGAAAAATTCAAGGAAAGAATTCCAAGAACTTCCAAGAACGCAAGTTCTATAGCCTTGACAAGATCAAAGCAACAACGTCTTGATTTATTGAAGAAATCAAACGCCTTTACTTAAAAGCAAATCAAAATAATAGATTCGGATCTTGACCGCTTTACGAGTAACTTGAGACAACAATTAATAACTAGTATTAATCGCCTTCTAAGAATACCACAAAGGAATCAAAGATATCACAATAGAGAAGTAATCTTACTACCTTGAACTATGAACTAGTAAAGGTTGAAAGATAAATCTCAAAGCACAAGTAACAAAGGTTTAAAAGAACTCTCAAAGTATGATATACTTAATCAATAATGAAGTGTGTCAATGAATGAGAATAACTCCTTATTTATAGGAGTACTAAAGCATAAAAAGTCATTACAATTAGGTAGGGGGCTGCTAAGGGGTAACAAAGTCATCAAAATTAGGTAGGGTGGTTGCTAAGAAATAAGAAAAGTCACAAAATTAGGTAGGGGGCGTCCAAATCCCTTTGGGGCAGATTTGGGCCTTAAAACTACTAGTTTGGGCCATTGGTTTGGACTCCAATTGGGCTCCATTTCAAACACCCCCATTTGGATCTCTTTTAAGCTCATTTTGGGCTCTTCTGGGTGCCCTTTTGCTAGATTTCAAGGGCCGAGTTCGGGACTCAATCTTCCTCCTCTTGGACTTCAATTTGGGCCACCAAATAATTGTAAAACTTGTATAGTTTATCTCCTTTGGTCTTGAGCTCGTCCTCCACAATTAAAAGCTTCTTTATTTGCACTTGAAGTCTAATGGCCTTATTTTGCAATCTTTAGCTTGACATATTGTTAAAGGCCATCTTTGAGATTCCAAAACTTCATCCTTGTCCTTGAATAGAGTTGAGCTTCCTAGGATGCTATCATCTCACATGGCCAAACTATAACAACCCATATCTGATGAAGGCTACTGAACCTGAATCTGCCCTTGATGACCCGAATACCTACTGGAAGAATCCTGAATGGACAAAGCACAGTACGAACTCAGTATAAGGCAATGTAATGACCAGACTAGTCATTTTGATGCATCCAGTTCAATGGTTTGAGGTCATTAGTAGCTTCATATGGTGTACTATGACTTTGGTGTATCACCGGTTTTGGTTTTCGAGTGGTTCAAGATTTTATTTATAAGAATGATTCTTATTTTTGAAACTTTAAGTCGGAAGAGTAGACCAAGTTTGACTTTGGTGCATTTGACCTTGGGTCGGTATTTTGGTGGTCCCTTTTGGTTTGGATGATGATATTGGACATGCGCGTATAACCGGATTTGCACTTGGATATCTACATGATTTTGGCTTAAAGAATTTTGATTTGCACACAAAGGACATTTTGTTTTGCACACAGAGGAAGCATAAATACAAATACATTCACCTCCTGACCATACACACCGTATATAGTTTTATTAATACCCTCAACCACTCGCAACATCATTATTTCATTGGTTCTCTTGGCCATACATATTATTCGTCATCCAAGGAACAGTGGTCGTATCTAATATTCCACACTTTCATTTCTTTACTTCTAAGGATTATCATCACAAATATCAACAAATAGAATATTCTGGAAATCACAACTTTAGGTTAATTAGTAATGAAGACTTTAAACACAATGGATTTCTTTCCAAAAAATGGAGTAAAATGATTGGAAATCGAAGCACAAGTTAAAATCATAAACAGGTAACACATCATTTATTCTTGAAATACTTTTCTCCAAAAGGACAATACACAATTTCAACTCATGAATGTATCAGAACTCAAAATACATTGGAAGTACTTACAAAGCATAACATTAGTTAAAACAGCCACATCTGGGCATGACTTGAGTACCAAAGCTTTTAGACAAATCTATTTTCGAAGTCAATTTGGAACAGTTGAATCAAGAATCATTTCATAACCTTTCTCACATCACTTAGTTTCCTTAGCACCATTGGCCACGAGTATAACTTTCATTATTGGCACGGTGGCCACGCTTTACATCTCCAACCCACTTCTTTCACTTTCAAGAATCCTTATAGATAAACAACAAGGCATTTCAAATCAAGACTTTAGGTACACATATGAGCAATAGGAGTTTTAGATGCATGGATTATTCTTTCCAAGTTAAACATAATGGGCTTTCATTTGAAACAGGACTCAAAGCCATAACATTTTAAATACATATATCATTCTTGAACACATTCCCGAAGGATAACATAATGTGATAGGAATATTCGGAACACATTTTGGATACATAATTCTCGACACTTCGCTTACTCGGGACAATCGAATTTATTGGGAACAACTCGGAACATATTAATAATGAACTTGAGCCAACCATACTTGAAACTTAGCTGAACATCATGGAATTCAATTCTAAGAGAGTAGTTTAACCAACATACCTTGTTTGAGATTTCCTTAAGTTACTATAACGTCCCAACACTTCTAGCAATAACAATCTCTAGGAACTTAGCAAAAATCAGATAATAATTAGAAGGATTCTCATGGTGTAACTCTCTTAGGAATTTTGTCAAACACCTAGTATGCAAAATAGACTATAAAGCTCTACAATGGTAATCCCTTCCTCCCTCTACTAAGTTCAACAAGAAACTAACCAAAATAGTTCATTAACCCCACATACTACAACTTATTATCATGTACATGGCCTATTTCCAACCCCACAATATACTTGAACTCATAACCTCTTGCATGAAAGCTTAGGAGTAGGACTTACCAGGATAGATGATAATCTAGTGATTGTCTTCCTTGATTCTTGAAAATTGGTGCAAGAATGGGTGATTAGAATACTAGATTTCCTCCTTTTCCCTCTAAAATACTCTTACTTCTCTCTCAAATTATCAGACATTCCCTTCAAAATGAGGCCCTAAAGATATATATCAAAATGGGGTCGGGTTATAAAAATAGAAAAATGGACCCTCCGAATTCAGGTTTGCGATCCCAAAATGGACATCTGAACAGATATGCGGCTCGCAAAATGGGCCGTAAAAAAGATGCCAAGAACTAGGCTGGTCTGGACCGGTCTGCGACAGGTCTGCGGTCCGTAGACCACATATGTGGCCGCAAAGTGGACCACAGAATCACTCTCCAAAATTCTTCATGCCAAATCTGCGACGAAAATGCGGACCGCAAAATGGATATGCGATCGCAAAATGGACCGCAAAACGATCTTCGAAATTTAACCATTTTTCTACTCAACTCTGCGACAGGTATGCGGCCCGCGGAGAGGTTCTGCGGTCGCGAAACTGACCACAGAATCACCTTCTTGTGCCAAAAATTTCAATCAACTCCTCAATACATTCTTCAACCCAAAGAGTTTGTACCGCGGCAAGCTTCATTAACCACTACCTTCGGATACATAAGCCTACATCAGCACCATAAAACTTAAAATTCCTTGGCAAACGTTTACGGGGCCATACAATTATTGAGCTCAAATGGGTAAACATTGGGTTGTGGGATGAAGGAATCCACCATAGGAGAATTTTGAAACCTTAATGCACACCTAGTGCTTGATAAAATGATCAAATGAGCTGAGACCCCGAGTATCTTCCTAATTATGGTTCAAATTTGTCATGTTTCTAGTAGATTTAAGTCGCTAGAATTTCTAAAATATTGTAATAATTTAAGGAAGCTCAAGCGAGGTATGTTGGATAAACTCCTCTCATGGAAATCGATTCTACAAGAGGAGTTTACAATGATATTACGATTGTAGCTACTAGTGTCAATGAAATGGAAAGATGTGTGAAAGATTATAAAATGAGTTGTAAATCCTTTAAAAATTAAATCCCTTGGGAGTATCGTTTAGTCACTAAGGAAGGGTAGGTTGAAATAACCTAAACCTCGAAACTACACGTGCTGGTGTAGGAGTGATTGAGGGGTCAATCCCTGTGTTATTGTGATTAGATTATTTCCCTTTATATGGGGTGAGATTGATGTGTTGACATATTTACCCTTAAATAGGATGAGATTATTGCTAGAAAAGGGTTATGTCAACCCACATGGCATTGCGGTGAGACGGCTTAGCAAATCGGGCTGATATCGGACACTATGTCGCGCACATGGTGGTGTTGTGATTGGATGTCTCGGGGTGAGATGTCTTGAAACTTACTTGAAATTTCTCCCTACCTTGACATCTTGATATTATTTGAGGCTCTCATTGATTTCATATTTCCTTCTCATTTTATTGCTACTCATTCTATTGAGAGGGTGTTTAGTTTTACATACTAGTACTATTCTATATGTACTAATGTACCCTTGCTGGGGCGCTGCATCTTTAATGGATGCAGGCAGTTCTACAACAGGTGGTATTGATCAATGATAGTAGTACACCCTCTCCTCAGTTGACTTGGTGAGCCCCACTTCATTTCGGGTTCTTGTATCTCCTGTCTTCTATGTATATTGTTTTGGGGTATAGCCGAAGCCTTGTTGCCGGCACTATCATGCTACTCTTTTGTAACTATTAGACGTATCCGTAGACATAGCGTGGCTGGTACCTTTGTTTTGGGAAGTCAAATTAGAAATATTGTATTTGTATCATACGTTTCCACTTCTAAACTATGAACATGTAATGTAATATTTTGGAAAATCTTGAATGAAGTTCTAATGGTAATGAAATTTGGATTGTTCATGTAACATTCTCATTGTCTAATTAATGAAATATATCTTCTCTTTATTCATGGGTGAGTTTGGGTAGAAGGCATTGTACATGCTTGCTTGGCCGGATTATCTCGGTTGAGCGTCGGTTGCGCTCCCCGAGGTCGGGGCGTAACACATGCCCATCAATATCATATCATGATTATAGTCATTTTTGGTTAGATTTGAGCAGCGCAGAAGTGAATTTTAAAGGAAAAGCTATTTTTGAGTGTTGATTTACCTTAGTTGAGGTATGTATCTTGCCTAACTTTGTGTGGGGGAAACTACCCCTTAGGATTGTGTTTGATTGTACTATTTGAATTATGTGGAAGACGTGTACAAGAGGTGACGAGTGTGTACACAGGATTATATGTGAAATTGACCGTTTTAGACTCGTAGATTAAACATAAGAATTTAATTAAAGTTGTTATCATTTGTTCTATCTTTCGTTGTCAAGTTTATTCTTACATGCTTTAATTGAAGTTGTCATTATATGTTCTAGTTTCCATTGTCGAGGTTGCTCTTATATGCATTTGTTAGATGTTGTTGATACATGCCATTCTTTCCATTGTCGAGTTATTCTCATGAATTTAGTCGTAGTTGCTATTTTATGCCATCTCTTTCATAGTTAAGCTTATGTTATGCACTTGAATTGGAAGTTGTAATTTCATGGGAATACCTTCATTGTTGAGTTATTGAAGTTGTAGTTGTGAAAGCTATTAACATATTATGGTTGAAGTCGTTGATTTTTTGGATATCTTTCCTTGTTGAGTTGTTTCTCATTTATTTTATTGTTATTGAGATTCTTGTACACATTGTGGTTGAGCCGTGGGCTATGTGTTGTGGTGACATTGGTATTGTGGATTTTTTGGCAATGTTGTGGCATATTGGAACGTGTGGTGCGAGTTAATTATTCATTTTTGGTGTTGATGTGCATGAGGTGGTATAAGGGTGGGTATTAATGCGCATGCGGTGAGATAAGGTGGGATTTATACGCGTGTTGATATTAAGGGAATTGCTTGAAGCCACAGTGAGATAAGGGGGCTAGAGCACGTGTAGCTATTTTGGAAAAATAGTTTTAAAATAAATATGAGGCTCATGCGGCAATTTAAAGAAGATTGTGATTGTGACTTGTGAAATGTGAATATGAGGTGTGGTACCTCGGTATTGATTCTTGTTGTACATTCTATGTGGAAAAGGCTTGTTGATTTGAACAGTTAATGTATTTCCTTCATTCGTTTTACTTGTATTTTGACTATATTTGATCACTTGTTGTTCTTATCATATGTTCATTCTTTGTTGTCCGTTATTGCCTTCATTTCCGATGTTAGCCTTATATCATTATTCTTTTTGTTGTCATTTATTTCTTACTTTCTGTTATTAGATTCTATTAATATTTTGCTTAGGTTTCTATGTCTAGTAGGTGTCTTGACCTGGCCTTATCACTACTCTACCGTGTTGTTATTGTGTCATTATGAAATTTATCGGTTTAATTTAATACCTTAGTCGCTATTTCTGCTGAATTCTCAATGTGTATTAGGCTTACCTAGTCTTAGAGACTAGGTTCCATCACTACTTAAGGTTAAATTTTGGGGTCGCGACAATAACAAAACAGCAAGGGAATACAATTGTCATAAATCCCAAAACCCGGTAATACCGAGTCATACGCTCTACATAGAGTACACAAGATATCTAAAAAATACACCACTGTTTGGGAAACAATAAATAGTAGCAAATAAAATAAGATGGTGACTCTGAGGCCTGCAAGCGTAACAATAGGTATACCATAAAGTCTCGAATATCTCGTCACCACTCTCTAATGACCAGTAATATCTGAGGTACCTAGATCTGCACAAAAAATATACAGAAGTGTAGTATGAGAACACCACAATCGGTACCCAGTAAGTATCAAGATTAACCTCAGTGGTGTAGTAACATGGTTCAAGTCACGATACTCACTAGTCAAATAACATGTGCAAGATATTAATATGAAGCTGACAACAGAGAATATAACAGGACAAATATCAATCAAAAATGGGGCATGTGATAATATGGCAAATCAACTAGCAACTCATAAAACACCAAGGGAAATCATTTAAGGAAAAAAAAAGAATATTTACAAGACATCAACCCATTTCAACACATGAGTAACATCAAGGATCACCCCGAAATACCACACTACATCATTACAAAGCCACCCTTACGCTGCTACATGAGCATCACAATGAAATATTTCCTCTTGTATTGCTACACTGGCATAAGCTCCCTTATGTCGCCGCATGCGCATAAATAAACACCACCCTTATGTCGCCGCATGCGCATAAATAAATACCACCCTTATGTCGCCGCATGCGCATGTCAGTACCCTTATATTCCACACAACAAAAATCAACCCGCACAACAAGCCACATATGCCACAATATCATAAAAGCAACAATATCCCCAATTCACATAAGGATATAGTCCACGGCTCATAATGGGATACAATAACATGACAATAGTATAAGCGTGCGGGGAAACATTCAACAATAAAAGCATGATCATATAGCAAACAACCCTAATTCAAGGCATATTAATAGGGTAATATCTAATCCGGTCACAAACCACACATACGTCCGTGTACACACTCGTCACCTCATATATACATCATTTCAGATAGCACAAATAAAGCAATTTAGACTAATCGTAAGGGGTAATTTCCCACAAAACGTTAGGCAAGATACTTACCTCAAATAGCCTCAATCAATACTCTAAAAATATTTTGGGGATTTCTTGAATACTAAGAGCAAAAAAAAAGTTAAAAAGAAAAACAAAAAAAACGAAAATCAATTTTTTAAAAAATATTGCTTGCTCTCCACGAACTTTCTTTTGTATATAATTTGTTTCCAAAAACTATCAAAGGAAACAAGAAGAGGGGATCCCAGATTTCAAATATAAGACAAAAATTTAATTTTTCTTACTCTTTCTAATCTAAATATATAATCATTTCCTTTTTGTTCGTGTCTTGTTTCAATCGAGCCTAATAGTTCTAGGATTTGGTTCTTCTTTCATTTGTTCCCCAAAAATCTATATTTTACTACTAAGAACTTTATATGAGTTGGGTTTAACCATAAATCTACAAAGTATTTTGTTCAAAGGTTATTTCAAGAGGAAAAAAAGGCAAGAGATGTGAGAGCATTATAGGAAAAAAGCCAAATTTGAGAGATACATATTTCCCTTAATCTATGTCAAGATGTCTCAAACAGGTAGTTACAGTGGAAGGAGGAAAGCTATGACTCAACAACTTGAAAAGTCGAACTTACAGTATACCGAATGGAAGGAAGACAATGGTAAAGTTATTTTTCAAACAAGAGCTAAAGTGATGTCTGCAATTTATGCCCTTAGAATTGACGAAGCATTTGGCTATAACTTAATTAGCACTTATATGGTTGAGAAATTGAACTTGCCTTGTGTTGAACATATTGAACCCTACATGTTGAAAGGGGTAAAAGTAGATAAAAGAGTGTTCTTGCCACTCTTTATTGGAAGGTATGAGGATGTAATTTGGTGTGATGTCATTCCGATGAATATTTTTCATATCTTGTTGGGATGGCCATGGTATGTCTATAGAAGTGCTTCATATAGTATTGAAAAAAATAGATACTCTTTTGAGATTAATGGGAAGAAACTCATTCTTGGGCCTTTGACTCCCTCACAAATTTGTGAAGATGAAAAGATTGTTAAAAAGAATATGAAAAAATATGAGAGAGAAAAGAATGAGAGGAGTAAGGGAGTGCATGTTGACATTCCAAGAGAGGAAAAAGGAGAGGTTGTCTTGAGTGAAAAGAGTGGGATGTCAAGTGAGGTAAAGAGTGATATTGAAAGAAAAGAAAAGAGAGAAGGTAATGAGATGAACAAAGTTTGTGAGGTAGAGAGAGAAAAGCAAGAGGGATTGAGTGAAAGCAAAGAAAAACTCTTTAGTGAGAGAAAAGAGGCTAAGGGTGAGGAAAACGTTAGTCTTGTGATAAAAGCCAAAGAGAGTGTAAGCAAGAAAAAAGTTTCTTTACTTCCTAACCCATTAACTCTTTCTTGTTTTAGTTCTTGTGATTTTGTGCAACCACGTGTTGAAATACCTTTTGAAAGGGGTGGTGAGGCGCAAGAGATGGTAGCAAAAGATCCAATTGGATTCCAACATAAATTTGGCGATATCTATTCTTGTTGGATGGTGGAAGATAAAAGCTTGGTTAAATTCTTTGTTATTGAACCTTTTGACTATTTTCATTCTTATTTACAGTGTTATGACATGGAGTTTCCTAAAAGCATTGCTAAGTTGGAGCCATTGCATAAAAGAATACAAGGTGATGATGTTCCATTGGTAAATAAGTCCAAGTATGGTATGTATAATTGGTTTATTTGCATTCTTGACCTTTCTAGAACACCTAAGGTATTTTTGGAGGTAATGAATTATACTCTTATTTCTTATATTGGTGACTTTATAATTTTTGTGGATGATGATATTTTGATGCACATCAAGTCATTAACTGTAAGATCTAAGTTAAAGTGCAAGAGTAATTTTCTTCCTTTTGAAATTGTTTATGACATAGATGATTATGTATTCCAACTTGGTGGAAATAGGCATGAAATTTATGAGAAGAAGCTTGTGAATGAGTTAAATATTTCTTCTTCTCTTATTCAAGTGGCTAATGAGTTTTCATGTGATAAATTGCTAGAATATGATTTTTGTTGTGTGATGGGGAGTCATTCTTCAAGTCATGTTCAATGTGAGCTTATAAAAGTATTTGTTACTAGTAAAGATGATATGCATGATTATTGTAACACTTGTGATCAAATACTCTTTCATGTAGAGGAATCCATGAGATTTTTAATTGTAGATAGTTGGCTATATCATGAAAGTATCTTCTTTGATACATGTGGTAGAGATACTTATATTAAATGGATGTGTGGTCAATCTTAAATAATTTCTTTATCATGTATACCTATGGACTACCTTACCGACAAGATCGAATTGCAAGTTTTATTGCATGGCGCATCTACGAGAGGTTTTTATTGTATTGATCTAGGTAGGCGTAAATTTTGTTGGGATGATGATATCCATATGTTTTATTTACACCTATTAGGATTAATTGGGTTAAATGGACACATGGTCACTATCTTATTTTATTCCTACGAGTTTTTCAGATTAGTGGATGCCATTTACAAGGGCGTGTTTTCTTTTTCTTGCAAGGTCGAAATTCGAGGACGAATTTTCTTCAAGAAGAGGGGAATGATAGCATCCTAGGAAGCTCAACTCTATTCAAGGACAAGGATAAAGTTTTGGAATCTCAAAGATGGCCTTTAACAATATGTCAAACTAAAGAGTTGCAAAATAAGGCCATTAGACTTCAAGTGCAAATAAAGAAACTTTTAATTGTGGAGGACGAGCTCAAAACCAAAGGAGATAAACTATACAAGTTTTATAATTATTTGGTGGCCCAAATTGAAGTCCAAGAGGAGGAAGATTGAGTCCCGAACTCGGCCCTTGAAATCTAGCAAAAGGGCACCCAGAAGAGCCCAAAATGAGTTTAAAAGAGGTCCAAATGGGGGTGTTTGAAATGGAGCCCAATTGGAGTCCAAACCAATGGCCCAAACTAGTAGTTTTAAGGCCCAAATCTGCCCCAAAGGGATTTGGCCGCCCCCTATCTAATTTTGTGACTTTTCTTATTTCTTAGCAACCACCCTACCTAATTTTGATGACTTTGTTACCCTTTAGCAGCCCCCTACCTAATTGTAATGACTTTTTATGCTTTAGTATTCCTATAAATAAGGAGTTCTTCTCATTCATTGACACACTTCATTATTGATTAAGTATATCGTACTTTGAGAGTTCTTTTAAACCTTTGTTACTTGTGCTTTGAAATTTATCTTTCAACCTTTACTAGTTCATAGTTCAAGGTAGTAAGATTACTTCTCTATTGTGATATCTTTGATTCCTTTGTGGTATTCTTAGAATGCGATTAATACTAGTTATTAATTATTGTCTCAAGTTACTCGTAAAGCGGTCAAGATCCGAATCTATTATTTTGATTTGCTTTTAAGTAAAGGCGTTTGATTTCTTCAATAAATCAAGACGTTGTTGCTTTGATCTTGTCAAGGCTATAGAACTTGCTTTCTTGGAAGTTCTTGGAATTCTTTCCTTGAATTTTCCCATATCCTTTATTTTCTGCCATTTAGTTCTAGTTGCTCAATTCCTTATTATTATTGCTTCCGCATTTACTTTTTAAATTCTTACTCTAGTTTGGATTTCCGACCTTGTCGTTATCAAGTGGTATCAGAGCGGTTCTATCAAGGTTTCGTTCTTGATAATTCTGGGGATTTCTTGAATACTAAGAGCAAAAAAAAAAGTTAAAAAGAAAAACAAAAAAAAACGAAAATCAATTTTTTAAAAAGAATTGCTTGCTCTCCACGAACTTTCTTTTGTATATAATTTGTTTCCAAAAACTATCAAAGGAAACAAGAAGAGGGGATCCCAGATTTCAAATATAAGACAAAAATTTAATTTTTCTTACTCTTTCTAATCTAAATATATAATCATTTCCTTTTTGTTCGTGTCTTGTTTCAATCGAGCCTAATAGTTCTAGGATTTGGTTCTTCTTTCATTTGTTCCCCAAAAATCTATATTTTACTACTAAGAACTTTATATGAGTTGGGTTTAACCATAAATCTACAAAGTATTTTGTTCAAAGGTTATTTCAAGAGGAAAAAAAGGCAAGAGATGTGAGAGCATTATAGGAAAAAAGCCAAATTTGAGAGATACATATTTCCCTTAATCTATGTCAAGATGTATCAAACAGGTAGTTACAGTGGAAGGAGGAAAGCTATGACTCAACAACTTGAAAAGTCGAACTTACAGTATACCGAATGGAAGGAAGACAATGGTAAAGTTATTTTTCAAACAAGAGCTAAAGTGATGTCTGCAATTTATGCCCTTAGAATTGACAAAGCATTTGGCTATAACTTAATTAGCACTTATATGGTTGAGAAATTGAACTTGCCTTGTGTTGAACATATTGAACCCTACATGTTGAAAGGGGTAAAAGTAGATAAAAGAGTGTTCTTGCCACTCTTTATTGGAAGGTATGAGGATGTGATTTGGTGTGATGTCATTCCGATGAATAGTTTTCATATCTTGTTGGGATGGCCATGGTATGTCTATAGAAGTGCTTCATATAGTATTGAAAAAAATAGATACTCTTTTGAGATTAATGGGAAGAAACTCATTCTTGGGCCTTTGACTCCCTCACAAATTTGTGAAGATGAAAAGATTGTTAAAAAGAATATGAAAAAATATGAGAGAGAAAAGAATGAGAGGAGTAAGGGAGTGCATGTTGACATTCCAAGAGAGGAAAAAGGAGAGGTTGTCTTGAGTGAAAAGAGTGGGATGTCAAGTGAGGCAAAGAGTGATATTGAAAGAAAAGAAAAGAGAGAAGGTAATGAGATGAACAAAGTTTGTGAGGTAGAGAGAGAAAAGCAAGAGGGATTGAGTGAAAGCAAAGAAAAACTCTTTAGTGAGAGAAAAGAGGCTAAGGGTGAGGAAAACGTTAGTCTTGTGATAAAAGCCAAAGAGAGTGTAAGCAAGAAAAAAGTTTCTTTACTTCCTAACCTATTAACTCTTTCTTGTTTTAGTTCTTGTGATTTTGTGCAACCACGTATTGAAATACCTTTTGAAAGGGGTGGTGAGGCGCAAGAGATGGTAGCAAAAGATCCAATTGGATTCCAACATGAATTTGGCGATATCTATTCTTGTTGGATAGTGGAAGATAAAAGCTTGGTTAAATTCTTTGTTATTGAACCTTTTGAGTATTTTCATTCTTATTTACAGTGTTATGACATGGAGTTTCCTAAAAGCATTGCTAAGTTGGAGCCATTGCATAAAAGAATACAAGGTGATGATGTTCCATTGGTAAATAAGTCCAAGTATGGTATGTATAATTGGTTTATTTGCATTCTTGGCCTTTCTAGAATACCTAAGGTATTTTTGGAGGTAATGAATTATACTCTTATTTCTTATATTGGTGACTTTATTTTTTGTGGATGATGATATTTTGATGCACATCAAGTCATTAACTGTAAGATCTAAGTTAAAGTGCAAGAGTAATTTTCTTCCTTTTGAAATTGTTTATGACATAGATGATTATGTATTCCAACTTGGTAGAAAGAGGCATTAAATTTATGAGAAGAAGCTTGTGAATGAGTTAAATATTTCTTCTTCTCTTATTCAAGTGGCTAATGAGTTTTCATGTGATAAATTGCTAGAATGTGATTTTTGTTGTGTGATGGGGAGTCATTCTTCAAGTCATGTTCAATGTGAGCTTATAAAAGTATTTGTTACTAGTAAAGATGATATGCATGATTATTGTAACACTTGTGATCAAATACTCTTTCATGTAGAGGAATCCATGAGATTTTTAATTGTAGATAGTTGGCTATATCATGAAAGTATCTTCTTTGATACATGTGGTAGAGATACTTATATTAAATGGATGTGTGGTCAATCTTTTATAATTTCTTTGTCATGTATACCTATGGACTACCTTACCGACAAGATCGAATTGCAAGTTCTATTGCATGGCGCATCTACGAGAGGTTTTTATTGTATTGATCTAGGTAGGCATAAATTTTGTTGGGATGATGATATCCATATGCTTTATTTACACCTATTAGGATTAATTGGGTTAAATGGACACATGGTCACTATCTTATTTTATTCCTACTAGTTTTTCAGATTAGTGGATGCCATTTACAAGGGCGTGTTTTCTTTTTCTTGCAAGGTCGAAATTCGAGGACGAATTTTCTTCAAGAAGAGGGGAATGATAGCATCCTAGGAAGCTCAACTCTATTCAAGGACAAGGATGAAGTTTTGGAATCTCAAAGATGGCCTTTAACAATATGTCAAGCTAAAGAGTTGCAAAATAAGGCCATTAGACTTCAAGTGCAAATAAAGAAGCTTTTAATTGTGGAGGACGAGCTCAAGACCAAAGGAGATAAACTATACAAGTTTTACAATTATTTGGTGACCCAAATTGAAGTCCAAGAGGAGGAAGATTGAGTCCCGAACTCGGCCCTTGAAATCTAGCAAAAGGACACCCAGAAGAGCCCAAAATGAGCTTAAAAGAGGTCCAAATGGGGGTGTTTGAAATGGAGCCCAATTGGAGTCCAAACCAATGGCCCAAACTAGTAGTTTTAAGGCCCAAATCTGCCCCAAAGGGATTTGGCCGCCCCTACCTAATTTTGTAACTTTTCTTATTTCTTAGCAACCACCCTACCTAATTTTGATGACTTTGTTACCCCTTAGCAGCCCCCTACCTAATTGTAATGACTTTTTATGCCTTAGTACTCCTATAAATAAGGAGTTCTTCTCATTCATTGACACACTTCATTATTGATTAAGTATATCATACTTTGAGAGTTCTTTTGAACCTTTGTTACTTGTTACTTGTGCTTTGAGATTTATCTTTCAACCTTTACTAGTTCATAATTCAAGGTAGTAAGATTACTTCTCTATTGTGATATCTTTGATTCCTTTGTGGTATTCTTAGAAGGCGATTAATACTAGTTATTAATTGTTGTCTCAAGTTACTCGTAAAGCGGTCAAGATCCGAATCTATTATTGTGATTTGCTTTTAAGTAAAGGCGTTTGATTTCTTCAATAAATCAAGACGTTGTTGCTTTGATCTTGTCAAGGCTATAGAACTTGCGTTCTTGGAATTCTTTCCTTGAATTTTTCCATATCCTTTATTTTCTGCCATTTAGTTCTAGTTGCTCAATTCCTTATTATTATTGCTTCCGCATTTACTTTTTAAATTCTTACTCTAGTTTGGATTCCCGACCTTGTCGTTATCATGAGAAGGCATTGTCCCTGACTTGCTAGAGGCGCATATTGGCAGATTTCTCAATTAGTGGTTCCCATAGTAGTTGCTTTATCCTCTGCCAGCCAGTTAAAGGGGGAAGACATACAGTGAGATGCTGCCCTCGAGAAGGAGGCCAGGCTGGTGGAGGTCATATCTACGGTGGTCAAGCTCATTGCTATGGATTTTTGGGTAGACCCGAGGCGGTAGCCTCAGATGCTACAGTTACAGGTTTGGTTTCAGTCTATCATAGAGAGGTTTTCGTGTTGTTTGATCCGAGGTCTACTTATTCATATGTGTCATCATATTTATCTTCCTATTTTTATATGCCTTGTGGTTCTCTTTATATTCTTATTCATGTGTCTACGACATCGCAGGTGCGAGGAAAGCTCTGCATCTGCGCCCCACTCGTTTCTGCACCAAACTGATCGCTTCTACGGTCTCGTAGGTGAGCTTAAATCTCCACATCTGCGGACTCCTGCCCCAACTCTAGATTGTGCTTTTGAACCACATCAACCGCATCTGTGCCAAAAGTTCGACAGGTGCAGCCACACCAGAACCAGACCTACCAAAACACTCTTAAATGATCCAAAATCCAAATCGGAAATACACCCGAGCCCCTCGGGACCCCGTCCGAACATACCAACAAGTATCAAAATATAACATGAACCTACTCGAGGCCTCACATCACATGAAATACCATTAAAAACCACGAATCACATACTAGCAAGAACAACATCTCATATCTGCACGGATAACTCATGTGCTAACGTTGCAACTCACACACATAAGGTAGGTATACAAGAATACATATAAATGATCAATAAACATCAAGGTTCATCTTATTGGACTGATATGAGTCACTAATTGTGGTGTATGCTTGTGCAAGTGTACGAGTAAGATCTGAGACAACGAAAGGGACATAGGAAACAACACAACAAAGCCATAATATGCATGACTCACACAAGGTAGGCACACCAGTACAAAAATATCATCAATAAAAATGCCCCAAAGCCATCTCAATTCATCACAAATTATCCCTGACATAAGCCCCATTGTCTCACCATGTGCGTAACAATAAAGTAAATGCCCGCCTTGTCTCTCCACGCACGCATAATAATATTCTCGCCTTATCTCGTCACATGCGCAAACCAACATATATAGCTCGCCTTGTCACGCCGCATGTGCAAATATCAATAATAACAATAGCACAGACAATTCATGTGTGCACTCCCCGACAATCCTCTCAACAGTACCACATGTGCAAAAAACAAAACAACATAACATAACAACCCGCACCACATGTTCCTATCCACCACAACATTTCCACAACAACAATTCTATTACCACAACCACATATAGCCCACGGCTCAACAACATCGAGTACAACAAAAACAACAATAACATGAGGTACAATAAGTGAATCAACACAAGAATGACAACAGTGCAATGAAATAGAAGAATATGTTCAATGATGAAAGACATACAAGTAATAATGACTTCAATTAAGAGTAGTTCAACAATAAGATAAATAACATGTAACTGGACTTCAAGTAAGGGTAATTAATTACGGAAGAGATAACATGTGACAATAACTTTAATTAAGGGTAATCAACTACGGAAGAGATAACATCTAACAATAACTTCAATTAAGGATAATTAACTACGGAAGAGATAACATGTAACAATAACTTCAATAAAGGATAATCAACTACGAAAGAGATAACATGTAACAGTAAAGAGGCAACAATTACAATTAAAGCATATAAGAGTATATTGGCAACAAAAGATAGGACACAAATCAACAACTTGAAATAAGGCATATAAGAGTGAATTTAACAATGGAGGGCATAACATGATAGAGCAATATCAATTTAGTGTGCATAAGAACCCTACGAATCTAAACCGGTCAAATTTCTGACTATAAAGCCGTGTACACACTCGTGACCTCGAGTACACATCTTTCACGTAGTTCAATAGCGCAAATAATCCAATCTCTATGGGGTAATTCCTCCACACAAAGTTAGGCAAGATACTTACCTCAAAAGCCCTGAATCAATACTCTAAAATAGCTTTTCCTTTACAATTCACTTCCGCTCACCTCAAATCTAACCAAAATCGAATTAATAACATCTAATAATGCAAGAGAAATCAATTCCAATAAATAAAGCTATGATATTTGCAACATTTCTCAAAAATCAACAAAAGTCAACCCCAAGCTCGCCCAGTCAAAACCGGGGTCCAAGGGTAGATTCCGACTACCCATAACCCCACGAGTCTATACATGTGTTTTGTTTCAAAATCTGAGTCGAAATCGACTCTCAAAAATAAAATTCTCATTTTTCAAAATATAAACAAAGTTTCTCAAAATTTCACTTTGATTCTCATAATTTTGATGTTAAAACTCACATATAATCATGTAAAATAGTTGTAAATTGATCTAAATCACTTACTCAATGATTGTAGATGAAAATACCTCTTCAAAATCGCCTCCTACCGAGTCGAGGGTTCCAAAATATGTAAATGAGACCAAAACACCGTCCTTCAGCTTATATATCCAGTCGGAAATGCGACCTTGGTTCACAAATGCAACCTGGGGTTTGCAAATGTGAACCCCGCAAATGCAAGAAAATGGTCGCAAAAGTGAAGACCCTCACATCCATGTTGTCATCGCAAATGCGATGATTTGTTCGCAAATGCGAACTTTGGACATGTCGCAAAAGCGATCCCTCCCCAGGCCAGGCTAGTATCGCATATACGATTGGGAGTTCGCAAATGAGAACTCTTCTGACCATAGTGCAGTTCGCAAAAGCGCAGAAGTTCCCGCAAATGCGACATATTTCTCGCAAATACGAGATCAGAACCAGCAAAATCTGCACCTTCTATGAACTCTCCGAAACGCATTCGAAACTCATCCAAGCCCTCAGGTATCCACACCAAACATCAAAAAAAGTCTTAAAATATTACACGGAGTCGCTCTCGTGATCAAATCATCAAAATAACATCCAAAACCTCGAATCAGATCTCCAAAACACATGGAATTCATATGAAACTAAAGAAAATCTAAAAACACAGCTGCACGTCTGATTCCTATCAAATCAATTCGAAATGATGCCAAACATTGCTAACAAGTTCCAAATAACAAAATGGACCTATTCCATGCTCTAAAATAGAAATCCAAACATGATAGCTAGGAAGTCAACCTACGATCAAACTTATCAAAATTCTAAGCCTTTAAATTGCTAACTTTCGGCGAAACAACACAAATCAACCTATGTGTAAGGCCCCGTGAAAATTATCCTAAAAACCGGGGTTCCGTGATGTCGGGGCAGGCTTAGAGGTTAACAAATCAACCTATGTCACTCCTTATGCTACTATGGAAGTTGGGATAGAACCGGAATAACTTTATGAGTCGTTCTCTGTATTTACTCCTTGAACGAGACGCATTATTCGTGAAGCCACTCTATCACAAATTCTCTTATTTACAACCTCTTGAGAAATTGAGCGCTATAATTATGTCCTTGAATTGAGTTATAACTCTAGGATTAATACTTCCCACTTGCTTTCCTAACTTCTTAACAAGGGACTATACCTGATGAATTTTGTACAGAACCTTTTGATTCAAATGGATAACATCTGCTCATTGGTGCCGATGCATGCACCACCATAATATTTACCTATGTGGTATTAAATCTAATGTAAAGCAGCCTAGTGTTGAGATCCTTCTTGAGCCACTCTTTTTCTCTCTAGTGTATGTACCTCCTATGGTTTGAACAATTACTTTGTTCCTTTGTGTATGTTATCATGAATCATTTCCACTGTCTAGTAACATGAGAGCATATCTCAGCACCTAGCATGTGCGTACATGCCAGATGAAAAGGGGCCACTTGTCCGCATAAAGTTTCTGAGAAATTTGAGATTTATCACAAATTCGTCACAGGGAGATCTTGTTGTTTACCCATCTCAGTATGACTTTCATGTTCACCTAAATCATCTCACAGTAAGTAGCTCACTTTGTACCTAGTATTGTAGTCTTCCATAAAATGGCCTGGTATTGCATCCTGAGAGTTATTATGGCAGAAACATGCCTATCTAATAGAAAAATATTCATTTTCTCTAACTAATACATTATGTCACCACTATGATTAATCTTGTAAGCGTTATCAGTTGTAAGCTTCATGTATTTTAGGATATACAACCTCATGAAATACTCTGCTCAACCCATTGATGGATTCTTGAATCATTCTAGCCAACCTCGAACCCCGTTGTTCATCCTTATATTAAATCTATGGGGGATTGAAGATTCAAACATGTCAAAGAAGAATCATCATCCCGTGATCAAATATATTGGGTAGAAATTTTATGGTCATACTCATGCTAGCGCATCTTAGACTAATTGTTGGAGGTTGCCAGGGGTTTTAATTTGGGTGTTCGGCGTAGGGATTTAGAGTTGAAGAAAGTGAACGGGTTATTCTCAATATTTTCTCCATGAGGATGCTATGTGAATTGTTAATAAAGGTAAAGTATGTGTATTCACGTTAGGCCTTATGAAATCTTGAAGTATATAGGCCAAACTATGAGTATGATGTTTCCCTATTATTGTTCTCCATGTACCTGGTGTTTCATGTGTCTATGTGTAAGAAGGTGAGGTTAATAAATAATTGGATTCCGAGTTGCCATCCTTGTTAGATAAGTCCGAGAGTTGAGATTGCCTTCATTAATGTGTTATGACGAAGTCCGTAAGTCGAGGAGGCCACCTTGAGGGCCAAAAGTGTTAAGGAAATAAAATATTCTCACGTGAGTGTATAGTCAAATGATTGTAATTTGGAAGGTACTTTCTAGGTGTTATGATTTAAATATGTGCAGCTCATGTCCAGATACCACTCTTGATAATATAATATTTGTAATGATGAGGTTAGTGATGTTGTTATATATGGTGATGCTTTGTCAAGTTGTGGATGTATTGTTAGGAGTTGTTTTAGTGTTACTCTGACAGGTGGATAGGCCTAGTTACAAAGGAAACTCTTGCGAAATTTTTAAAAATTTGGGGAGTTAGTTAAATTTGGATCTGTTGTTGTGGGGTATGAAAAACTGAGTTGCATGAGGTGCTAATAGTGGACCATGATCCTCATTCGAGGACGAATGGACTTAAGTGGGGGAGGATATAAGGCCCCGTGAAAAATTTCCTAAAAACCGGGGTTCCATGACGCCGGGGCAGGCGTAGAGGTTAGTAATAGTAGAAATTCTTCATGGCAAGCTTGCGAGCCGTGGTTCAAACTTCTTGGATTGAACAGTGCGCTGGGGAGTTAAGGAAAATGTTGGGTAGAAGTAGGCATTTATGCGGCCCATTCTGCGGCCGCAAAACCACTTTGCGGACCGCAGACTGGTCGCAGAGTGGGGCAGTTTTCTGGGTCATCTTGATGTCAATTTCGCGTCCATTATGCGACCGCATAACCGTTTAGTTGGCCGCACTTTTGTCGCATATCCAGCCTTGTGATTTTTTGGAGTGGGGTTCTGCGGTGCACTATGCGACCGCGGCACCATTATGCGGTGCATTATGTGACCGCAGAACAGGTCTGCGGGTCGCATAGTGACCGCAGACCAGGTCAGTTTCCTTCCAGTTCTGGCACCCCAATTTCGCGATTAATTTGTGGACTGCATAACCATTATGCGGTCGCATGGTTATGCGGTCGCATATGCGACCACAAAACTTGTTCTAGAGCTTCATTTTTGGATTTTTTTAAACCCGACCCAATTCCGTTAAAAAATATCCCATAAACCTTTTTTGAGCAAAATCTAATACGTTAAAGTGAGAGAGAGTGTCCTAGAGGGAGAAAGTGATCTTCATTAAGTTACTCTTCAATTCTTGCATAAACCCCTGACGATTATCAAGAGAAGCACCCTAGGTCTTCATCCTAAGAGTTAAGCTTCTATCGCCAAACTCTTAATTTCGAAAGGTAACTAGAATGGGCAATTAGTAAGGTAGTTCATGGGGATGGGGGTGCTTACCTTGCATGCATATGTTCTTGAAGTATGTGGGAAGGTTGTGAGATAAAAATTGTATAGAATGGGTCAGGGAATGGTAGAATCTTCCACAAAAAGGGCCTTAGAACTTTAATGCACACCTAGTGTTTGATAAAATGCTCAAATGAGCTAGAACCATGATCATCCTCCTAATTTTGATTCAATTTGTTACATTTTCAAAATAGATTGAAGTTGCTAAGATTTCTGAAACATTTTAGAGTATAAGGAAGCTCAATTGAGGTATGTTAGCTAAACTTTCTCTCGTAGAATTGAGTTCCATATTGTTTCCGTAAGATCAAGTATGATTGGCTCAAGATTCCTAACTTATATATTCCGGGTTATTACCTATAAACTTGTTCATTCCGAATGAGCCTTATGTCGAAAGATAGATGTTCAAAGTATGGTTTGCGTATTAAAATGTTGTAGCTTTGAGTCGTGTTTTATGAAAACTAGTATACCAATTAGGTGAGAAAAAACTCGATATGCCTAAGACTCATAGATTAAGAAGAAAGAGTGACATTCCTAAATGCCATGTAGCCTCCTGCTTATAAGAGTGGTGCATAACACACCCATATATAAGACTCTACTAGACACAGCTTGTAGATTTCCTAGGACAGAACTGCTCTGATACTAAGTTTGTCACGACCCAAACCACAGGGCCGCGACGGGCTCCCGGTGCCTTACTCAACCGAGTACCAAAGTAACATATCTTTCTTATCATATCATCATGGGTAAGTGGGCCAGAATGGCTGTCATGAGACAACCAGTATTAAACATTAGGGAATACTCGACATAGGACTACCCAATATGATATACAAACTTATACATGTGGCATACGTGCCTTTAAGATCGACATGATCATTTGTACACTCGAAACATAGGCCAACAAGGCCATATAAGTATCCATATACATGATATCTGTCTACAAGCCTCTAAGAATACATAAATGTTATTAACATCGGGACAAAGCCCCGCCATACCAATCAATACATATCCAAATCATACTAACCAATTAGGTAACTTCGGAGCAAGTGGAGTGCACTAACACCTTCCGCTGAGCTGATAGCCTACTAGGAAGACTGTTATCCTATCAATCGGGACCTGCGGGCATGAAATGAAGCATCCCCAGGAAAAAGGGACATCAGTACGAATAAAGTACTGAGTATGTAAGACAGGAAAGCATAAATAAAAACAATAATGCAAAGAGAGATAGAGAAGATACAACCTATAACATCTGAGTGCCTCTGAGGGCTACTGACATGAAATGCATGATACGTATATATACATAAACTTTTAAAAACATACGCCTCTGTGGGTGTCATCATTTTCATATCGTACCTGACCGTAATATGCTCGGTAAAAACGTACCCGGCTATCATAAGGCTCGGTAGAATCGTACGCGACCACATGGAGCTCTACAAAACCCAACTGATCAGTGGTTGCAAAATAGGTGTCGTACCTGACTGACTATAGCGCAGCTCTATAGAATAATAATATATATATATATATATATATATATATATATATATATATATATATATATATATATATATATATATATATATATATATATATATATATATATATATATATATATATATATATAATGCATGCTTAACTCATGGAATCATGTTCTAAACCTTTCAGAGTGATGTAAGGTCGTTTCACCTTCGGTTAACATTATGGACACCCATACCATCATTATGAACCTCAATAGGTTTCAAGGATCATACATGCTTTCTTAGAATAACTTGATAAGGAAAGAACAACATGGAAAATCTTAGTTGCTAGGAGTAGATCAGTTATGAAATAGCATATCGTTTATGTTCATTTCACTTTAGATCTTGCCAAAAGAAAGAAGGAAGTTCCTTAACACACCTTTTCAATCTTCTATCCAATCGTCAACCAAGCTCAATATGATCTTACGTCTCCAATGAGTAAACCGGCTTCGTCGTCATCACATAAGCGTTGTAACTCTCATATGTCAAAATTAATATTCTACAAGAAAACGGACAGTACCTCCTCTATTTGTAATACGTCTCATAAGTTACTAAAAGTCACCAAACAGCCCAAACAACAACCAGTAGCTATATGAAACACAACTAGCACCATTACACATCGAGCAACAAGCTCGGTTCATGTCTAATAACACTATATTTTGAACCCTTTCCCTCTTATTTATATTCATGAAAATATTGATAATAACACCACAATATACTCAGGTTATTACATAAATTTTTCAGCCATAAGACGCTGCAAGAACACCTCCCAAAAAATTCAACAATCAACAATATTACTAACAAGTCTTTTGATCGATATCTCACAAGTTCTAGCTTCAACGACTTAGCCATAACTTGGATAAACTTAAATACGTGTAAAATAAGAGGTTTCTTACCTTTAAAAAGATAGAACAACTCCAATTTGAGCTTAGTTCACCACGAAATATCCTTCCAACACAGCCACAAGAATAAGGAAGTGAAACGAGCAATCAATTCGCATTTCTCGTCACTAGAATCACTTTGGAAGACTTGAAATCACCTAGGGTTGATATGAAAACCTTGAGATAGTATTTTAAAGAACATAAACCACTTTAAACAACCTGCCACACTAGTTGGAACCACACCAAAATCAGCAACCACAAGAAGAACAAGAAACTCACTAGCGCCACGGGATTCCCGACACTTGATTTGTGTTGTTTAACCTTGGTTTGGGTCTTGGATCATGAGAGAACATTGAGAGAGAGTTTTTAGGTATCTAGAGTCTGAAGAGAGTGAAAAATGATGAGTTAAAATGAGCTGTAGGCCCCACATATATATCAAGATATCTCAACCGCCTAAGTGGGTCCCATAGGAAGCTGCTCGCGCAGCCTTGCATTAAAGCGAATATCTCTCTACTCCGATGTCATATCGATGAATGGTTTAATGTGTTAGAAATTAGACTCGTAGATATTCAATTTGATATGTGGATCATCCTATAATTCCAAGTATATTGGGAGGAAAGCTCAGCTATATTTGACATAATTTTCAGCGCATTTATGAAAAGTAACTTGTGATGACCTTTGCCAACTAGCTTGCACGAAGCTTTGGGAAGTAGGTTGAATTTTATTGCTTCGTTCCATCCTCATACAGAAAGTCAGTTTTATAGGGTAATACAAATCTTAGAATATATGCTTCGAGCCTTTATCATTGCGTTTGAAGGTAGTTGGGACAACCACATATCCCTCATTGAATAAGCTTATAATAATAGCTCCCAATCAAGTATAGGAATGCCTCCTTTTGAAGATTTATATGGGAGAAAATGTAGAACTCCTATATATTGGAGTGAATTTAGTGAAAGGAAACTGGTTGGTCCTGAAATTTTGCAACAAACTGAAGATAACGTAAAAATCATCAAGGATCGCTTAAAAATTACTTCAGATAGGCAAAAGTCTTATGCCGATCTTAAGAGGCATGAAATTGAGTATCAAACGGGCGATAAGGTATTTTTAAAGGTTTTTCCATGGAAGAAGAATATGAGAATTTGATAAAAAAAGGTAAACTTAGTCCTTGATTTATTGTACCTTATGAAAAACTTGAGAGAGTTGGCTCAGTTGCTTATAAACTAGATCTTCCACCTAAGTTAGAAAAGATCCATAACGTCTATGATTAGAAGATACCGCTCAGATTCATCTCATGTTCTTCCTGTTGAATCTATTGAGCCAATCCTGATTTGACATATGAAGAAGGATGATAATAGGCTATAATTACGTATTTTAGTCGTTTATTACACTCTAATTTACTGCACTTTAATTGAGTTTGAGCTTTAATTGATAGTGATTTGCACTAATTGTGTGTTTTATGCCTTGAAGGAGTGATTCCGAGCTATGTAGATGTTATGGAATGAATTCAAGTGATTTATAGCTTTGAAATCTGAGTAAAAGCCCAAGGAATTAATCCGGGATCGTGTTCGTGGATCAACGGATGATAGTTAAGAACGAGCGAAGAATCGAGTAGGTATATTGCGCACTGTCTAGTAAAATGCACATAACATTTCTCTCAAAAGTCCATTTGAGCTCCATAATATATGGTTGGAAAGCTAATTTAACGGGCTACAACTTTTATGTTTTATGTTTGTCCAAATTCTAAACCGCACAGGGTGAAACATGCGCGACAAGTGCGCGGTCGCGCACTGGCCTCGGATGTGAGGCAGAAACTGGCCAAACTCCGCGGTCAATCCGCGGGTGATCCGCGGCCGCGCATGTTCTGTCCGAAAAAACTGTCCTTTTTCGTGTAGGAGAAGGTATATTTGTTTGGGTCCGACCCTACTTGGTATATATACATGAAAAAACGGTATTTGGAGGACTTTTGACATAATTTAGACCTAAGGAGACTAAGAAGACTGGGGATTCGACCTAAGGAGGCAAGAACACACTAGGAGCAAGGCAGAGAATTCTTCTACAAGTTTATCACTTCCTTCTTCCTATTTTTATTATTGATTATGAATTCTAGTGTTGTAGTTATGCATACTATTATGAATAGCTAATTTGTTATCTAGGGTTTTGATGGAACCTTTTGGAGGATGAATTCGTGCCATGTTTTAATATAATTGAGCCGTTGGATTTCTCTACTTGTTCAACTATGTGTTTGTTACTGTTGATTGAATGGCCATCAATTGACTGTGCCTATTTAGTATGTACTGCTCGAGAGAGAGTATATATTTAGGTAGATGTTGAACAACATCACTCCTAACGTATGTGAGAGATCAATACGAAGGGTTTAAAGGCGGGATTAGAGATAACGAAACCTTGGTGCGATCGTAGTGAGCGGTGAAGTAAGTGCCAGCTAGTGTAGTTCGAGAGAATACATCTAGTAAATTATGGTAATTACTCGAGAGAGAATTACGACAACCAAAGTACTCACGATCGGTAGAGAATACTTAGGCGAAATTATAGAAGACACAGCGGGAAGGATTCCGACAACTGGGGAAATCATAACTCTAGACCTCCTTAGTCTTGTCTTCAATCCTTATCCTTGTTAATTGATAGTTGTACTGCTTTCTAGTATATGTTAGTTAATTAGATAAAAATAAACATTATAATCTTTATAATTAGGAAATTGTTTGGACTTGTGTTTCTTAGCAATATTGAACAATTATAGCTAAGCCTTAGTTCTCTATGGGATTCGACTCCGGACTCTTAGACCGAATTATATTTGTAGCGATCGCTAATCCTTTTTAGGACTAGATTTGGGCCTGATCAAATTTTGGTGCCGTTGTCGGGGAACTAACGGTGTAGTCGTAGGTGTACATATTGCTAGGTTTCAAATTTGAACTTTTTTTTTTATTTTTTGTATTTGATTTTTTTTGTTTTACTTGTTGATTTTAAAAACATGGCATCTTGGAATTATGAGAGTTTTGATGTTGGTAATTCTACTTTTAATCCTCCTTAGGCATATTATGGAGAAAATCACCCCTGGCAAAATTATCAAAATATTCCCGAGAGCGAGTTATGTGCACCAACTCAATATTATGTGTGGAATGTAGAGGATATGTGTGGTGGTCAAGATGGTCACTTTCATGGTTGTGCTTATATTTCTTATTTTCCCCCAACCCCTAACTATGATGGTTCTACTTTTTCTTGTAATGTTAATAGGAACAAAAAACCCAGGGATGATGACCTGAATGAGATCAAAGATATGCTAAAGTGCCTTGTGGAACAAAATAATGAGAATCAACTGCACATACAAAGGCAAGATGCTACTACTCACAACCTGGAGGCACAAGTGAGTCAACTAGTTGAAGCATTTAATGCTCAACAAGCCAATATTGTGGATAGTAGCTAAGAGGAGCATGCATTAGATACCGAAATTGAGGTTCTAATGGAGGAGGTCAGAGTAGACCACCAACAATCTAACCAACTAGAATTTGAGGATGCCGATGTTGAAGAAGTAATACTAGAGCCAACCAGGGACATTGAAGATACAAATTTAGTTGACTCTAGTGTGATTGGTGTTGAGGAGGTTGAGAATCTTGAAGTTCATGTATTTGAGCGCGTTGGACCTCATTCCAAACACTTCTCTACATTAAGTTTAGATGGTGAAATGGAAATTGATCTGTATGAGCCAATGCAAGAGTCAAAGGAAGAGGTGGATGAGCACTATATTCTGAAATTTTCAAGGCCGGCTAGGCAAGGTGACACTCCTCGGTTGAAAGACAAAATGTGCATAAAAAATCACTTAATTTTTGGCTCGCAACAATTTATATCGCCCCAAGAGCATAATCATAAGCTTGAATCAAAACTTGGGGTTCAATTCATAAGCTCGAGGTGGAGGCAAAAAGTGATTCACGTCGTGCCGCGACGTTAAATCAAGCGCTTGTTGGGAGGCAACCCATCTTTACTACTTTCTTTTTATTTTTATTTTTTTAATTGTATTATATTTGTAGTGTTGATTTTTGATTTTCTAGGAGCATGGAACGCAAATCCATTGGAAGGATGCAACAGCAAACCAGATGGTTGGAACTACGTGTGAGGTACCCACACGAAGGACCAGGCCTGGGAGAAGTCTGAGTACCCCATGAGCTGCTAGTGCTTCGGCTTTTGGCCTACCAGTGAGTTCTCTTGTATTTATGGGTATGCATTGGGGACAATGCACAATTTTGAGTGTGGGGTGAGGAGATTGTTTAGGTGACATTCCATGCTATTTTAGTTGTGTTAGTTTAATTGAATAATTTTTTTTTACAAAAATAGAAAAGATTGGACTTTTTCCGACGATGGATCTATTAGACAATTTTCTTGAGGGATTTAAGTCGAACGGAAAAAAGACAAAAAAAAATTATTTCTTTTGTTAGGTAGTGTAACAATTACCCCTTGGTTTTTCTTTGTACCGCGGTTCTTTTCCAAGGGTTTTGTTTGAACCGGGTGTAGCTAGTTTTATTTTTTTAGGAATAGGAGCCATTGTGTTGTGTTTTGAATTGAAGCAATATCTCTTGACTTTGTTATGCCTTGAGAATAGCGAGTACTTTGGTTGTGACGCTTAGGCTCAGTTTTTGACTCGTGTATAAGTACCTCGAATTGTATAGGCTTAACTTTGCTTAACTGCTTTGACTAGAGTGTTATGGTGAAACCAATCATGAGTGAGTTATATGCCTTGTGTATGAGAGGTTTGTGTGTTATTCTATGCATTGCATTTGATGTCTAGAACTTGCCCCGTGTGTTTGCAAAGCAAAATAGTAGTTCTGTTCAGACTTGGAAGTGATATAGGCATTTCTTTGTTGAGCCATATATATATATTACCCGCCTAATTGTTATGTATCATAGTTAACCCCTTTGAGCCTGTAATCATGTTTCTTTGGCAACCACATTACAAGGCTTACCCATTTATTTTAATTAACCATCTATTTGAACCTTCTAACCTCTCATGGCACTTGAATTGTTATGAACTGTGTAAAAGTTAAAGTGTGGGGTGGTTGGTTTGGCCTTTGAGTGGAACTAATGAAATAAGGAGAAAGGTACACTGTTTTGAAAAAGTAAGAGCCACTTGAATTAAAAAAAAGAAGGAAAAGGAAAAAATAGTTGTATTGCTGTGAAAAAAAAATATTCCTTGATAAGTGGTGACTCTTGATGTAATTGTGCTTAAAGAAGTATGGGGTAATATACATTGATGTGAAGGTGGAGTTTGGTTTGACATAGGTATGGGTTTGAATATTAAAGTATATGTATTAAAGTGATTAGGGAGGTGTAGTCACTCTTATATCAAAATGTATTCTACCCGTCCCGCAGCCTACATTACAACCAAATAAAGTCCTACTTGATCCTAGACTGAATGAGCTTGATTAGCAGAGTAGTACACTACGGGCAGGCCTATGGTGCATCTTTTGTGGCATATGAATGTTATTTGTGAGAGTGAGTGAATTTTTTCTATCTTGAGTTCCTAAGTGTTCTTAAATTTTATTGTGTGGAATTACTCTCTTTTGTTGTGTGAGGGCACTTGATTCATGAAGGAAAGGTAATGTCAGTGACCTCTATGTTAGAGTAAGTGGGTGAGTTATGAATAATGCATGGTACTTGTATGTCAAATCTTGAGGTGAAGATGTTACGCTTTTGTGCTTAGTCTATTTTAAGTATTCTTGATGTGATGAGTTAGGAGAATTGTTTAAAAAGGTCGTGTCTATATAAAGTATAGTTTGATTACTCGAGGACGAGCAATGGTTTAAGTGTGGGGTGTTGATAATAGGCTATAATTAAGTATTTTAGTCGCTTATTACACTGTAATTTACTGCACTTTAATTGAGTTTGAGCTTTAATCAATAGTGTTTTGCACTAATTGTGTGTTTTATGCCTTGTAGGAGTGATTCCGAGCTATGTAGATGTTATGGAATGAATTTAAGTGATTTGGAGCTTTGCAGTCTGAGTAAAGCCTAAGGAATTAAGCCGGGATCGTGTTCGGGGATCAACGGATGATAGTTAATAATGAGCGAAGAATCGAGTAGGTATATTGTGCACTGTCTAGTACAATGCACATAACATTTCACTCAGAACTCCATTTGCGCTCCACAATATATGGTTGGAAAGCTAATTCAAAGTGCTACAACTTTCGTGGTTTGATTGTTTCCAAATTCCAAATAGAACAGGGTGAACAATGCGCAAAAAATGCGCGGCCGCGCACTGGCCGTGGATGTGAGGTAGAAACTGGCCAAAATCTGCGGTTAATCTGCGGCCGCGCACGTTCTATGGGGTAAACTGTCCTTTTTCGCATAGGAGAAATATAATTGTTTGGGCCCGACCCTACTTGGTATATATTCATGGAAAAATGATATTTGGAGGACTTTTGACATAATTTAGACCTAAGGAGGCTAAGGAGACTGGGGATTCGACCTAAGGAGGGAAGAACACACTAGGAGCAAGGCGGAGAATTCTTCTATAAGTTTCTCACTTCCTTCTTCCTATTTCCATTATTGATTATGAATTCTAGTGTTGTAGTTATGCATACTATTATGAATAGCTAATTTGTTATCAAGGGTTTTGATAGAATCTTTTGAAGGATGAATTCGTGTTATGTTTTAATATAATTGAGCCGTTGGATTTCTCTACTTGTTCAACTATGTGTTTGTTGCTATTGATTGAATGGCCATCAATTGACTATGCCTATTTAGTGTGTACTGCTCGAGAGAGAGTATATATTTAGGTAGTTGTTGAACAACATCACTCCTAACGTATGTGAGAGATCAATACGGAGGGTTTAAAGGCGGGATTAGAGATAACGAAACTTTGGTGCGATCGTAGTGAGCGGTGAAGTAAGTGTTAGTTAGTGTAGTTCCAGAGAATACATCTAGTAAATTGCGGCAATTGCTCGAGAGAGAATTACGACAACTAAAGTACTCACGATCGGTAGAGAATACTTAGGCGAAATTATAGAAGACACAGCGGGAAGGATTCCGACAATTGGAAAAATTATAACTATAGACCTCCTTAGTCTTGTCTTCAATCCTTATCCTTGTTAATTGATAGTTGTACTGCTTTCTAGTATTTGTTAGTTAATTAGATAAAAATAAACATTATAATCTTTATAATTAGGAAATTGTTTGGACTTGTGTTTCTTAGCAATATTGAACAATTATAGCTAAGCCTTAGTTCTCTGTGGGATTCGACTACGGACTCTTAGACCGGATTATATTTGCAGCGACCGCTTATCCTTTTTAGGACTAGAGTTTGGCATGATCAAAGGACCAATCCGAATCTTAGCGCATGAGATAAAAGTGCTTAGAAATAAGAGAATTCTCTAAGTGAAAGTCCATTGGAGAAATCATTGTGGCAAAGAAGCTACATGGAAGCAAGAAGAGGATATGCGAGTTCGACATCCACATTTGTTTCGGGACTAATATAAGGTAAATTTCGGGACAAAATTTATTTAAGGGGGAGAGAGTTGTAACACCCCAAAGTTTTAGACTAATATTTTCATTCTCAATTGAACATCTTTATAATGAGGATAGATTTTACTTTGCACTTCCTAAACGTGAAATTGACGATATATGAAAATTGCCTACTTTAGATTGTGTTAATATGTACGAAGAAGTCATGGTGTTGCTATGTTTAAAACTTAACATTATTTTGATGAAATGTTATCAAATACAATAGATATATATAATATTTTTGGCAGCAAACCTTCTATAATCTAAAGATATTTAGTAGCATGGAGAGCCACCTTTTTCATACTTCTCCAAAGTTCAAATGTATTACTTTTGTGACTTGCTTTTCCATAACCTCCTATCATATTTCATTCATTCATGCGAAAGAAAACCCCAAACCCCTCTCCTTCTTATCACATGAAATACTACATGAAAATCAACAAATGTTTTCACTTAACCAACTAGCCAAACTAGTTCTCGGTGAAGCTCAAGTTGCTCTCCTCTTTTGGGGTAAGTTACTAAATCATGTTTTTATACTAGACAACTGTTAGTATTTTTTTCATAGCTTCTTGTATAGAACTCCGTTTTGTGTGAGCCAAGATTTTTTGAAAAGCTTTTTCATAGTTCTATAACTCATGTTCAGGCACATAAACCTAGTTTTACTTGTATTTACCCAAAATGGGGTAATAAAGTACAAGGCAGGTGCTGCCCAGATTTTCTATTTTACAAACCCTCCATGTACTACTGTTAGTATTTTGAGCATAACTCTTTGTACAAACCTGATATGGGGGTGATTCAAGATTCTTTGGAACGCCAAGAAATATATATACAGCTCTCATGAAGACCATAAAGTCTAGTATTTTCGTTTACATCTCCAAAACTTATCTACAACACAAGATAGTGATACTGTCTAGAATTTATGTTTCATACATTTACGGTGATTTTCACGAATATCATGTTTAATTCGATATGTTGAAATCACCAAACTTATATAGATATTTTATTATGTTTTTACGGTATATATTACCCTTGTAAAATCTAAGGGGAAGTATTTGAGGAAGTGAACGGATTTGGTTGGCCTATGACGTAAACGATTCGAAAGTACTCAAGTTGTGGTTGAACTGTTTTGTGGTCAAATACAAAGGTTTTTGTATAAACTTGATCTAGAAATCTCTGCACTTGCTGGATATTTGGAAATTAATTGAACTTTTACTTCCTTTCTCTTCACTTTATATTGTTGAATTGATATTATTGCAAGATATTCGCTAAATCGCCCACACGTATGGATTGCTTGATCATTTTGCATTCTTGTTGGGACTTTATCCTTCTTGTGGCAGCGGCTTTGTCACTCATCTTGGCATGCCTCATTATTCGGATCTTTTGCCATATTGACTTTGGATTTGTAGTTCATCTTATGGAACTTATCCGTATTAAGTACGAACTAGAAAGTCGTTCTTAATATGGTTCTTGATTCTCATGACTATTGAATTTCGACCCTACTTGAATTTGGGTTTTGTTCCATCTTGATATCTTATTATGCTTTGTGTGATGGCATGACGTACGTATTAGGCGAAAATGCAGATTTGGCAAACTTTCTTGGATTGATGTTATACGCTTTCTTGACACTTGATTCTTGAATATTGATATTGATATTTGGAAACACTTCAATGTTTAATATTCGATACCTTTGGTATATTTGCTTGCTTTAAATTTATGTTTCGTTTGAGCTAGCTATGACTAAAAAAGAGAAATTGGAGAATCTAATGGCCCCAAGGCTAAAGTTTTACGCCACTAAGCTTTAGGATTAGCGATAGTTGTTTTCTATCGTAGGTAATGAGCGAAAACGAGATTTGAAAAGGGCCTTTTGGAGTAGACATTTTCGGAGCTTTTGTGGAGATCACATTTGCATATGCACCTAAGTTTTGTATAGTTTTGGAACTTGTACATGATGTATATGTCACACATATGTATGTAATTTTGGAGGCTTGTTGGATATCAAGACCATTAGCTTGTAACTTGAATTTGGTGACTTATTTTGCTGTTTTTGGGTGTGTTAATAATCCAAGTCTTGTAATATGATAAATTTATACTTTGTCTTGTAAATATGTAGAAATGAGATGTCTAGTTTTCCTTTTATACTTTCTAGTTTAAAATTCATGTACAATACTAACCTGCAGTGATGTCAAGTGAAAAGTATAACTTCGTTAGGAAGTTGCTTTAACGTGTTGTCTATTCAAGAATGATTGTATTACATTATCTTGATACTTTGATATTGTATTTCATTTAAGGAATTTTATGAAGTATACAAAATATATATATTTCACTTGAAACCTTTATCGCATTGGCCGATTTATCGCTAGTTTATCGCATTGGCCGGTTAACAAAAAATATATATGAATGTATTTTTAGATTAATATCTTCTGAATACTGTTAGTAGTAAACTAGATTTAATATGCCACATTATTTAAATCTAATATGAGCTCTATTCTCTATCTAACCTAAAACCTTCTCATACCCATTCAGAACTTCCATGCTTATCCATAAAGACTTCCTCTCAGCAAATGCAAAGATAATAGTATCATTTGCATAAGCAAAACACTTCAAATTTGAACTCCAATTTGGCATGTCATAACCCTAAAACTCCTTGTTGTCAACAATGAATTCAGGGGTCAGTACTTTTCCCCGAGAGAAAGAATAAAGCAGGAAAGAATCTCCTTGCTTCATCCGTAGTAGAATGGAAGAAACCATGAGCCTGCCCATTGATAAACACTGAATACCCATTATTAACCATCAACCTCCACACTATATCAACGAATAAGTTAGCAAAACCCATCCATTTTATCACCTTAGTGACATAGATCCATGAAACCCTATCATAAGCTTTTTCCATGTCAAGTTCGATCACCAGATTAGCTGACTTACCTCTCTATCATATACTAGTGAGAATCTTTTGAGTAAGCAGTACATTTTCTATGATCTTCCTACTTTTCACAAAAACTGATTTGTCACGACCCGAAAATCTAACCGTGGGGCCGTGATGGTGACTAACATTCACTTGCTAGACAAGCCAACATTAGAAAATAAGTAGTCATTTTTAGATAATTGAAAGCAATATAATAAGAAATAAAGCTGTAAAATTTTAAAGTAGACATTATTACTCTAACACCGACTAGCCAATACTGGAATCTGGTGTCACAAGTACAAGAGTATACTAAAAGTGCTACAACTAATGTCTGAATAAAAGTATAGCTGTTCGAAACAGAATAAAAAGTAAATCTAGATAAGGAAAGGGACTCCAGGGACTGCGATTGCCGTGCAAGTCTACCTCAAGTCTCCAGATGTTGATATGATCGAGTAGAAGCACCGGTAAACCCCGCTGGGAGAAAAACTAGAATCTGCACTAGAAGTGCAGAAGTGTAGCACGAGTACAACCGACCCAATGTACTCTGTAAGTGACGAGCCTAACCTTGACGAGGTAGTGACGAGGCTATGACAAGGCACATACTAAAAACCTGTGCAGATATACACATAAAGCAACAGAAATAATTAGTACAAAATGGGATTTAAAATAATAACGGGGAGAGAACATGTAAAAAGGGATTAAGATATGAACGATAAGTACAAAATCACCAAATATCCTCTTTCCTAAATGAACAACAAAGCAGCAAAATAATTCACAAATCCGGAATCTAGTAAAGCAATGAAATAAGCAAATGGCACGGCATCACCCTTCGTGCTTTTACTCTCATCCTCACCATGTAATATGATAAATGCAATGGCAAGATATCACCCTTCGTGCTTTTACTCTCATCCTCAGCATATGATAATGATATAATATAAGAAATGGCACGGCATCACCCTTCGTGGTTTACTCTAATCCTCACATGATATAACAAATGAATAATAAGCAATCAATTGCACGACATCACCCTTCGTGCTTTAATCCTCACATTCGCTTATTCAATGTTAACAATATGCCAGTATGGCACGGCATCACCCTTTGTAATTTTCACTCGTCCTCCCCAAGCAGCAATAATAATCCAATGTATCAACTAAGGTGTGAAACCAATTTCAACTTCAATCGTGGTGTTATGATATGCAAATTCAACTTTCGATATCCCAACAACTTCAAGTTAATCAATAAACACGAAGCGGACAATCAAAGAATAAAAATCTAACTAAAGCACAGAAGACATGGTAAGAGAAGCAACATGGTACAATGTATCAACTTTCACCCGCATGCTTTAACCCATGACGACGCATATATACTCGTCACCTTGCATATATACTGTCCCCACACATAGTTCGCATAGAAAATAGACCAACAAGTCATAATTCTCTCAAGTCAAAGTTAAACACGATACTTACCTCACTCTGCAATCAAATCAACTAATCAACCACGACCTTGCCTTTCGATCAAGCCTCCAAACCAACTGAATCTGGCCAATTATCGATCAAACAATTTAAAATAAGCTTTAGAAACTACCCATGAATGAAAAAGGTTCAATTTTGATCATTTATGAAAATGTAAACAAAAGTCAAACCCAGGCTCGCTTGGTCGAAATTCGAGATTTGAACGTAAACCCGATTACCCATTAACCCTCGAGCACGGTTATATGACTTGTTTTGAAATCCGACCTCAATTTGAGGTCTAGATTTCAATTTTACAGAATCCCTAATTTTTACCCAAAATCCCTAATTTCTACCATAAAATTCAATGATTTGATGTTAAAAACTCATGAAATGTAATGTGGGAATTGATATAAAATGAATTAGAGTTGCTTACCAATGAATTTGGGAAGAAACAATTCTTCAAAAATTGACTCTATAGTATTTGGGGTTGAGAAATGGTGTAAAATGAGTGAAGTCTCATTTCCCCCCTCTTTTACCTAGCTGCAGGTGTCGCATTTGTAAACACTTGTTTGCAAATGCGATGCCTGCAAATGCGACACACTGGTCGCAAACATCAGATGCATAAAAGTCGCAAAATGCGACAAAATTCTCGCAAATGCGATACACATCTCAATCGCAAAATACGAGCTAAGCTTCGCATTTGTGAAGCTGGCAACCCACATCTCCAAGTCGCAAAAGCGACTCAATGGTCACAAATGTGAACTCCCAGAGTCCGCAAATGCGATCAAATGTTTGCTAAACCAAAGAACCAACCCACCAGTGCCTTATCGCAAATGCGATCATTAGACCTCAAAAGAGGGCTAACAAGCCAGATCTCGCAACTACGAGATCTGCAGATTGACACCAAAACCTGTATGTTACACCCCATATTTTCGTACGTAAGAGTACGTCATAAGTTAATATATGAAAGCTCATAAATGAAATCATCTTTGAAAAGTTTACAAAGTTAGTTAATAATGTTAACGTGGAGGTTACAAATATTTAAGATCATGAATACCAAGTACCAAGAGGGTTTGAAGGCTTTGAAGGCTTAGAAGCTAAACGAATTGAAGATAATAAGTTTCGTCGAAAGTCGGCAAGTTGGGAAGGTTATAACATATATTTTTATTGTGAGACTAGGGTGATTAACATTATAAGGAGGTTATGCTATGAGTTATTTAGTCATATCATAGTCGTGTGTTGTATTTTGAAGTCAAGCGAGTTGTGGAACAAAAGTTTACAAAGGTCATCACAAGTTACATTCATAAATATGTTGAAAATTAGGTCAAATGTAGCTGAGCTTTTCTACCAATATACTTGGAATTACGGGATGATCCACATATCAAATTGAAGATCTACACATTAAACCGTTCATCGATACGACATCAGAGTAGAGAGATATTCGTATTTTCGCGAGACCGCGCAAGCAGCTCTCAATAGGACCCACTTAGGCGGTGGACAACCCTTGAACATTTTAAAGGGCTTGGACGGCTTATTTTTGGTCATTTTCGACCAAGGACAGTTCCCAAACTCTCTCAACACCTCTCTAACAGTTCTTAAGTGTTCCAAGTCGAATCCAATGGTGTTTTACCTAAACCTAACCTCAAACGTTAGCCTAAGTGAAAAAGAGTCTCTATGGTGTTGTTATGTGATTAAGGGTTCTTATAAGCTAAGGGAAGCTTTGGTTCAAGTTTTTTCATATTATTTAAGGTATGTATAACACCCTATTTCTTGGGATTAATCTTATCTATGTGTTGGTTAAGTTATTTGGATGAAGAATTATAAGATAGAACTTGAAGAAGTATAAGAAATTGTTGTCTCTTATTGGACTATTTTGGAGTTGGATATATGACTTCATATGGCTGTTAATCGTGGGGAATAGCTTGGTTATAATGTTCTTATTGTTGTTATGCTTGTCAATATTTTGAGTATGTTGATGATGTTGTAAATAGGAGAAGAAGCCACCACACAATACCTAGACGTTGTTCATGTCGTTTCTTTATCTTGTGGGGCTGTTTGATGTTACTTTTATGATGGATTTTAGGCTGGAATGTCATGTCAATATATATGTTTATATGCTGGACCTATTGTTGGTGTTGTAAGTACATGGGATATGGGAAAAAGAGTTGGGGTTTGGTTCCAATCCAAGCATGCCGCTCATCGTGTTAAATAGCAGTTTCGTGTGTGACATTTGTGCACTTGTTGTTGTGTAGATTGATTGGTGTTGTTGGACTGTTGGTACATGGTATTGGTGAAGGCCCTTGTTACAGGGCAGATGCTTCCCAAATTTAATAAACGAGCTACTAGCTTAAGTCACGGACTTAGCCTTTACTCAGCACCGATTTTGAATCTTCTTATGCTATGGTAGACTGAGTTGAGTTGTTTAAAGAGTTGCTTGGAAGCTATTAAGGACTCAAAAAGTTTAAGGTATGTTGAGGCTAAACCTTTCCTTCATTTTGGCATGATCTCGTACCTACATGTGTTTGATAACGAGACATAAAGAGATGTTCGTATTCCTAAATTTATTCATATTATCCTAGTCTCATAAATTACAGTATTCTCCCTTATTGGGACTTTTTAGTAAGCTAAGTATTGTCTTCTTTCAACCAAGAGAGCAGAGAGTCTATATATATATATATATATATATATATATATATATATATATATATATATATATACAGTATTATAGTACTTTCACCACCACCGAGCTATAATCGGTGGGTAGGCCCCTATTGGGCAACCTCTGATCAAATGGTAAGTTATATACTGAGCCTACTGTGGCCGAGTGCCTATGAGGGATCCCAGAATGGCATAGATACAGAGCCTAGTATGGCCGAGCGCCTATGAGCGAGCCTACTACGATAGAGAAGTTATATGTACCGAGCCTTATAGGGCCGGACAACTATTTTATTTACTATATTGAGAGAGTTGAGTCAGTATCAACAAGTAAGCATATCTTCAGATCATCTTTGACTCCCAGTTACTTTCAGTTATTATATTATCAGTTCAGTTTCAACTTTCAGTTATTTTGTTCCTTACATACGCGGTACATTATTTCGTACTGACGTCCCTTTTGCTGGGGATGCTGCATTCCTTGCTTGTAGGACCTGATAGACAGCTGGATAGAACTTCCCAGCAGACAGAGTCAAACATCAGCTTGGTTGGTAAGCTCCACTCCCTCGGAGTTACCAGGTCTAGACCTTGCAGTCAATTTTATATATACAGGTTTGATTGGTAGGTCGAGGCCCTATCCTGACCATGGTTCAATTCAATTATCTCTAGAGCCTTATAGACGAGTCCTGTATATTTTGTATATCAATAGATGTTCATGGAGGTCTCATCAGCCTGCATAGTTTTATATATATATATATATATATATATATATATATATATATATATATATATATATATATATATGAGCTTTTGTGAATGTTTACCCCTCAGATGAGAGAGACGATATTTTTAGATTATTCAGAATATGGCCTCACTGGCCTAAGTTAAGGGTTACCCCTCCAGATTTCACAGTTACAGAATAGTACGCTGAGCTTTTGTGAATGTTTACCCCTCAGATGAGAGAGACGATATTTTTAGATTATTCAGAATATGGCCTCACTGGCCTAAGTTAAGGGTTACCCCTCCAGATTTCACAGTTACAGAATAGTACGCTCGGGCCAAATATGGCACCGGGTGTCTGCCACGCCTCTCCAGGTTTAGGGCGTGACAAACTTGGTATCAGAGCAGTTCTATCCTAGGGAGTCTACAAGCCGTGTCTAGTAGAGCCTTCTTTATAGATGTGTTGTGCACCACATTATATAAACAGGAAGCTACAAGGCATATAGGAGTATGTTACCTTTCTTTCAAATCCAAATCGTGCTATAGAGCTGAGTCATAAGAGTTTGAGCCAAGACTTATGATCGCTAATGATACAGAGATGCTTTCAATTAGAATAAAATTACAGCTAGCCAGTGGGCTAATATATAACCAAATGAGGGCATTAATAGAGAGAGTTCTTGACGACGTGGCCCTGTTTGAGGCCCTATCAGATCGTGCATACCAGATGTGCAAATTTCCAGCTTAACTCCCTAGAATATCAAATACACCCCGTGAATAGCAATCTATGGGAGTATCATAAGGTAAAAGTTTAAGTTTCAACATGTAATTGAAGCAAGGTTAAGGAGGGTACGAGGTACCTAGTTAGTGAAGATTATCAGTATTTAAAATTCAGGCAGAGGAATATAAGAATTTGAGTTATCGTCAACAATAATAGAGGTATGTACAATTGGCCACACCCATCTTAGTTATGCCATGTGGGAGCTAACAGATATTGTTTAAGAGAAGGATGGGATATAATAATCTAGCGGGGCTTAGAGTAGCCCAAAATGGTGGATGGATTGTTAGCATTAGCTGACATTTCCGAAGGATATTGCAAACGTGGTAATAGTTGTCCTGGTGAGACACCCCAATAGTGAACTCTAGAATAGTACATTTAGATATGAATACTAGAATGTCCAGAAAAATTTAGAAGATTGGCACTGGAATCTCAGAAGGGATAAATATTTACCTTTGTATGGCTCCCGTCCCTAGTAAAGAGAGAATGCCAGGCGACCTGAAGAACCCGTGGATAGATCAAGGGGAGCTAAAAGTGAAAGAATATTTTGTTGAAGTTTTCAGAATAAGGTAATAGACGAAAATATTAGCAAGAGAATAAGAAGAGAGTAAACGAGCTATTATGAGTAAGATATGATAAATGGGTGATAACGGTAAATCAAAATATGATATGATGACAGAGTTTATAGTCAAGTTAAGGAAAAGACAAGAGGTGACATGCCTTGAGACAATAAAAGAGTATAGGCCAAAAGTCATATCCTCACTTCGAGAAATGAGTTGGTGAGTCCAACGTGATTACTAGAACAAATATTTAGACCTTCGGAGTAATAGAAATCAGCATGGGCTAGTGAACAAGATAAAATGAACATCAATTAGGGATCGAATGATGTGATAATAGTCGACATCAAGAGCATTTCAAAGATCACATTCCAGCAATAATAGAATGGACAACAGAAGAATAACCTTTAATGGTCATTCAGGAAGATGCTCCGCCAAAGCAAAAAACTTTGAGCAAAGTTAAGCTTAAGGCACTAAGTGTGCCATTTACAGTATGTGTCACCGTCGTGCATAATATATTCAATTATCCTTGGTACAGAAGGGTTACCTCAAGGCGAATAAGAGTCAATGAAGGCGTGAAAAGACGTCGGAGATGAAGAGGTGAAATATTTATAAGTCTTCATAGCATTAAATGTTAATACTCCTCTAAAGGGGGGAAGATGGTGTGATATGGTATTATGTCGGAATTAAGTGGTTGAGGTAACTATGGAAGAGTAAAGGAAGAATGTGATAAAATGGCGAAAGGAATGATGCTGCATTTATTCAGATCCTACAGATATGCTAAGACTCCAGAACATTATGCAAGCACGACGCCGGGGAGAGGTAGTAAGGGTTCCCACACAAGATGTTATTGATAAACAAAGTGCGAATGAACACTTGATACATTAGGAGCCAGTGCAAAAGGCAAGTTAAGACAAAAGACATAACCCAAGAGAGGTTACACAGAATATAGATATGAGCATGGACTGATGAGTAGTTAGTAGTTGATACAGGAAAGGCCTAGTTATGGCTAGATAAGAGGTCTCAGATAAATCAGCAGATCATGCAAGATAAACATACTTAAACCCAGCACAGGAAATTCAGCCTCACAGATATGACATCGTAATCCTTGAGAAATATTCAGATAGGAGTTATGGTAGTTAAAGGTTTCATATAAGTATTAGAGAAATAAAAGAGAGTGCCAATGGGGAGATAGTCAAAATTTTAGTTCAGAAGTAACCCTATGAGCGCAAGGGGCAGAGGTAAGTAACTAAGGATAATTATAGGCGAGTAAGTACATCAAAGATTTCGTCAGGTATACGATGTAAAAAGCTCCCAGATTTACATGAGTCAGAGGGTCTTCCCTAAGTGCTACAACGAGAGACTAACTAAGGAAATAAGGAAGAAGGCTTCAATATAAGCATAATGACCTAAAGAAGAAGTGATCTTGTAACAACTGTCTCACTACAACATTGTATGCACCCTATAACAAAGTGGCACCTGTCGTGTCTAAGGAACGGGAAGTAAAATCAAAAGTAATATTCGAGATCGTATGAGTTGCACAAAATTAAAATAGGTGTGGGCACTAAGATAAGCCAAGTATTCATGAAACAAGTGGCAGAACAACCAGGAAAAGTAATTGCTTACTTTTAAAGAAAGCTGAGAAGGCACGAAAGGAATTATTTGACCAATGATCCAGAGTTAGTTGCATTATGAACGCACTTAAGATTTCAGACTATTATCCATACAGCATATATGTTGACATTCCTACAGATATAGGAGACTCCGGTATAAGTTAAAAGAAAGAATTGAGTCCACCTCACAGACAAAGGCTTGAATTGTTAGAAGATTATATTATGGATGTTCCATAGCGCCCACGAAAGGTGAAAGCAATAACTAATACCCTGATCTGCATATCGGAAGATAGCTTAAGCCTACTTAAAGGCTGAGAGAGCAGAGGAAACTAAAGAGTTACATCAGCTAAGTAAAGCAAGAGTCTGATTATTAGATTTAGATAATTATAGAAATCATGATTCAGAACATTGTTGAATGACTCTTAATATTAGAGGTACGATAAAGATAGTACAACAACCATATTCTATAACGGCTTTACGATAAAGCCAGTTAGAAAAGTACCAGCCTCACAAGGAGTAAGTATGAAGCTCCCACTGGATTGTATATGCACTAGAGGTGCAAGTATTGTAGTAGAGCTTCAAGTTGTGGATGTGGATTCCGCCTATGTGGAAGGGTAGTTATGAAAGAGAAAGAAAATACGATGCTAGATTTAAAGGTAAGTAAGGTAAAGGTGAATAAGGTATGAGATATTCAAGTGCAGAAGGTTGTGACTAGTCCAGACTTCAGATGGAGGGCTAGAAGCGCTTTGATTCAGTGTCCAAAAATGATAGTCGTGTCGTCAGTGGCATATCTTCTAGCCTATGGTTTCCAGGTACCGAGAGGTCTAGTTAAGAGAGTAAAGAAGAGCTAGAGATCACGTGATGTCTCGTTTAATGTTCCAGAATAACATAAGGAAATCTATGGTGCTAGCAAGTTAAAGGAAGGTTGCGAGTAGTATAAATAGATATGTGTAGGTCGTAAGCTAAAGTATGGTAGAGAGACAAGGTTTTAGGTAGACAGGAGTAAGGATAAGAAAAGGTAAGTGAGAAGGTAACGAGAATAGGTAAGTCCTCAGGATTAAACCCATCAAAACAACAGAGGTGATGGTTTTCGTAAGTTATAAAAAGCTCTGTACAACCTGAATGGACTCGGAGAAGGTTAAGACTAGGAGCATTTAGAAAAGAGGGAATGCTACCATGGTAGTAGAATAAGGGTGTAATTGTGATAAATGATAAGAAGATGACATTTAGGCCTTCGATTGAGTAATGATTCAAAGAGAAGTCATTTCATGAATTGCATGGGATTAGAATACCCCCATAAGATGAATCACGTTGGGATGCTATGAAATATGGTTATTGAAGATTAGTATCGTCCCTTGGATCAGGCAAATAACTTTAGATGTTCCCCGATGAGACGTGAGCCCTAACAACAATGTATTACGTAAGAGGATTCAAGTTATCAGTGGTAGATCAACATTAAGGTGAATCAACAATAGGCGGATAAAAGTTCCAAAGTATGAGATGAGATTAGGCCGTCATTCTTAAGATGAACAGTAATGAAGAAGAACTAAAGGATTTAGATTTATACATATAGGATAAGCAGCGAGAGAGTAACTTGGAGTTGGATAGCAAACCTCGGTAATAATAAATCGAAGTAAGTGTTATGGTATAGTATAACCTACCTAGATATAGTAAAGCCATAAGGATAGATATACAAGGCTACGAAATAAGATATAGCAACAGTCGTAAGTTCGACAAAGTACCGAGCGAAGAACTTCAGTACACCTCTATATACAGGGAGGAACAACTTGTCATAGTTCTGTATATGTTCCCAAAGTGAGTCCTAGAGATTGGCCAAAAGCTGGAGGAAAAAGGACAGAAGAGTCGCATAGGTGCACATACAAGGACAAAGTCGTACAGGCTGCATGACAGAAGGTCGCAACAGTTACAAGATTGGAAGAATTCCGACAACAAGTCGCGGTGTGAGGAAGAGGCCTAAAGGGGGGAATGCCCTGGCCTTCGGATTTATTCACACAATAGTTGCCTAGATGGCAAGGACAGTATTAAAATATTAGTAACAACTATGGTTTGTGAGATTGATAAGTGCATCAGCCAACATTTGAGGACGAATGTTCCAAAGGGGGAATGATGTTACACCCCATGTTTTCGTACGTAAGAGTACGTCATAAGTCAATTGGTGCAAGCTCATAAATCAAATCATTTTTGAAAAGTTTACAAAGTTAGTTAATCATGTTAGCGTGGATTTTAAAAATATTTAAGATCGTGAACACCAAGTACCAAGAGGGTTTGAAGGCTTAAAAGCTAAACGAATTGAAGAAAATAAGTTTCGTCGAAAGTCGACAAGTTGGGAAGGTTATAACATGTACTTTTGGGGTGAGACTAGGGTGATTAACATTATAAGAAGGTTATGCTATGCGTTATTTTGTCATATCATAGTCGTGTGTTATGTTTTGAAGTCAAGCAAGTTGTGGAACATAAGTTTGCAAAGGTCATCACAAGTTACGTGCATAAATATGCTGAAAATTAGGTCAAATGTAGGTGAGTGTTTCTACAAATATACTTGGAATTACGGGACGATCCACATATCAAAATTGAAGATATACGAGTCTAGTTTCTAACACATTAAACCATTCATCGATACGAGATCGAAGTAGAGATATATTCACATTTTCACGAGAACGCGCAAATAGCTCTCAATGGGACCCACTTAGGTTGTGGACGACCCTTGAACATTGTAAAGGACAGTTCCCAGACTCTCTCAACACCTCTCTAACAGTTCTCAAGGGTTCCAAGTCCAATCCAATGGTGTTTTACCTAGCCTCAAAAGTTAGCCTAAGTGAAAAAGAGAGTCTATATGGTGTTGTGATATGATTAAGGTTGCTTATAAGCTAAGGGAAGCTTTGGTTTGAGTTTTTCAAGATTATTTAAGGTATGTATAACACCCTATTTCTTGGGATTAATCTTATCTATGTATTGATTAAGTTATTTGGATGAAGAATTATAAGATAGAACTTGAAGTTGTATAAGAAATTGTTGTCTCTTATTGGACTATTTTGGAGTTGTATATATGACTTCATATGGCTGGAAATCGTGGGGAATAGCTTGGTTATCATGTTATTATTGTTTTTATGCTTATCAATATTTTGAGTATGTTGATTATGTTGTAAATAGGAGAAAACGCAAGCACACAATACCTAGAAGTTGTTCATGTCATTGCTTCATCTTGTAGGGCTGTTTGATGTTACTTTTATGATGGATATAAGATTGGAATGTCATGTCAATATATATGTTTATATGTTGGGCCTATTGTTGGTGTTGTAAGTACAAGGGAGATGGGAAAAAGAGTTTTCGCTTGGTTCCAATCCAAGCTTGCCGCTCATCGTGTTAAATAGCAGTTTTGTGTATGACATTTGTGCACTTTTGTTGTGTAGATTGATTGGTGTTGTTGGGATGTTGGTATATGGCATTGGAGAAGGCCCTTGTTATAGGGGAGATGCTGCCCAAATTTACATAAATGAGCTACTAGCTTAAGTTACGGACTTAGTCTTTACTCAGAACCGATTTTGAATCTCCTTATGCTATGGTAGACTGAGTTGAGTTGTTTGAAGAATTGCTTGAAAGATATTAATGACTCAACGAGGTTAAGGTATGTTAAGGATAAACATTTCCTTCATTTTGACATGATCTCGTACCTACATGTGTTTGATAACGAGACATAAAGAGATGTTCGTATTCCTGAATTTATTCATATTATCCTAGTCTCATAAGTTACAGTATTCTCCCTTATTGGGACTTTATAGTAAGCTAAGTATTGTCTTCTTTCAGCCAAGAGAGCAGAGAGTTTATATATATATATATATATATATATATATATATATATATATATATATATATATATATATATATATATATATATATATACAGTATTACAATACTTTCACCACCACCGAGCTATAATCAGTCAGCATGGCCCTATTGGGCAACCTCTGATCAGATGGTAAGTTATATATCGAGCCTACTGTGGCCGAGCGCCTATGAACGCGCTCAAAATGACCGAGATACAAAGCCTAGTATGGTCGAGCGCCTATGAGCGAGCCTACTACGGGAGAGCAGTTATATGTACCGAGCCTTATAGGGCCGGACAACTATTTTATTTACCATATTGAGAGAGTTGAGTCAGTTACAACAGGTAAGCATATCTTCAGATCATCTTTGACTCCCAGTTATTATATTATCAATGTAGTTTCAGCTTACAATTATTTTGTTACCTTACATACTCGATACATTATTTCGTACTGACGTCCCTTTTGCTGGGGATGCTGCATTTCATGCCTGCAGGACTTGATAGACTGTTGGATAGACCTTCCCAGCAGACAGAGTCAAACATCTGCTTGGTTGGTAAGCTCCACTCCGTCGGAGTTACGAGGTCTAGACCATGGAGTCCATTTTATATATACAGGTTTGATGGGTAGGTCGAGGCCCTATCCCGTCCATGGTACAATTCAGTTATCTCTAGAGTCTTGTAGACGAGTCCTGTCAGGGGTGGATCTATTAAGGCCCAAGGGGGTGGTACGCCACCCGCAAGCTTCGGTAGTGTTACATCTCGCGTTTTCGTATGTTAAAGTTTCGTCTTCATATAATCGACGTAGATTCGGGGATGAGATTATCTTGTGATTATAAGCATTTATACTATTTATAATAGGCGATAAGTAAAATGTTGTGAAGGTTAAAGGGTAAACGAATCAAAGAAAATGAGTTTCGTTGAAGATTGTTGATTTGGACAAAAAAAATACGGTTCGAGCTATATTACCCGGTATTTATGGACTAGTGCCATACAAGGTACTACATGGCCATGATAGTAAGGTGTATAAGGTATGTTAAAAGTGAGTAGTATTTTAAGTAAGTTGAGATAATTCTTAATTATGTGGGTAATTGGTTAATTATTGGGTAATTAGAGATTACCTAGTTAATTAAGGAGTTGTTGGGTGATTAATTAAAGAATTGGGATAAGACTTAACCCCTCCCCAACGTGGCAGCACCCCCATTTCCCATTTTATGACTCTTAAAAGAGATTTAAAGGTGGCACACTTGAAAAGGTTATGTGACACCAAGCTTGAAATGTGGGGCCCACCTAGAGGATAAGGTAACATTTCTAAGATTCAAAATCAATTGCTAAGGAAAGAGTTTCAACAAATATTTGTTTGCATAGCAACGTTACTTCTCTTAAGAAAGAGTTTCATCAAATATGATTTTGCAATAAGCAACGTTATTGCTTCGAACATTTCATACGAAGACCACTTAAGATTATAACAACGTGGGGTTTGCGATTCTAAGGAAGTACGGTGTAATCTTTCCCAAGAATATCATACGGATTTTTTCCTACTCCATGTATGTTAAGGCTAAGCCCTTCCTTCATTTTGGCATGATCTCGTAACTACATGTGTTTGATAACGAGGGATAAAGAGAAGTTCATACTCCCGAATTTATATACATTATCCTAGTCACATAAGTTACAGTATTCTCCCTTATCGAGACTTTATATTCAATTGAGAATTGTCTTCTTCCAGTCAAGAGAGCAGAGGGTCTATATATATACAGTATTACAGTATTTTTACCACCATCGAGCTATAATGGGTGGGCAAACCCCTATTGGGCAACCTCTGATCAGATGGTAAGTTATATACCGAGCCTACTGCTGACGAGCGCCTATGAGCGAGCCAAGCATGGCCGAGATACAGAGCCTAGTATGGCCGAGCACCTATGAGTGAGCCTACTACTGCGGAGCAGTTACATGTTCCGAGACTTATAGGGCTGGACATCTATTTTATTTTCTATATTGAGAAAGTTGAGTCGGTATCAGCAGGTATGTATGTCTCCAGATCATCTTTGACTCCTAGTTACTTTTAGTTATTATATTATCAGTTTAGTTTCAGCTTTCAGTTATTTTATTGCCTTGCATACTCGGTATGTTATTTTGTACTGATGTCCCTTTTTTTGGGGACGCTGCATTTCATGCGTGCTGGTTTAGACAGACAGACGGGTAGACCTCCTCAGTAAGTGTTGCCCGAGTTCAGCTTTTTTGGTAAGCTCCACGTCCTTCGGAGTTGCTGGGTCTAGAGTTTTGTGTCCATCTCGTGTATATATGTATATAGGTTATGGGTAGGTTGGGGCCCTGTTCCGATCACAGTATATCCATCAGTAGAGGCTTGTAGACATATCCTGTCAGTTAGTGCAGTATGTTGGGCTTGTACGCCTTGTATGTATATTTTGTTGGCTTGTCAGCTATAGTAGTTATGACGGCCTTGTCGGCCTAGCTTTATATTGATGTTTAGTCAGTGTTAGCTTCCATTCAGTATTATATTTTGCTTCGCAAATTGTCTTGCAATGTGGTCATGGCCAAAGGATGACATTATATGTTTAGAGTCCCTTAGTCGCAAGTTGGTACGCAAGGATAGGTGAGGAACCGGGTGCCGGTCACGCCCCCCCCCCCCCCCCAGGTTCGAAGTGTGACAAAAGTGGTATTAGAGCAGTTCTGTCCTAGGGAGTCTACAAGCCGTGTCTAGTAGGGTTTTGTTTATAGATGTGTTGTGCACCACATTATATAAGTAGGGGACTACAGGGCATTTAGGAGTTGGTTACCCTTCTTTCAAACCTAAATCGTGCTGTAGAACTGAGTTATAGGAAATTGGAGTTAAACTTATGTGTTGGCATCTGTATGCACATATGATGGTGACTAGGAAAACTACGGCTAGCCAGAGGAGAGATACAACAGTAGGTGAGAGAACTAGCAGGGTACCCCCAGTAGATGGGGCCCAATCTGAGGCCCAGGGAGAGATTCCTAGGGAGACCGCACATCCAGTTCCCCATCTGCTTCCATCATATCATGACTTGAAGAGTACGGTGCATTTGTTAGCACAGTTGGTAGCTACCCAGCAACAGGCTAGGGCACCCGCTAGTGCAGGATCTTCTGAGGGGTCTGGGAGTTCAAGGGTCCGAGAGTTTATTGTTTTGAGTTTCCCTGAGTTTACGGGAATGGATCAGAGGGAGGACCCGCAGGATTTCATAGATCCGCTTCATAGGATCTTTCGGGTTATGCATGCCATGGAGAAAGAGGCAGTTGAGCTAGCAGTATTTCTACTCCGAGATATAGCTGCCTTTGGTACGAGGGATGGGAGAGGTCCAGGGGACGTGATGCACCTCCAGCTATTTGGGAGAATTTTTCGGATGCCTTCCTTGACCAGTACTTACCGCGGGAGATCCAACAGGCTCGAGTCGATCATTTTCTAGCCCTCAAGTAGGGATTCAATATGAGTGTTCGAGAATATAGTCTCTGTTTTGAATCATTGGCCAGATATGCACCATCCATAGTTGCTACTATGCGAGACAGGATTCACAGGTTTATACCAGGGTTGGCCCCAGAGTTGACCGAGGCATGTGCCACCTCTGCATTGTAGGATAGTATTGATATCTCCCGGATTCAGGCATTCGCCCAGAATATAGAAAGAGGTAGGCGTCGGCAGCAGGGTACAAAGAGGATTGAGTCAGAACAGCGTAAGAGGATGAGATTTGCCAGGACTCAAGAGCAGTCTCAGGGTAGTTATAGGCCCTAGTACTTCGAACGGCCACCTAGGCTTCCGCCACCTCAGTTACAGGGTTACCGGTATGACCGCTATGCTCAGTCAGGACCAGGTGAGAGCTCATAGGCATTGGGTTTGCAACGACAGCTAGGTTCAGGGCAGACATGGTCATTTTCGTCGTGGTGTGACATCTGTGGTAGAGGACACTTGGGCTAATGCCGAGCCGGTTCCGATGCTTGTTATATATGTGGACGTGCGGGGCATATGATACGAGATTGCCCAAATAGAGATTCTGGGGGTATGGCACAACCAACAAATTCAACAACAGGATCATTTATGTCCGTGCATCCTTCAGGGCGCGAGTCTAAGTCTTCGGCGGGTAGAGGTCCTAGTTCAGGTGGTAACCAGAATTGTAGCTATGCTTTAGCGGGTCGACCGGACCAGGAGTCTTCACAGACGTTGTGACAGGTATGTTGACCATTTGCTCTCACAATGCTTATGCCTTGATAGACCCAAGATCTACATTATCGTGTATTACCCCATTTGTTACGGGGAAGTTTGGTATAGTGCCTGAAATACTAAGTGATCCTTTTGTGGTATCTACACCCATCGGAGAATCAATTATTGCTAGACGGTTTACCGTGGTTGTACAGTGATAGTTTGTAGTTGTTAGACCTCAGCCGACCTAGTTGAGCTAGAGATATTGGATTTTAATGCTATCAATGGGCATGGACTGGTTGGCAGCTTGCTATGCCACAGTTGATTGTCGAGCAAAGACAGTCATATTGCATTTTCCGGGTGAGCCACTCCTTGAATGGGTAGGTAATACAGCGACACCCAGGGGTAGGTTTATTTCTTATCTTAAGACGAGGAAAATGATCACAAAAGGGTGCATTTATTATGTTGTGCGAGTTAGAGATGCAGATGCTGAGATACCTACACTTCAGTCTATTCCAGTAGTCAAAGAGTACGCATATGTATTTCTAGATGAACTTCCAGATATTACTCCAGATCGAGAGATTGATTTTGGCATCGATTTGCTTTCGGAAACTCAACCAATATCCATCCCTCCGTATAGAATGGCACCTGTCGAATTGAAGGAGTTGAAGGAGCAGTTAAAAGATTTGCTGGAGAAAGGTTTCATCAGGCCCAGTACCTCACCTTGGGGTGCACCGGTATGGTTTGTACGGAAGAAAGACGGCTCGCTGAGGATGTGTATCAATTATAGGCAGCTGAACAAGGTAACTATTAAGAATAAGTATCCACTTCCAAGGATAGATGACTTGTTTGATCAGTTGCAGGGAGCTAGATGCTTTTCAGAAATATATTTGAGGTCGGGGTACCACCAGGTCAGAGTTCGGGAGAAAGATATTCCCAAGACAGCCTTCAGGACCCGATATGGCCACTTTGAGTTCCTTGTCATGTCCTTCGGCTTGACAAATGCACATTCCGTATTCATGGACTTGATGAATAGCCTATTTCGTCCATTTTTAGATCTGTTTGTGATAGTATTTATTGATGATATTCTGGTTTATTCACGTTTAGAGGATGATCATGCGGACCACCTACGAGCGGTACTCCAAACCCTCAGTGATAGTAAGTTATATGCTAAGATTTATGTGAGTTCTGGTTGAAGTTTGTAGCATTCTTGGGGCACATTGTATCCGATGGAGGTATAAAGGTAGACACTTAGAAGATTGAGGCTGTGAAATCCTGGCCTAGACCTACAAGTCCGATAGAGGTTCGTAGCTTTTTAGGCTTAGCAGGATACTACCGGAGGTTCGTAGAGGGTTTTTCTTCCCTTTCGGCACCATTGACGAAGTTAACGCAGAAAGCAGCTAAGTTGACGCAGAAAATAGCGAAGTTTCAGTGGACAGAGGCTTGCGAGCAGAGTTTCCAAGAGCTTAAGAACAGGCTGACCTCAGCGCCAGTTCTAACACTTCTAGAGGTCCAGATGGTTATGCCATGTATTGTTATGCCTCAGGTGTCGGGTTAGGATGTGTCCTGATGCAACATGGGAAGGTAATTGCGTATGCTTCAAGGCAGTTAAGGAAGCACGAGCGGAATTATCCGACCCACGACCTCGAGTTAGCTATGGTTGTCCATGCATTTGAGATATGGCGGCATTATTTATATGGTGTTCATGATTATGTATTCACAGATCATAAAAGTCTGCAATATATCTTCAAGCAAAAAGAGTTTAATTTGTGACAGAGGCGATGGCTTGAGTTAGTGAAAGATTACGATGTTAACATTCTCTACCATCCATGGAAAGCTAATGTTGTAGCAGATGCCTTGTTTAGCATATCTAGAGGCCAAGAAAAGATAATTAACTAGAGAGATTCATCAAATGGCTTGTTTGGGGGTTCGGTTAGTAGACTCTGGCGATGGTGGAGTTGTACTCCAAAATACTGCGAAATCATCTCTCACAGCTGAAGTAAATGAGAGGCAGTACGAGGACCCAGAGTTGGTCGAGTTGAGAGAGCGAGCTCCGCAGCAGAAGAAGCCGTTGTTAGAGCTCAAGGGAGATGGGGTTCTCAAATATAGGGGCTATCTATGTGTTCCAGATGTAGTAGGGCTACGAGACAGGATTACATCAAAGGCATATTATTCGTGGTACTCCATTCATCCTGGGTCGACGAAGATGTACCATGACATTAAGGATGTGTACTGGGGGAACGATATGAAGAAGAACATTACTGAGTTTGTTGCTCAGTGTCCTAGTTGCCAGCAGGTGAAGGTAGACCACTAGAAGCTCGGAGGGCTAATGCAGACTATAGAGCTCTCTACGTGGAAATGGGAGGCGATAAACATGGACTTTTTCACGGGTTTACCTCTTTCTCATCGTAAGTTAGATTCTACATGGGTGATAGTCGATAGGCTCATGAAAACAGCTCATTTCCTACCGGTCAGATCTATATATACATCAGAAGATTATGCAAAGTTAAATATTAAGGAGATAGTGCGGCTACACGAAGTACCAGTATGTATTATATCTGACCGTGGGGACCAGTTTACAACACATTTTTGGAGGTCATTTTAGAGAGGTCTAGGGACTCAGGTGAATCTCAGCACAACTTTTCATCTACAGACTGATGGACAAGCCGAGCACAATTTCGACGCTCGAAGATATGTTATGAGCATGTGTGTTGGATTTTAAAAGAAGTTGGGATGAACATTTAACTCTTCTCGAGTTTGCATATAATAACAGTTACCACTCCAGTATCCAGATGGCTCCGTATGAGGCTTTGTATTAAGTGTAGATCTCCTATAGGGTGGTTTGATGTTGGAGAATTTGGGTTACATGGGCTAGACCTGGCTCAGCAGGCCGTAGAGAAGGTAAAGCTTATCTGGGAGTGATTGTTGACAACCCAGAGTCGTCAAAAGTCATATTCTGACGTGCGGCGATGAGACTTAGAGTTTGGAGTTAATGACTGGGTATTCTTAAAGCCTATGAAGGGCGTGATGAGGTTTGGCAAAAAAGGCAAGCTTAGCCCTCGGTATATTGGGCCTTATAGGATCATTCAGAGAGTGGGTCAAGTAGCTTATAAGTTAAAATTGCCCTCGGAATTAGAGTCTGTCCATCCAGCTTATCACGTATCTATGTTACGGAAGTGCATTGGCGATCCTACCCGAGTGGTGCCCACAGATGATGTACAAATTACGGAGGACTTATCATACGAGGAAATTCCAGTTACCATCCTAGACCGACAAATCCGTAAGCAATGAAATATGGAGGTAGCCTCCGTGAAGGTTTTATGGAGAAGCAAGAATGTGGAAGAGATGACGTGAGAAGCGGGGGAGGAAACGGAGTCTAAATAGCGCCACCTATTTCAAACTGAAGATATGGCTCGAGGTGGGATACCTTAGTATAGCTCTATTCAGGCCAGTAGTCATCAGGTAAGCTCTTGTTTTTTACTTTCAGAATTTATAATGGACAGCTGTGTGAGGCCAAGTGTTGCTATTTATAGACATTGGCCATGTCTAGCATGTATAGTATGTTTTCTGATGCGTACAGGTTGATTTTAGTATAGTGTACGGAGGAGACTCTGGCAAAATTTTCACAAAGTCTCTAAGAGTAAACATTCGAAGACGAATGTTTCTAGGGGGGAAGGATGTTACATCTCGCGTTTTCGTACGTTAAAGTTTTGTCTTCAAATAATCGACGTAGACTCGGGGATGAGATTATCTTGAGATTATAAGTATTTATGCTATTTATAATTGGCGATAAGTAAAATGTTGTAAGGCCCCGTTAGAATTTTTTAATGATTTAAGATTTTAAAGTGCGATAACGGTATTCTAGAATAACGTATTCGAGTATCAAAGGAGACCTATGGGGTGGAACCGCATTATTTTGACATAAAAAATGTTTCAACGATGTCGTTTCTTCGAGTATAAGTGGTATCATATTAGGAAAATGATCTTCAAATTCAGTTTTGATTAAAGCCTTAGATCCATATTGAAATTACGGAGCCATAGCAAAAAGAATCGTCGAATTTGGACATCGTATGAGAGAGTTATGCCTATTTCCGTGTCAGAAAAAATCATTTCTCGTCGCCAGCACCCAGGGTAGCGCGGGGCGCTGTCCCTGGCGCTGGGATTTCTTTCAGCTATTGGAAGCAGTGCCACAGGCAGCCCCGGCCACCACTTGTGGCGCCCGAAACGCTATATACTCATTCGGGGTTCATTTTACCCCATTTTTCTTGGCCGAACATTGGGGTTTTCCTCCACCCTCTCAAGACCTCCAACTTCCCCCATCTTCAAGGTGAGTAATCCCTACTAATTTGGTATTTTATTCCATCAATTGCACCCTAAAACTAACTCAATCCTCCATAAAATACATAGATCTTCAAGAAAGTTTTTCAAGAACTCAAAAGAGGGTTTTGCAAGATTTCTTCCAAAAGGTAATTCTACACCCTTAGATTTAATATATGGATATATTATGGGAATATGAGTATGAATTAAGTATTGAAACTTATGGGATGGTGATTGGAACCCACTAGTGCTTAACCTAGATTATTGAATGTTGTAGATATTTTGTAATGAGGTAATTAGTAAAACTTGGTGGGGATGTGAGTTCATTGATGATTACAATGGTGCTAAGAATGTAATTAGTGGACAAAGGATATTGTAGTATCTAATGTTGGTAGGAATGGGGGATTGTTGGATGAAGAAACACCATTACTAGAGGTAGTTGAGTGTTATGCACTAAAGGTGTTTGATAAAATGTCAAAATGACCAAACAAACTGGAAATGTTTACTAATATTGGTCCAATTGAATTATGTTGATGTAGATTGAAGTTGTAAGAGTAGTGGGGGGTTTTTTGTATCACTAAAGAGCTACATCAAGATATGTTAGCTAAACTTCTTTCATATAATTGAATTCCATGATGCTCTTGTAAGTCCCGAGTTATTGTTTATAAATCAATTATTCCGAATAAGCTTTTTGTTGAAAGGTATATATATTTAAAATGTATTTCGGATGCTCTTATCATATGATGTTATCCTTCAAGAATATGTTCAAAGCATGAGTTGGGTATAAAAATGTTATGAGTCCAAGTAGTGTTTCAAGTGAAGGCTATTATGCCAAATTATGTAAGAAGTCTCAATGAACGTAAGACTCTTATTTGCTCACAGGTGTACTAAAAGTCGTGATTAGAGATTCTTTGTTATCGATAATCTATAAAGATGCTTGAAAGTGAAAGTAGTGAGTTGGGAATATAAAGTGTAGACACAGTGCCAACAATGAAGGTTATGATTGTGGCCAATAGAGCCAATGAAATAAAATGATGTGTGAACTATGATGATGAGTCTTGAAAGTAATGAAATAAAAGTATGGAATATAAGATACGGCCACCGTGCCATAAATGAAGAATAATATGTATGGCAAAAAGGGAGCCAATGAAATAATGATGTTGTAAATAATTGAAAGTACTAATGAAGTGATAGTATGAACATGAAATGTGATTATTTTCCTAAATGAGAATTATGAGGTATTGTATGTTCCAATGGTTTCAACTATAGTTGTATGCTTCTGAAATAATGTATATAAATGAATTCTATGTTAAGTCCTCAAGAATCATGAGCTTAGATAATGACCTCAATACGTCAAGTGAGTGAATAACAAGATGAAAGGGAGATGTCCTATGCTAAATGATGATGAACCTTAAGAAAAGAAATTGGGCTCATGTGCCAATGAAACTCACTTATTGATACACCATGTATGTGCTAATGTAATGTGCTATGTTTTTCCATGATGAGCATGAACATGAAGTGCTCCAATGATTCGGGAACTTATGACTTCAATGTAATGTTAATCATGTCGCTTTGAGTTTATATATGGTTATATGCATAATGATATGTTATGAAATCCTATGGACGGTCTATGAAATGCATAGGTATATTATGTTATGAAATCCTGTGGACGGTCCATGAAACACATAGGTATATTATGTTATGAAATCCTGTGGACGGTCTTTGAAACGGATATGTATATTCTGCTATGAACTCCTATGAACGGTCTATGAAATGCACAGGTATATTGTGTAAGAAAATACTATGAATGGTATATGAAACGCACAGGTGTATTGTGTAAGTAAGCACTGTGAACTGTCTATGAAATGCACAGGTGTATTGTGGAAGTCAACACTGTGAACGTTCTATGAAACACACAGGTGTATTGTGTAAGTAAACACTGTGAACGGTCTATATCTTTTGGAATCGATTCCTATGGCTTTTATTGACTATATTAAGTTATTTTTGCTAAATTCGAGCGATCCGGAGGTCGATACACGTGAGAATAACTTATTAGAGGTGCAATTTTCCTTGCTTAAGGTAAGTATCTTACCTACACGTGGTTGAGGAACTAGTTGGCTGAGTTATATGTGATAGCTACGCGCTATGGGTGCGCATATGTGGGGGGCTTGAGCCCATGTGCGAGCACCGGGGTATTTACCCATGTTCAGAGTAGTGCTTTGGCTACGTCCTGAATTGATTTGTTAAGCTTTATGCTATGATGTTTCTCGTATTTGTAACCCTGTTTTGAACTATTTTATCTATGTTTAAGGTTACATAGAGTCTAATCCTCTGAATGAACTTGACAATTGTCATATCCGTGATGAAGTTGTCAATTTGAGCTATGATAGCATACTTTGCACATGCATAGACATTAGCATGTCATTTATTCCAGTACAGGAGTATAAAATCTAACCATTGATCATATATATGTATTTTTGAATAATGGCTTCTGTGTGATATGATTTGGACTGGATGCATGTGACCATGTCGGGCGGATTGTGTTGTTATACATGTGGCCATACCGGATGGATTGTGTTGTTGTGCATGTGACCACGCGGGGTAGATTATGTTGTTATGCATGTGACCACACCGGGCGGATTGTGTTGTTATGCATGTGATAATGCCGGGCAGATTGTGATATTATGGTTGTGACCACGCAGGGCAGATCCGTGTTATTGAGCATGTGACCATGCACGAGCGGATTATGATATATAGCATGTGACCATGCTGGACGGAATATGATTAATGCACATGACTATGTCGTGCAACGTTTGGATATGGATCCATCTCCCCAGGATCACCCTCTCATATTTCTCTCTTGTTAGTATACACGCGGATTGAGGAAAACTGGTCGGTGGTTTGGCACTATATTGGAATTTTTGAGTAAAACCTGACCAATTGCATTTCATCTTTACTTGCAATTTCCATAATTATTTGCCTGATTTTCTAGTATATCGTCTATATATGTGGGACCATTGATGAGCAGAGTACTTGAGTAGTTGTGTGCACTAAGGTAGTTTTATTTGTGATATCATGATTTGATCATATTAATATTTTGTACTTGCTGAATTTATGAACTGTACAGGTTATAGCAAGTATCATTTATAATTCTTGCCTCTATTACCTCACCGAGGTTAGTTATGATACTTGCTGAGTACATGGGGTCGGTTGTACTCATACTGCACTCTGCACTTAATTGTATAAATTCAAGTGTTAGACCCAATCACTGATAGAGGAGTTTCTAGTTAGTTGATCACCAAGAGACTAGGTAGAGCTGTATTATCAACCACACTCTTGGCACCTCTTTTCTTATGCACTGTTGTATTTACTTCAGACATTATTGAATTTGGCCTTTTAGACTTGTAATTTTATTTTAGAGCTCATGACTCCATATTTACCGGTTCTTAGGGATTTTTCATGTTTTGACGTTATTTTGCTATATTATGTTTTAGATTTATGTTAATTATGTCATTTATACTATTATGGTTCTTTATTTTTAAGTCCGGCTTACCTAGCATGTACGTTAGGCGCCATCATGACTGATTGGGTTTTTTGGGTCGTGACACTCAGATTGCTGCTACTTTTCAATCCCAATGCATAGAGAAACCTATGACCCGGCATGATTACCGGCAGTATGGGTTTTCATCCATCGAACGCCAACTTAGTAAGGCTATTTATCTCATCGAACGTGGGTGTTAGCTCTCAGTCGACAAACATAAAGACTGCTTTGGCCGGATCCCAAAATTCAATTAACAATATGGTAAGCACTCTATTAGCTCGGTCGTTCATCAACGCAGTCAGTGCTCCAATATGTGTTCTAATTCTGTCTCCATGCACCCACCAGATGTTCTTCCACCATTGCTTCAGCTTGTGGTGCGCTCCCATTACCATGATGATATCAAGGATGATGTGGTTATTTTTATCTAAAAGGGGAGAAAAGTCTAGTTAAGTGTTTTGCTCTGAATCCTTAGTGTCTTAATCTGGATTAATATCTCATTTCATAGAAGGCATGCTGTTGGGTCCATTCTCTGAACTAGAGAGCTTTGAAAAGTAGGTTTGGAAGGGTGAAAAGATAACTCGCGCGTAATTTATGTGTGATTGTGTATGACCAAGACTCGGTAAAAAGTATAATGATAGTGTATAAAGCAGTAATAAATAATTAAAATAAGGCAATGATAATATCAGGAATAAAGCAAGTATGATAATATCAGGAATAAAGCAAGTAAACACATAATTGCAAATATGAAGACATGAAACATATAGTGAAGTGTTGAGAAAATAAAATATAAACAAACATCCCCAAGTGTTCTAAATTTAGCCTAATTCTGCTAAGTACAGAACCTAAGTGTAAAATTCCTAGAAGAGTCGCCATGTTGTTGTCCCTATTTTACACAGGTTAAAATAAACTACAACTTGTGGTTCCTCTAAATTTAATAAAAAGAAGAGTCGCCACCTATAGTTAAAGGTATACCAGGATACCTATAAGTCTATAAAGATCAACATCTTAATGGTCCGCTAAACCAGTGAGAATCCGGAAGGGTTCTAGTTATTCTAAGGGGAAGGGGTTAGACATTCCTTTAAATCTACGTTGATGTAGTTCCTTAAACTTAGGCTAATTATGGGCAGAGAATTATTTATATCCTAGTCAATTACTGATCAAGGTTTCTAAATGGGTCTATATGAAAGCTTAGTTAAAGTAATAAAAATGTGTAGTCTTATTGAGAAATGCTTGTTTTGAAAAAATAGGTTTATAGCTTTAGAAAAGAATGTTTAATGTAAATACTAAGTTGTAAGACTTATTCAAAATAATGAGCTATTTAAAATATAAGTCTATGTTAATACTTAACCTTTTATGTACCGTAAAATAAACATGGAAATAATGTATACTTGACTGGGTTTAGAAGACTTGTTTGGTTTATGTTATTCAACTTCCCAAAAAATGATATTCCATCCTTGTAAAATACATACCTATTTTGTATCATGCAGCCGTCTCTCTTTCTGAAATGTTCTAGTTACAGAATTAGCCTAAGTGATTCAATTGAAGACTTTTTCAAAATAATTTTTGTTTAACTTGATTGAGATCTGAACACAAAAGTCGTTACAAAAAAGTGAACGAAAAGGGACTTTATTGATAAAACAGTTGATATATATACCTAGATTTTAAAGAATATTAACCTTAAAGGGAAAGGTTATCTTAATCATATTCACCTCTTATCCAATAAGATTAATTTACATTAAGATCATTTCCTAAAAAGATCACAGCAGAGATAAGAACACGTAATATCTGTGTTAGTTCCACAATACAATACATAGAAATGGACTAACAATGATAGTAATATAAAGTAGAGGAGGGGAATTGGACTCTATAATGGAATGGCAATTATTCAGGCTCATTTCAAATTCAACCAACAGTAGGCTTCAGTAGATAACGAATGTGACGAGGAGAGGCGGCCCAGTTCATTGAAGTTGGGCCAGAGTTCACAATTAACTCAGCAGGCCCAATATGCTCATGCAAAAGACGAAAGGAAAACATAATTAGTACTTGCAGATGGGGAGTAAAAACAAAATATGAAAATGGATATAATTCTAATCTAATGTAAATAAAGCAAGTCAAATTTTGTTTGTGCTAACCCTCCAAAGAGTAATCAAAGCCAATAATCGTTGGCTAGAGTGGACCACATTTACCTTACAAGGTTTTCCTATGAACCCCTGGCACTTCAGAGCTCACAGTGGTCTCTAGGGCCTCGAGCAGTGCTTGTGCCAGGGTAGGGTCACTTGATAGTGAAATTAAGTCCACAACAAAGGTCATTAGTTACTAAACATTGTTCATTCATAGAGGTTTGAACACAAACTTTGACCTAGAGCTTCAACCAAACACACTAGCCAAGTAGACCCAAACAATAAACCTAAACAAACCTTTAGAAAAAACAGAAGGCCTAATATAATGCCTTAAATCCTGTAAACATGGTTTTTTAAGAACTCAGTTAGGTGAAGGCACAAGCAATTTCAGAGGAACGCCAGATTTCGGAATTGAATCAATCATTTAGGTAAAACGATATAAATAATCAGAACACTAAATCATGCTCCAAGTTTCAAGTATCCTTGGTAGGTTAATCACTGCTAAAGTTACATGGCGCAAAACTATTGTAACGACCCGACCTGTCATTTTGTGTATTGTAGTCATGTTTCCCCATTTATTGCTTCTTCTATTCTTAATTATGGTTATGTGACTCGTCAGGGCAGTTGGATTGGTTGTGAGGAGGTTTCGGAGTGAATTGGGACACTTAGTCCTATGGTTGAAGGCTTAATTTAAAAGAGTTGACCGGAGTTTGACTTTTGTGAAGACGACTCTGGAATAGATCTTTGATGGTTCGGATAGCATCGTATGGAAATTTTGGACTTAGGTGTATGTCCGGATGTTGATTTGGAGGTCTGTAGGTAATTTTTGCTTGAATTGGCAAAAGATGGAAAGTTGAAGGTTTGGAAGGTTGAGAAGTTTGATCTAGAGCTGACTTTGTTGATATTGGATTCGGATTTAGTACAGGGACATGGAATAGGTCTGTTGTGTCATTTATGACTTGTGTGAAAATCTGAGGTCAATCGAAGTTTGTTTGGTATATTTCAGCATTAGTTTTAGATGTTGGAAGTTCAATAGTTCATTAGGCTTGAATTGCGGCTCAATTCATGATTTTGATATTTTTTTATGTGATTTGAGATTTCGACTAAGTTTGTATCATGTTTGAGAACCCGTTGGTATGTTTGAATGGGGTCCCAGGGGCCTCGAGTGTGATTCAGATCATGTTCGGACTCATTTTGGACCTTGTTTAGTTACTGATTTCTGGTACCTAGTTTCCTCTTTCACGAAGATAGGGACGCGATCACGAAGAGTTGTTGTTGGCAGCTGGAAGTTTATGCTTCGCATTCGTATAAGAAGGATTGCATTCGCAAAGCTTTGTGGGTCTCAGCTCATCGCGGACGCGAGAATGTCCACGTGCTCGCGTAGGGGAGAGGTCAGCCGGGGGCATCAGGCGTCAAGCTTATGCGATCCCGTAGTTGAGCCCGTGTTTGCGTAGGGGTAGGTTTAGTAACAATCGCGTTCATGACTGTAGCTTCGCATTCGTGTAGGGTGTTTTGAGGGAAGTGGTCATTTTGTTCTTCACGATTGTGAGGTCGTTTCCACGATCGCAATTCACAATAACTAGGAAGTAGTATGTTAAAATCCAAATCGAGGGTTAGAGTATTATTTTAATATTTTGATTTGTAGAGCTCAATTTTGGTCGATTTTGGAGGGATTCACACGTCTTAGATCGGGGTAAGTGTTCTTGACTAGGATTTATTTATTTTATCAAGATTCTATCCTTGTTTTTGTCATTTATTTAGTGAATTAAAGTGAAGAAATGTGAATTTTGGAGGAAACCTTTCAAAAATAAAAAATGGAGGTTTGAAGGTCTATTTGAGGTCGGAATTGGATAGTTTTGGTGTGGCTAGACTCGTAATCGAATAGGTGTCCAAAATTTGTGATCTTTATCGAGTTACAAGGTGTGATCCCGGGGTTGACCTTTTGGGTTCTTTCAAGTTGTTTCCTGCGGCATTATTTGTTGATATTAAGTTGTTTATGAGTAGATTCGAGTCATTTGGAGGCCGATACGTGTGACAAGGGCTTGTTGGAATTGTGATTTGTGCGGTTTGAGGTAACACATCTAAGCTTGGATGTGAGGGTATTTAACCCTAAGTACTATGTTATATGAAAGATATTGGGATGATGTATGCGCTTGGTCACGGGTGTGTGTGCGTGCACCGATTTATTCATAGTTTGGGGAGGCCTTTAGGCTAATGCTAGACTTGTTTTGCTATCATACCATGTTACCCCGCATCCCCAATACTGATTATTTGAACTGTGAATCGTGTCAGATATCATGTCTAGGCTATATGCTAACTGTTTGAGACTTGATACGACTATTCTTTCTATTTCTGAGTTATACACCTTATTTGAACACATGTTCTCAGTTATGATACTATACTCATATATGATATCTCTGTATCAGTACTTCTTATTTGATTCCTCTCATGTTACTAATATCGTTTAAGGGTAAAACTGTTTAATTGAATATTTGAGATGTGTTCATCTAAGACTTGAACGATAGATGGCTGAGTTTGGGCCTTAGAGATGGTTTGGTACTGAATTTGAGCTGACGCGTACTCTAGGGCTAAATGATTATAATTAGCGCTTGAGCGAGATCTGCCCCTCCGGACTCTGACATGCTAGCAGTGGGCACTAATGGACAGTTATGCCAGGCACCCGTATAGTGCTAATTGTAAATACTATTGATGGATCTACTATGATACCGTTGATTTACGTGTATACTTGACATGTATGCATAGAGATGTACTTTCCTCATGTTAACTAGTAATTGACATGCTTTATCTGTGTTGGGTTTTAAACTGTTGTACTTGAAAGCATGCCTAAATTTCTGAAATGAGAACAAGTTGTACTTGATATCATTGATCTACTATTTATACAGTTTATCCTGTATTTTCTGAAATGTTATCAGTTATTGGTACTGACATTTGACTGTTGTTCTGAGCACGTCACTGCTTTCAACCCAAGGTTAGTGTTGTTACTTATTAAGTACATTGGGTCGGTTGTACTCATACAATACTCTACACTTTGTGTACAGATCTAGGTACATCCGGTCGAGGTGATTTTCAGGCTTGAGTTGTGTCAGCTATTTGGGCGACTACGAGGTAGCTTCCATGTCGTCTGTAGTCCTTGAAGTTCTCTTCCTATTATCTTTATCTTCCTTGTTTCTCATGTTTCGACAGTTGTATTAGAGGACTTATTACATACCTTATTATTAGTAGTGCTCGTGTACTTGTTGACACCAGATTTTAGGGTTGGTTAGTCACTTTTTGAATTTATTCTCAGATATTTTATGATATTCTTCCGCTGTTGAGTTATTAGCTCACGTTATTTCATTTTTATTGTTAATCATATGACTGTTGGCTTACTTAGCGGGTTGGACTAGGTGCCATTACGATTTGTAAATTTTAGGTCGTGACAACCATATCATCACACATGGTCATAACATCTCAAAAAACTTTTTAAGGGGTTTTAGTTGCTCAGCAGACAACTTAGAATCATTCGGCATGCAATAACACCAACATAATCCTCTTGGGAATCACTCGTTCAAACAAACATGATCAGAAGAGAGTCATAAAATAAGGGTCATTAACAGTGTACTTTGGTTAACATACTTGGTTTGTTAAAGATTATATAAAATCTAGAATATTAATCTAAGTTATCTAAGGTATTACCTAGAGTTTATGAAAAAGGAACATTCAAAACATGTATTCACTTATTAGGTTCCAACAGAGGCCTAGTGCCTCATTATGGTTAGGCTAGAACACAGTACTAAAAAATATGGTTTTACGCTTAGTAAGTCTAAGTCATTAGAGATTAGAATCCTAAGAAAACTAAACCATCTTCTGGACAATAACTTAGAGACAAGCCAACACATAATCAAGATAATAGTTCATGATCAAACTTCAATGAATATCAAGCTGCCTAGGCTAAGTATTTTTATAATTAGAACTAATCTCACAAAGGTCATGCTAACAGGGAACAACAAGAGCTATTAAACAGGATAGGATGATTAGATTTTTACCTTAAGCAGAAACTCATAAGCATGGTATCTACGACAAGGAAACCTTATGATAATAATGAGTGACATTTGCATATAAAGACAACAAACAACGCAAATTAGCAATACTTTAACAAACATGCAAGGCAGTGTAAACTTCAACATACTATTTTGAACTTAGACCAATAAAATACTTAGGCATAGCATTCACAACAACAAAACAGTCACATGATGATAAGAGTACAATTTACAGCTAGCTCTAACGGCAAACATATAATTTCAAATAAGCAGAAATTTAACAAAGCAGGGCAAGATCACCATTATAGCCATGAACATGTAACATGCTAAGTATACAAATCGCATAATATTCTTCACACTCATATTCATGCTAACAAGATAAGAAACATGATTGTCAATATAAAATTCAACACATATTAGATTAATCAAGTAGAATAACTATATATGAGAAGCTATAAATAGAATTCAATCATTGAAACGAATTGAATGAAGGTGCATTGATCTTCCTTAGGGCAGCAAATCAGGTCCTCGACTTTAGCTATTAAGTATTAGTACCCAAAAGTCAGCTCAATAGCAATTGACCTCGGCCAGATATGGAAGAGAGAAAAGAAGAAATGATTGTGAGAAATAAATAGAGATTTTAAAGCTTTTGGTGTAGTTGCATTTACTTATACTGATTCCGTTTGGTAAAGGAATTAAAGTCAGTATTTGATAATGACAAGGTCGGGAATCCAAACTAGAGTAAGAATTTAAAAAGTAAATGCGGAAGCAATAACAATAAGGAATTGAGCAACTAGAACTAAATGGCAGAAAATAAAGGATATGAAAAAATTCAAGGAAAGAATTCCAAGAACTTCCAAGAACGCAAGTTCTATAGCCTTGACAAGATCAAAGCAACAACGTCTTGATTTATTGAAGAAATCAAACGCCTTTACTTAAAAGCAAATCAAAATAATAGATTCAGATCTTGACCGCTTTACGAGTAACTTGAGACAACAATTAATAACTAGTATTAATCGCCTTCTAAGAATACCACAAAGGAATCAAAGATATCACAATTAAAAAGTAATCTTACTACCTTGAACTATAAACTAGTAAAGGTTGAAAGATAAATCTCAAAGCACAAGTAACAAAGGTTCAAAAGAACTCTCAAAGTATGATATACTTAATCAATAATGAAGTGTCTCAATGAATGAGAAGAAGTCAATCTGGTCATAGGTGTAGCAATGGATTAGAATCCCTCTACAAAACGGCGACAATATCCGGCCAAACCAAAAGAACTCCGAATCTTAATAGCTGAAGACGGTCTGGGCCAACTCTGAACAGCTTCAATCTTCCTCAGATCTACCTTGATCCCCTCACTCAACACCATATACCCTAAAAATGCCACCGAATCAAGCCAAAATTCACACTTTGAGAGTTTTGCATACAACGTCTTCTTTTTCAAGGTATGGAGCACGACCTCAAATGTTACTCATGATCCTCCCGACTGCGGGAGTACACCAAAATTCGTCAATAAACACAATGATGAAAGAATCAAGTTATGGCTGGAATACACTGTTCGTCAGGTGCATAAATATTATTGAGGCATTGGTCAGCCCAAATGACATCACAAGGAACTCGTAGTGACCATACATAGTCCTGAAAGCAGTCTTCAGCCCGGATGATCTGCTAGAAATACATCTGGGATGTCTCTCACTACCGGCACTGACTCAACGGTAGGATTATCAGTACTGACATATCTCACAAAGGCTAGATATGCATCACACCCCTTCTCATCCATCTGTTGTGCCTTAAGAAAAGACATAACACTGCTAGGAACATAATCTAATGTACCCCTCCACTATAACAGCGACAAACTTAGCATATCCAGTGTCACAGTCTTGGCGTGACAATCCAGAATAGCATGATAGGGAAACAACCAGTCCATGCCCAAGTAACATAAAAGTCTACCATACTGAGTAATAATAGATCAACTCTAGTCTCAAAACCACCAATAACAACTAAACACGACCGATACAAACGGTCCATAAGAATAGAATCTCCCACATGCATGGACACATATACAGGCAAATTTAAAGAATCACAATATATATATATATATATATATATATATATATATATATATATATATATATATATATATATATATATATATATATATCCAAATACGGAGCAAAGTAAGATGACACATATGAGTAAGTGGAGCCTGGATCAAATAAGACAGATGCATCTCTATGACAAACCAGAACAATACCTGTGATGAGTGCGTATGATGCGACTGCCTCTATCCTACCCTAAAAACATAGAATTTGGCTTGGCCTCTCCCTCTAGGGCGACCCCTACCCGCCTGACCTCCACCCACAGCTAGTAGTGCAGGTGGAGCGGCAACTGGAGCAGCAACCATAGCCTCAGAAGTCTGTGGACTCGGTGGAATACGTGGAGCCTGAGTAGCCTATGGAGGTGCACCCTTCCTAACTCTAGGTAAGTCCCTCACCATATGTCGGGTACTCAAAGCAATCTCTTAGTGGGCGTGGCTGCTGAAACTGGCTTTGTGATGGTCGGCTAGACTGACTGCCAAAGGCACCCCATGCAGGAGGTGCACTAGATAGTGGCTGAGTAAAATGGGCAACCTGAGACCTCGGAGTAGCCGCAACCCCACTGCAAGCTAGAGTGCTAAATGAACTGGACGGTTCACATAGCCTCTACCATGACGGGTTGTAGCTGCAGCATGGCCACCACTAAATCCTCCTGTACCTCGAGGCCTTTTGGCCTCCCTGTCCTCCCTCTCACGGCCCTGCATACCCTCCAACCTCCCCGCAATCTCTACCACCTGCTGATACAGAGTATCTATCTCCAACTCTCCAGATATGCTAAATCTAATACCATAGTTGAGCCCCTCGATGAATCTGCAGACTCGCTCTCTGACTGTAGAAACCAAGGCAGGTGCATGTGATAGCTCACTGAATCTGACAGCATACGCTGACATTGTCATAGTACCCTAGCGCAGCTACTCAAACTCCAAGCGCCATGCATCCCGAAGGGTCTAGGGAACAAACTCTCTCAAGAACATCTCTGAAAACTGAGTCCATGTAAGTGACTCTGCATTGGCTAGGCTACCCTCCTCGTCAGCCCGCCACCACTGATAAGTGGCTCCTGACAGTTTGAGTATAGTAAAAGTAACTTCGCTCATCTCCACAATACCCATGGTGTGGAGAATATGATGGCACCTCTCTAGAAAACCGTGTGCATCCTCCGTAGCTAGGTCGTTGTCAGTAGGAGGATAATACTTCTTGAACCTCTCAAGTCTAAGCTGCTCCTCCTCATATGCCATTACCCTAACCTCGGGCCAAACCGTAACGACAGGCTGCATTGGCATAACCTCTAGGACCTAATCAACATGGACTCGCTACTTTGGAGTATGGACCGCGGGAGTCTGAACTCCTCCCCCAGCCTGAGATGTAGTTGGAGCAAGTGGAATCAACCCCGCGTGAGCTAGAGTACCGAGCATGGTCAAGAACTGTGATAGGGTCTCCTGAAGTGCATAGGTGACAACAGACGTCTCGGGTGCCTGCCTCCAACTGGAGCTACTGGTGGCTCCTCATTTGCAGCTCGGCATGTGCTCTACCTGCACCACATGCCCCTCCCCAGCCTCTGCCCCGGCCTCTCGCGGCTCTAAGATGGGGAGCGGGTGTCTGATCGTCGGATGTCCTCGCCATTTGTGAAAGAATAGAAAGACAAATATTTAGATTTCAAATTCTACAAGTCCACACGATAAGGAATCAAAGAAGTGGAGATTTCCTAACAGTTTCGTAGCCTCTCGAAGATAAGTACAGACGTCTCGGTACCGATCCGCAAGACTATACTAAACCTACTTATGACTCGTAACACCTATGAACCGAAAGCTCTGATACGAACTTGTCATGATCCCAATTCGTCACCTTAAGGTGTCATGATGGCACCTAGTCTCTAAGATTAGGTAAGCCTAACACACCTAGAGAAATAGCGAAAATAATAATAAAACTTCAAATTTAAACCATCTAAACTATCATAATAGAACTCAACAGTACAGCTGACAATAACTCCCAAAATCTAGTGAAACGGAATCATAAGCTCTACACGAATATACTATACCTAGTACAACATTATCTAGATAAAGAGTAAACAATAGTAAGATAAGGACAGAAGGTGACTCCAGGGCCTGCGGATGGCAGGCATGTATAACTTGAAGTCTCCGAACTGTATGATCCACTCACTGATGCCTAGCCTATTTTGAGGTGCCTGGATCTATACACAAATGTATAGAAGTGTAGTATGAGTACACCACAACGGTTTACTATACCTTGCTCTTTAGGAACTATTAATTTTGATAAGTCTTTATGTGATTCTGGTGCCTCAATTAATTTAATCCCTCTATCTATTTACAGGAAACTTGAGAATGAGATTGGAGAGATTAGGTCTGCACTAATATCGTTGCAGCTAGCCTACCAAATGACTTTAATACCCGAGAGGATAGTGAAAGATGTATTAGTTCGGGTGGATAAGTTCGTATTTCCTGTTGATTTTATAGTGGTGAATATGAAGGAAAATAAGGAGGTCCCCCTCATACTAGGAAGACCATTCTTAGCGACAGGCAGAGCGATATTAGATATATATGAGAGAAAACTCATGCTTAGAGTGGGTGAGGAGACTATGATTTTCAAGATGGATATAGAAAATGGAAACCAGCTGCAAGTGTTGAGTGGAAAGTGAAGGGCTCAAAAGAGAAGGCTGCAGTGAGCAAGAAAGATAGGTGTGGGGTGTACCCCAAAAAGCCTGAGAAGAAGCTATCTGCATGGATGTGTGCATTAGTTCAGGCACGAGGAATGGAGCCCGACTTCGACTCATACCCCGACTAAATGTTTAGGGAAGTTTCCTTTACCTTATGCTTTTTAATTGTGTGTCATGGGGACATGCGATAACTTAAAGTGTGTGGTGGGAGATATTTATATGTATGTATGTATATTGTTATTTGTAGTAGTTGGAAATAGAAAAAATTGAAATTTTTTAAAATTTTTGATTTTTCCGACGATGGATATCATCGACAGGTTTCTTGAGGGATTAAAGTCGAAAGGAAAAAGACAAAAAAAATCTTTTGTTAGGTAGTGTAACAAGTCCCCCTTGATTTTTCTTTGTGTCGCGGTTCCTTTCTAAGGGTTTTTTTGAACCGGGTGTAGTTAGTAGTAGTTTTTATTTTTTTTAGGAGTAGGAAACCTTGTGCTATGATTTTAAATGAAAGCAATATCTCTTGACTTTATTATGCCCTGAGAATAGTAAGTGCTTTAGTTGTGAATGCTTAGGCTCAGTTTTTGACTCTTGTATTAGTACCTTAAATTGGATGATCTGCTTTGACTAGAGTGTCTTGATAATTCAATCCTGAGTGAGTTATATGCCATGTGTGTGTGAGGTTTTGTGTATTTTGTGCATTGCATTTGATATCTAGAACTTGCCCCGTGTGTTTGGAAAGCGAAATAGTAGTTTTATTCAGTCTTGGAAGTGATATAGACATTTCTTTGTTGAGCCAGATATATGTTATTACCCACCTAATTGTTATGTGTCGTAGTTACCCCTTTTGAGCCTATAATCTTGTTTTTTTGGCAACCACATTACAAGATTTGCCCATTTGTTTGAATTGACCATCTATTCGAACCTTTTACCTCTCGTGAGCACTTGAATTTATTATGAACTTTGTAGAAGTTGAAGTGTGGGGTGGTTGGTTTGGCTTTTGAGTGGAACTATTGAACTAAGGAGAAAGGTATACTGTTTTGAAAAAGTAAGTGCCACTTGAATTGAAAAAGAAAAAAAAATAGTTGTATTGTTGTGCAAAATATTTCTTGATAGTGGTAACTTGATGTAATTATGCTTAAATAAGTAGGGAGTTAATGTATATTGATGTGAAAGTGGAGTTATGGTTGGACATAAGTGTGGGATTTTGAAAGGTTAATTGTATGTATTAAAGTGCTTAGGAAGCTGTAGTCACTTTTATATCCAAATGTATCCTACCAATCCCACAACCTACATTACAACTAATTAAAGTCCTACTTGATCCTTGAATGAATGAGCTCAATTCATAGAGTAGTACACTACGGGCAAGCCTATGGTACATCTTTTGTGGCATATGAATGTTACTTCTGAGAGTGAGTGAATTCTTTCTATCTTGAGTTCCTTATTGTTCTTAAATTTCATTGTGTGTGAAACTAATCTCTATTGTTGTGTGAGGGCACTTGATTCATGAAGGAAAGGTAATGTCGTTGACCTCTATGTTAGAGTAAGTAAGCGGGTTGTGAAAAATGTGTGGTGCTTTTGAGTCAAATTTTGAGGCGAGGATATTACGGTATTGTGCTTAATTTGTTTTAAATATTCTTGGTACGATAAGTTATGAGAGTTGTTGAAAAAGGTCGTGTCTATATGAAGTCTAGTTTGATTGCTTGAGGACGAGCAATGGTTTAAGTGTGGGGTGTTAATGATAGGCTATAATCTCGTATTTTAGTCGCTTATTGCATCATAATTCACTGCACTTTATTTGTGTTTGATCTTTAATTGGTAGTGTTTTGTACTTATTGTGTGTTTTATGCCTTGTAAGAGAGATTCCGAGTTATGTAGATGTTGTGGAGTTAATTCGAGTTATTTGGAGCTTTGAAGTCTAAGTAAAAGCACAAGGAATTAAGTCGGGATCATGTTCGGGGATCAATGGACGAATAGTGCACTTAGTGGGAGGAAAAAGAGTTGAGTAGGAGGAAAACCCAGGTGCACGACCGCGCATGAGAGACCCCCAGCGCGCACTTGAGCGCACAAGTGATGCAGTGTACTGCCAGAGGTGCGCGACCGCGCACGTCCGCTTCCGGGAACTTTACCCAAGCCTATTTTTGTAAATTCGGAGGCGACTCTTTTAGACCTATATGAAGCCTAGCTCGTCTCAAAAGAAGGTATCTCGTATATTGGAGCAACTTTTGGAGAGAAGAAGGCAAGGAAACAACGGAGACTCTAAATACTTCATCCAATTCATTCAATGCGGAAGTTTGGTTGATTTTGGGAATTGTAATGTCTTCTTGTTCTTCTAATACTCTTGTGATAAACAACTTCTCCACTATGGAGTAGTTCCAATTAGGGTTTGATGGATTTGCTGTCTTGATGATTGTTTGTGGATTATAACGCTAGTTTTATGTATTGAAACGTTTTGGATGATTTAGTTGCTACATCTTTATTCACTAGTTCATATAATCGAGAGAGGCATAACTTGTGATGTTTTTGCATTATATTGTTGGTTGAATTCATAAATTTTTCTAAGTAATCGAAAGAGGCTAGTTGAATCATTGATTAAACCTAGTTAGGAGAATAATCGAAAGAGGTTTTTCTAAAGACCAACCCATTACGCATTCTTGCACATCTTCACGTGCTTAAATTGGTTCATCTTGTGAGGTTAAGACTTAATCGAGAGAGGAGTTTTTGCTGAACGTTTGAACTAATAATTGAGTGAATTCGAGAGACTCACTTGAATATTAAAATTGAATTATCTAGATATTGATCCCGAACAATTATCGTGCACCTATCTTATCAAAACCCTATATTCTCCCATTGATAACCTTCTTTGCTTGTTCCTTGTTTTGATTGTCATTAGTCAATAGCTTTAGATTCTTAGTTAATTTTAGTTAGATATCTTATAAATCTCAACTGTTGACCATCTTGGAACAACCAAGCTAGAAACTACGAGAATACTGTTTAAATCCAATCCCTGTGGATATGATATTATACTATACTACATTTGATTACCGAGCAGGATTTAAGTGTATGTTTTGCTCTCGTCAGTCAACAAGTAGTAACAAAAGAAATAAATATAAATAACATGAATCTCAACATAAGAATAATTATGAAATCATCAAATACCATAATCCGCCTCGAAGGAAACAAAGATAACCAATATCAAATATAATTCCAAATATCAAGTCAGGAAAACTCATATGTATGTTGACTCCCTATCAAATATTACGCACGAGTATGCCGAGGCGAAGGGCCCGATCCTATAAGAATAGTCTTTCATAGAACTATCGAGGTGAATGGCCTGATCCCATAAAATGTATCTTATAATCCAGCTGAGGCAAACGGCCTGCTTCCATGAGAGTTTGTTACATGATACTGCCGAGGTCGTACGGCCGATCCGCAGATGCATCTCATAATACTGCCGAGGCGAACGACCTGATCCATAATGATATTGCTGAGGTGTTCAGCCCGATCCCATAACAGTACTACTAAATCGTTCCGTCCGATCCCATAAGAATAGTAAAACTTTTGACGGGTTATCAGCCCAACTTGCGAATATATGTGAGAGTTATGAAATCAAGAAACTTTCGGATAAATAAGTACAACGCGTGAGTAAACCGTAAGAAAAAGTATAATTTCCACGGCTAATCAAGTAGCGTGCCAAGTTTCTAGAATAACAAAGCTCAATATTTGTATAAGTTTAATCTCAGGCTAAAACGCAAATTAAACCATTTAAACATGCAAGAAAAACTCATGTAGTACAATTAAAGCATGGGGTGAGTCTAAATCTATGCGGACATAATCAAGAAACTAGCATACGTACGGATGCTCGTCACCTCATACGTGCGTAGCTCCCATACCACGTAGCATGTAGCAAGTATAGCACATACGGGGGTAAATTTCCCGTTACCATGTTGGACAGGAGACTTTTTCGGAATTCGATAATCAGCTCCAACGCCTCTCCAACACCTCAAACAATGCCAAGCAATCTGAAACTAGACAAAGAACGTGCGAACCAATCAAAATATACTCAAAGACTTGTAATTTAACAATTAGAAATAAATTCTCAACTCCACATAAAAGTTAACCCCCAGGCCCACACGCCCGGATTCTGAAAATTCTTGAAGATAAATATTACACATAGTACTACGAACTCAAACATATAATTTATTTCAAATTTCACGCCCAATTTCGTGGTAAAAACTCAAAAATATCATTTTTAGGTTTTCTTCCAAAATCTCACAATTTTCACTAATTTTCATGTTTTAATCCGTAAATAATCTATGTATTTATCTCATAATAAGTAGGAATCACTTACCTTGTGATAGATGATAAAAATGACCCTCCAAAATTACCCCAAAATCGGCTCCAAATGAGATAAATGAGATGAAATGAACTAAGTCCCGATTTGCAAACTTATACACTGCCCAGACGTCCCTCTTCGCGATCGCAAAAATATCCTCGCGATCGTGAAGTCCAACATTGCCTCAGCCAAAATCCCCTTCTACCCGAATGCGAGTGACCACTTGCCATCACGAACCTAAGCCGGCCAAGCCTACGCGAACGCGAGCCAAGCTCCTCGAACGCAAAGGCCAATCTTCCAAGTCTCAGAAACTTTTCTTCAGCGATCGTTACCAGCCTTGCTAACACATCACGTTTGCTACCCTCACTATGCGAATGCGAAAAACAACCAGAATACCATAACGCGATCGTGATGCCCTACTGTGATCATGAAGAACAATTCTTCCACAGTTCCGCACAACACTTCGCGATCACAATGCACACCAATGACACCTGAAACCAGCAACTGCGAATCAAAGGGAGATGGTCCAAAACCATCCCGAAACACACCTGTGACCCCCGGGACCCATCCAATCATACCAAAAAGTCCTCATACCTTATCCATAGGTTCGAAACGCCACGAATCAAAACCAAGAATTAACGATCAAAATCCTTCTCTTGACTCTCAAACCTTCAAATATCGCCGAACGTATCCGGATCACACCTAAATATTTTGGATCATGACCAAATTCACACACAAGTTTCAATCAGCTAAATGGACCAATCCGAGGTCCCTGAACATCACTGGGAGTCCGATAATACTAAAGTCCACTCCAAGTCAAACTTAGCAAATTCAAGAATCTTCAAAATGCAAACTTCTGACAGTAAGTGTCGAATCGCTCACGGACCATCTGATACTCAACCCGAACATGTGCCCAAGTCCCAAATTACCTTACGAACCTATAGGAACCTTCAAATCCCGATTCCGAGGTCGTTTACTCAAAAGTCAAACTTTGGTCAACTTTTCCAATCTAAAGCTTTTGAATTGAGAATTATTCTTCCAAATCAACTCTGAACTTCTCGAAAATCAAAACCAACTACACATGCAAGTCATAATGCTTAAAGTGAAACTCAAGGTGTCAAACCGCCGAACGACATGTTAGAACTCAAAATGACTGGTCAGGTTGTTACATAACCATAAATAGTTCGGATTAATGGGTGTAATCATGAACTCAATAGGATTTATAAAACTAACCACAACCTTAGAATCTTCATCTCAATTGAATTAAGACAAAATAATAAACATTTGTGTTCTTGTTAGTTTAGCTACTTAGTTGTTTAAATTCTGCAATTTTATTTTAGTCACAATCATCAATCTTTACAGGTTCGCAAAGCATACAAATTCTTCGTGAGTTCCACATTCGACTTTTAAATTAATTTACGATTTGTAGACTCTGTATGCCTACGTATGCTTTGCGAACCAACAAAATGCATCATAAAAAATAAATCAGATGGAGTAATTCCTTTTGGATTTGTGAAAGTATGGAAGGATGAATACTAGTCCATCCACTGGCAAAGCCGCAAAAGAGGGTCTACATTAAATTTTAGAGAATATATTTTTTCCACTCCCCTTGACTAGGCTAAGTTCACAATTAACTTTAACCGAAACAAAAATTCACAATTTACCAACTGAACAAAAGGGCTCAAGAAATTACTCTAATCTCTTTGTAGCTTTAGTGCTGAGAAAAATGTGATGACGTGAATACAACACAAATATAAGTCATGTGCACGTGGATAAAGACTAAAAAGAATTAGATCTAGATCCATACTTTTCTTAAGCTAACACATCTAGAGATAATGATTTAGTGAAGCAAGTAAGCAAGTAAAGTAATGATAAGATAAAATCTGCTATTGCAAAATTGGTTTTATTCACTAAATAATAAGGTTAGAATTCCTATTTTACAATTCAGTTTTATAGAAATATATTTATCAAAAATCTTCTAAAACTTTTTTAACTTATTAATTTATGTAGCTCCACTAGGAATAATTTCATAGACCGCTTCTAAGACTAACATTTTTTGTGATTTATGATATTACACTAACTTATATAATTTTAATTTTATTGTAACAATTCTCTAAATCTGCTACTCCTTTGAATGATATTGTTACGATTTTAAAATAAATAACATATTTTTAAATTTGAAAATAATTCAACTTTAAACTATTTATTTTATTCTTACTGAGAAATTTTTATAACTATACAAATATCATGACCCCACAAAGCTTTTACCCCTTACGTTTTTAAAACTACAAGTTTCAAAAATCTTTTTTTACCCTTAAATTTCGTGCGTAATCAAATTATCTCATTTAAATTGAAACGAAATAGGTAATTTGTTTCCCTTGTGTGGTAAGTAATATCTTTAGTTGCGGTGTGTACCCCACGCCGTACGCACGACCCACTACTCCGCCTGACAAAATAACAAAATAAAATGAAAGACGAACCAATAAGTGCCATCTGTTTCATTTTCACAAAGCTCCAAACAACGCTTCAGATGATTCCACATTCCATTATTTTATTGGCCAAACATCACATCAATCATCAAGACGCACTTAGAGTCCAGGTGCTGACCACCCACAGCGCTAAGTAAATTGAAAAAACAAAATCAGAGCACAAGAATTTTTGCATTATTTCAGATCATTTAAGAAATGTAAATGATTAACTGTCCTTAATTATCACATCATTCTTACAAAAATAAAATAAATAATCTGCTATTACAAATTGAAATATTGATAACGTATAATCACTCCGTTGGTTCATCAACTATTTTTTTTTTGGTCCGTTTTAAAAAAAATGACTCTTTTTTAAATTTAGAAATAATTTAGTTTAAACTTACAATTCCACCATTAATGAGAAACTTTTATAACCATACAATTACTCTGAATCTCTTTATGACTTGTTTAGGATCATAAATTTCAAAAATTTTTATTTTTTTATCCGTTTTTATTCAAATAGGTTCACATAAATTGAAAAAAAAAAAAAATACAAATTAAGTCTAGTTTTAATTGAAAAAATGAGTCGTAGTTGAAAAACAATGAAAAATGTACTAACACTGGCTATAAGAACTAAGAAGTAGCACAAAAATTAGACACTTGTCCTTAACGAGGCGAAGAAATAGGAAACAACAACACGCTTGCTCTTCCGTTCTTTCCAAATTTCTACCTGCCAAAAAGGGGTAAAAATCTCTCTTCTCCCTTTTTTTGCCTGTTTTTTCTTGTCTTGATTTTTCACATTTTCTTTTGTCCTGTCCTACTAGAACTGGCAAAGAAAAATTATTTACTTTTTTCTTGATTTGTTGTGATTTCATTTGTTTTTTCTTTTCTTTTCTGGATATTTGTTGAAATGAAATGGTTCCAAATAAAGTCAAATGGATACAGAGGATTCATATAGACGATCCTGACTAGCTTGAAAGTGTAGTTGATTGATTGATTAATTGATTCCTTGAAACTTTTTGAACTTGAAATGAGCTGCGAGAAGTATAATAGATCTAATTTTTCGTTTCATACGTTTTTTTGGCTATGGAGTATGTTTCATGCATAGCGGACACTAGATGTATGAGTTTGCCGCTGAAGTTGATGCTTTCATGAAGTTTTAATCTAGGCTTGTGGGTGTGAAGTTTTGGATCCAAATGTATTACTGTCAAATATTTATGTTGAATGAACTTATGAACTTGAAATGAGCGTTGAAGAAGGTTAATAGATTGATGTTATTCTTTTGTTTATGGAATATGCTTAAAGTAGTTGGTCCTCGATGAATGAGTTTGACATTGGAGTTGATTCTTGAATGAAGTTTTTATCTAAGCTTGTGGGTGTTTTATTTTGATTTTGAATGAAATTTTGGACTTGAAATGAGTTTGAAGGAGGTTAATTATGGTCATACAGTGGTGGAGCTAGAAGTTCAAAACAATTTAAGATTGTCATACCTGGGATTTGAACCTGTATCCTTTCACAAGATTCAAGATTTTATATATGTAAAAAAAAAATTATTTTACCCTATTTTATGTAATATTACTTTTTGACGAAGGTGAAAATCCCCTTTCTTGTATGTGGCTTGGCCAGTGTAGTCATATGAATGAGTTTGTTACTGAAGTTGATACTTGAATGCACTTTTTATCTTGACTTGTCAGTGTTAAGCATTTTCTATCCAAATGTATAAAAGAGGTCCTGGGTTGATTGAGGTCAAGCCATGATTTATAAACTAGCTGTAATGAAGTAAGATCTTAAAGGTTGCATCTTTCTTTACTGTCCTTAGGTCACCATGTTCAAGTTGACGATGAAGACTATGTGTTTCAGCTTGGCCTAATCATCAATGTTATAGCAATTTTTTTAGGATATGTGAATGATTTGTATTGTTTCGAGGCGGTATGCAATATTTGTTTACTGGTGAACATTCTGATATATCTTCTTGGACTTCACCAAAATATAAAAAATGAATCCCATGGTCAGCTTCTACCGGATCTACTGTTATTGCTAAGAGTCTTACGACTGAACTTTTTGACCAGATTTTACTCTCCTTTGCCTTCTCATACAATGGGTTCTTACCTGAACTTCAAGAACTTTGCTGACACATCACAGCCAGAGAGCAGTGGTGGGAAGCCAATGAATAATGATAATTTTTCGTTGGCTCGACAATCTTCCATATACTCGTTTACCTTTGATGAGCTCCAAAGTACATGTGGACTTGGGAAAGATTTTGGGTCGATGAATATGGACGACCTATTGAAGAACATTTGGACAGCTGAAGAGTCTCAAGCCTTGTCATCTTCTGTTGCTGGTGGAAATGTAAGTGTGCCAGTGGGAAATTTGCAGAGACAGGGTTCTTTGACATTGCCTAGGACAATAAGTCAGAAAACTGTTGATGAAGTATGGAAAGACTTTCAGAAAGAGAGTGTTAATGCCAATGATGGAAGTGCCCCTGGAGCATCAAACTTTGGGCAGAGGCAATCTACCTTGGGAGAAATGACGTTAGAAGAGTTTTTGGTTAGAGCAGGGGCAGTGCGAGAAGATATGCAACCAACTCGATACTCAAAGGATGTTACATTCACTAGTGGTTTCACTCAACCAAGCAGTAACAACAGTAGCTTGACCATAGCATTTCAACAAGCAACTCAAAACCCTCAACAGTTGAGTAATCAAATTGCAGGGAATAACATATTCAATGTGGTTACTACCACATCTTCACAGCAAAAGCCTCAGCAGGCACAGCCCCTTTTCCCCAAACAAACAACTGTCGCATTTGCTTCGCCGATGCAACTAGGGAACACTGCTCAACTGGCTAGCCCAGGGACAAGGGCTCCCATTGTCGGAATGTCTAATCCGTCTGTAAATACTACTATTATTCAAGGCAGTATCATGCAAGGTGGTGTTATGGACATGGCAGGATTGCATAATGGGGTCACATCCGTAAAAGGAGGATCCCCTGGAAATCTTGATCCTCCATCTCTTTCACCTTCACCTTATGCATGCGGTGAAGGTGGAAGAGGAAGGAGATCATGCACCTCTTTCGAAAAAGTCGTTGAGAGAAGGCGTAAGAGGATGATAAAGAACAGGGAGTCTGCAGCAAGATCAAGGGATCGAAAGCAGGTAATTCATAGTTTGAACTTATCTTTATTAGTTACTTCTTTTGTTTCTGATTCTTAACGCCCGTGACTTTTTCTGGTTTCCCTTGTTTAAAAATCTGACTCTCTGGTTAACAATGTTGTATAGTTACACATTCAATTGAGAGACACAGAAATGAAATAGTTGGCAGCATTTCCTCACACCTCCTGCTCAGTGTCTTCTCTCATTACAGTAGACCTTGCAATGCATGCTAAATATATCTCAATCAACAATTTTCCCTTTAGATACTTCATTTCGATCTTTAATCAAGGAAAAATAATAAGAGAAAGAAATTGACAGGAGGATCCATTGATATTACCTTATAAAGCAGTGTCATTAAGTAATTTCCTGGGAGACTTTTGGAGAAGTGTACATGCTCTTAGCTTTAGCTTTAAGCTTAAATCTTGATCACAATTGGGGGGAGATTTGAGAGAGCGTGAGGAAGATTTTAACATGCTGGGATGCTCCAGGTTTGAATGAATATCAAATATAGATAGTAAGTTATGAAATGTCGATACCATTAATGGATTTCCTCATTTGTCTGTGATGTGTCAGGCATATACTTTAGAGTTGGAAGCTGAAGTGGCAAAGCTTAAAGAAATTAAGCAAGAGTTGCAGAAGAAACAGGTATGAGAACTACGGGGTGAGAATTACTGGATTACTTCAATGCCCTTGATAAATCTTATGATCGTAACCATGGCTTTTGAATGTCTCATGCAGGCTGAATTTATCGAGAAGCAGAAGAATCAGGTATGGATGACATCTTTCCTGTTGCAAATATCTTGTATGAATAGCGATTACAACAATCATGGACTAGATGCAGGGATGTAAGTTTAAACAATTTAAGCAATAGTGCAAAGTACTTAACTTGCTGATTGCAAAATGATTAAAGCTTCAAATGGTTGTTCCATCAATTATACAAGCGAATGGAGTAAACTGATATACAACTTTTCTAGAAATGTCATCAGCTGTGAAGACGTGACAACAAAGGAGACCAAATGCATGTGATTAGTTACACTAAGTTGTTTGACTGTCAGATCAAATGACCCGTCATTGTTAAATATTCTTTTTTTGGTCCAATTGCAGTTATTGGAAAAGATGAATATGCCATGGGAAAATAAATTAATATGCTTGAGAAGGACAGTGACAGGACCTTGGTAGTCGAATATGGAAGTAGAACAAATTCCAGAGTAGAAGCTTGGACAATTGGTAGACAGGAGGATGAAGCAACATGCCGGCTTCTGGCTCAACTCAGTTGACTCCTGAGAGTATGAGCCTGCCCCTCTACCCTCCTCCCAACTTATGAACTGAAATATGTTTTGATTCAAATCTATTTTGTCAAATGGTAGATAACTGTACGTATAGTATAGTACAGGTTCCATGTACTGTTCATATTATGTAAACAATACTCTTGCATAAAGTATCCTCTTGTGCTCTTTGTTTGCAACCATAGGAGTTATCGGTGCAAGTAGGATGAATCTGTGAACGACAACAAACTCGTCTAGTTCTGCTTTAGAATATCACATAAACCAAATATCTGGAAGTAACTGTAAAAGCAACAAACTATTTACAAACCACTGGATGTTCTCTTACTCTTTCGGAAATTTTTGATATAGATTTGTCCATGTTTGTTGGTATCTTGGGGCACCAAGTCTTAAAGAGGATCTTTCTGACTTACAACATGTTTCCATTTGAGAACTTGGAAAATTCTTATGCTACAATTTCTATAATCCAAAGGTATACCCTACCTCGATACACAAAAGTACAGTAACAAGAAACCATAAACCGCACCAAACCGATAATCCCAGTCAAATCGGAAAAAAAATGTGGTTTGGTGTTGGAAAAAAGAACCCGACCATAATTGGTTTGGCTTGGTGTTGAAAAAAAAAATCCGACCATAATTGGTTTGGTTTGATTTTAACTAAAAAAGGTCAAACCGAAACCAAAGCAATCCGACATTACATTTATACAATTTTTAAATTTTTTTTATACATACTAATATTTATTGTAATATAATTTATAAATATTTGTTAAACTTGTTCACAGTTTTATCTTTAAACGTATTATTTAAAGTTTTGATTTAACATTCTTGAATGGTCCAATAAATATTTTAGCCCAAAAAGGTAGTAAGTCAAATAAAGTTCAAATTACTAATGCTAATAAAGAAAATTCAATTCAACATTAGGAATAACAATAGTATTGGATATCTATTTTTTAGTTTTGCATTGGTTTATAATGAAAATGCATAACCTAATTTATCTTTTTCTTTAGTGCTTGGTTGTGTAATTAATAGTACTTATTAGTTATACTTATTTTAGCATGACCTATATAGTATTTTTAGATTATGTTAATTTTTATTATGGCGTATTAATTAGTAATATTTTCTTTATGCGATTTTATTATCTTTGTTATTGAATATTTTGGTACAATGCTATGACTCATCTCATATTATTTTATTATTTTCTTAAAAAATATATTTTATAGTTGTATCTTACTAGGACTAAAGAAATATTTGGAGCACAAGTTACATATTTTGAGCCATGAAGACTTTACCGGAAAAAATTCGAAAACTCACAAAAAATCGAGATTGAAAAACCCGACTTTGTTGGTTTGGTTAATAGATTTAAAAACCCGATACCATTGATTTAGTAATTGAAAATCCGAACCAACCTAACTTATGTACACCTTAACAGTAACGTTTCTCTTAGTGTTAGAAAATGACAAAAATAAACAGTTCTAAATTACAACTTCAAGTCTTCATCTTGATTCTGTTTCTGAATTGCTCATAAACAAAGATGATGACATTTCTGCAATCTCTCGGTGCAGGAAATAGAGTCCACCCATAAGAGGTGCTTTTAGGGTCCACTAGAGCAAAACTCAGTAATTTTTAATTATTGTAACCCTAGCTACTTAGTATACTGGAAACAAATAGACGCTCTTTTCTCTGTTCAATTAAACTAGGGTTTAAACTATGATTTAGGGAGTTCATCCAATACACTATGACAATCACCACCGACCGATAATTTCAGCCACAGTTCATCCGTCTTCCGCTGCGAAGAACAAGTAAATTCTCGTTTTACGATTTACGCGCTAATCTAATGTGTTTAGTTTATCGCGCTTTTCATTGGTAATAGAGCAATAAACTAGTTTTCTGGTCCAAAAACGTATATAGAATAGTTCTAAATTTATTTGTGAATCTAGAACATCGTGTACAACTGTGCAATTCAGACTGTTAATTTGTTTAGCATATCTATTTTACCAATTGAAATTAGTTTTTAGATATGATAAACAAGAAAAAAATAACATTTACGTCGACCTTTTTATGTGAATCAACTATGTATTTTTTTCTCTGCGTTCTGTGTGCAATTAAGATTTTAAATCAATATTTAATCTGGCATTTTTGAATATCAGTTCTTGTTTTTGAAACTGATCAGAAAATGGTTGAAACTGATCTGAAAAAATCTATTGCCGCCGACTGCCGCTAAGGCCACTGTCAAAAGGATAATGGTTGTTCTTGAAGCCATCTCGACAGCGAAACAGCCATACAAACAAAAAAAGGGGAGGGAGGGGAGAAGAAACATGGCTTCTCCAATTTTAAAGACTGCCAAGAAGAAAGGGAAGAAAAGAAAAGTTTTTTTCTAAACAAAAAAGAAAAGAAAAAAGGGATTGGAGCATGGTGCTCCATAGCTATGGCAGAGAGAGGAGTAGAAGATGAAATAAAAAAAGTTTCTTCTCTTCATCCACAAGTATGGCTGGCGACGTCAAGACTAAGAAAGAGAAGAAAAGAAACTAGGGTTTCTTTTATTAAATGGGTATATTTTCTGAATTGTTTTTAAAAAAAGGGAATGAAAATTTCAGAAGAAAAAGTCTTCTGAAAAATGTTGGTGTCGGCGGCTAACATGTGTAGAGGAAGATGCTCTTCCAAAACCTTACACTATAACAATTATAAAATAGCAAAAAATGGTGTACTTGTTTAAATGAGCTTCAGAATTTATTAGGCTTCAAAAGCAATTTGCCCAATTTCTTTATCGCCCGGCAGAATTGAAATGATGGGTTGAAGGCCCACTTTAAAATACCATGTCATGATCTTCGGCTTCAGATGCCTGGGCCTTTTAATTTGCAGATTATTGAAGTTGGGCTAAAGACCCAGTTTTAAAGATTGATTTGTCATTTTATTTGGGCTCATGGCCTTTCTTTTTATTGAGCATAAAAAGGTATTTATTTATTTATAACAACAATTAGAATACAGGTTCTAGCGCACTACAGTCATTATAAGTGCCTCGATGGGCTATAGTTATGCCTCTTAGGGCATTGTCATTTCCTAAGGCAGCAAACTTAAGACACAAACTTTTCAAAATGTTTCTTACACAAACAAAACCTTCCTGATCTTTGTGATAAGCATCTACCACAGATTCAGGAGGTGAGACAAAAGTACATAATTTATTATAGTTGGACTGCATAAGAGCTTCCTTAGCCAAAATATGTGCAACACTATTTACTTCCCGAAAGTTATGCTTCACCACGATCTCCCCCATTTGCATTGCCTGCTTCATTAACCACCTTTCATAGATTAAGTCACTGTAAGTTGGATAGTCATCATGAAGGAAGCGTATGATTTCTGTTGCGTCTGTTTCCACTTCGATTGGGACTATTTTTTGGCAGACTATAATTTGGAGTGCTTGCTGCAGTGCTTGTAGTTCTAGGAGTGCTTGCTGCAGTGCTTGTAGTTCTACTTGTATTGGCGCTGCTGCATGCGTTTTCTTGTGGCATGCGACAACCCATTGGCCCTTGTTGTCGCGGATAGCTCCGCCTACTCCTCCTAATATTTCTTTTTAAAGTATGTGTTGTAGGATTAGTTGCTAAGTGCTTATATTATATGACTTGGTCAATAATTCTTTTTATGTTGATTCGATTGCTAGTATTGTTTTGGTTTCTATTATTCCAAATGGTCTACATAGTGAATGGGAATACTTCTTCCCACGTGACATATTTGTTGGTTATGGTAATGTTGGCATTTTTGAGTTTTTCAACCCAATGTGATGTTGATGTTTGTGGAGTTATTTTCCAACCCATGGACTCCCAAAAGGATTTAGCAATATCGCATTCCCAGAAAATATGGGCTATCGACTCGTTTGTGTATTTGCATACTGGACAGTTAGGATTTATATTAACACCAATTTTTGTTGAGGTATGCCCGGCTTGGGATTCTGTTATGGTAACATTTCCAGATGAAGTACTTGATTTTGTTAGGGTAATTTAGATCCTAAATTCATTTGAAATTATTAGTACTAGGTTCATGCTCGTCAATTATCTTATAGCAAGAACTCGTAGCGAATACTCCACTAAAACTTATGCTCCATAGAAGATTATTGGGTGTTATAAGTGTCTTGTTTGGGACAAGGGTGTTGATATTGTTTATTATTGTATCTAGCAGGTCAAAAGAAATTTTTTCCAGATCCCATATATCTTTGTCATAGATATCCCTAATTCTTAAGTTGCTCTCATTCTTTGTCAAAGGGCCAGTTATGAAACTCCTAAGATTAGTGATGTTAGGGATCCAGTTTGTATCCCAAATATTTAAATCGGGACCACCTAATGCCATTGTTGCAAATGGACCATCCCTTTAGAAGACTATTCCAAGTATGTGAGCTTATTTTGGTATTTTTTGTCTTCCCGTATTTACTAATTAAAATCTTCGCCCAAAGAGTTGATAGGTTATTAAGAATTCTCCATGCCAGGCTGGTTAGTAAAGCCAAATTTTTTGACCCGGCTTTTCTAATACCTAAGCCACCATGTTCTTTTATTTTGGTAAAGGTTGTGAGCACCTAATTTTTGACCATACTTGTGATTTTTCAACACTTTTAGTATGTAAATAATTTTAAGTTTAACCTACATATTTTAACCTTTATTTCATTTTTAGTAGGTTTTATTTAAGAAAATTAAAAATTACAAAAAAATTATATGTTCTTGATTTTAAAATATTTAGCTAGTATTTTTATTTTACACTCTTAAAAGAAAAGAAAACAATATTAATTAAAGCAAGAGTCAATGAGTCATTTCCATGTGGCAAGATTCTTCCTTATCTTTTGTAACAAACTTATATACTCTCACTCAAAACTCACATGCCACCAATTAATCTTTATACCTACACCTATATATCTTCCACTCACTCACACAATTTAGGGCAACACAAAAAGATACACACAATTTAGGAGAGACCTAATCCCCGAAAAAAGAAGAAGCAGCCGTTCACCGACCTCCACCTTAGCAACAACAGTGCCTCCCCGCCTTCTGATTGTTTTTCTTTCTTCTGGTTCTCAACTTAAAGAGAGACACACATATACACGAAAAGGCACCTAAAAAAAGAGCTAAGGAGATCTACATATACATCTTCTTCCTCACATTTCAAAAGGGGGGGACAGAGACATAGATACAAAATTGAAGCAGTAAAAAAGGGAAACAAAAAATACAGAAACAACAAAAGAAAGAGATCTTGGAATCTCAATCACTCATCTTCCTCATATTCCTTTGAACAAAAACGGTGGCTATTTTCTAGCCAAATCCAGCTGGGTATGAGATTAATCTATCAAAGCAACGTAATGGAGATCGATTGTTGTCGTTCGAGTCGACGTCGAGTGGTTGAGGTTGAGATCCGGTCCGTAGTAACCTTTCTTGGTTCAAATTCGAAGTGTAATCGATTTCAAGAAAAAATTATATAATACAAAGGCCCTTTCTCTTTTTCTACCTTGCTTCAATTTTTAATCCATATACCATGAATTAGTGGCTTATTTGTTATTAATTTCTGCTTGTTATTAATTGGGGTTCCTTTTTTTTTTTCTGAATTTTCTCAGTTTTTTTTTCTTTTTTAAGAAAACTTGTTGGGTATGGTTTGGACTTTGGATGGTGGTGTTTGTTGTGGTACCACAAAGTATTTTATTTTGTTAAAAAATCTGATTTTGATATCTTTGTTAATGTTAGTTCTCTTAATTTTGTCCTTTCTGTATATGAATCTTTGTTTATAATTATTTGTGTATTACAATGTGAGGATCTTTGCTGAAATCAGTATTCTGGCCGTTTACTATCCATGTTCTCCCCATAGTCCCATAATTTCATAATTGATGACCTTACAACCATCTCAAACTAATCTTAGAATGAACAACTCATAAACAATTTGTAGTTTGCTTTAGGTGTGTGTTTTTAATCGACTATCGTGATTATGTACGTGTTCGCATGACATAATTATGATTCCAAAAATAAAGCAAAGTACGCGTTCGCGCGATTTTGGCCAAACAATCTTAATTATTAATAAAGCGTGATTAATTGTATACACGTACGCGTGACATGATTTTTAGCATGCTGAATAAAGCGGATTTATGCACATGTGATCCGTTTTTTCAAAGATAAATCCATAACGCCATAATTAAAAGCTGTAAAAGGTAAAAACGCACATAGGTCCTAAAAATAAGTAATTAAACAAGTTAGTTAAGCCATGTATGATTAAAGCGACCGTGCTAAAACTACGAAATCCGGGAATGCCTAACACCTTCTCCCGGGTTAACAGAATTCCTTACCCGGTCTTCTGGTTTCGCAGACTTTAAAACAGAGTTAAATTTTCTCGATTTGGGATTTAAAATAAACCGGTGACTTGGAACACCATAAAATTATTCCAAGTGGCGGCTCTGATTAAATAAATAATCTCATTTCGATTAATGTCACTTTAATTGGAAATACTCCCCTATCCCCTATCCCTCGGAAAAAAGAAGGTGTGACAGCTCTGCCGACTCTGCTGGGGATCGAACCCAGAATCTCTGGTTTATGGTTCAGAATTCGAGCTTGTAATGTAATCTGTACTTGGCTTTATTGTTTATGATATGTCACGCCCCAAACTCGGGGAGCGCGACCAGCGCTCAACCGAGTAAACCCGGCTGAGCAAGCCTGTTAGATTTCATTCTACCCAAACTTATTCATGAAATAATATGAGATGTACTCCATTAATCAAACACTGAAAATATTTCATTAACAACTTCCTTTTTCATTTCCATTAGCAACTTCCTTCATAATTTTTAAAATATTACGAGTTTATAGAATTAATAAAAAATATGATTTCCAAATACCAACATATCTAGTTCAGTTCCCAACATCAACCACAACCTGTCTACGGAGCCTCTAAGTACAATAGAAGAGTAATATGGAAATGCCGGCAACAAGGCCCCGGCTATACCTCAAAATACAGTACATGAGAAACAAAAGATACATGACCCCGAAATGAAGTGGGGCTCACCAAATCAGGTGAAAAGAGTGTACTGCTATCACTGATCAATGTCGCCTGCTGTAGAACCACCTGCATCCATTAAAGATGCAGTGCCCCCGGCGAAAGGGACGTTAGTACTGTCGAATAGCACTAGTATGTATAGCTAAAAATCCTCTTTCAAAATAGAATGCCCATATAAGAAAAGGCAACACATAGAAACAGCAAGTCACAATCAACAATATCCAAACGTCCAGTTAAAACATAATAATTTTCAAAATACGAACTTCATATATAATTTTGGTTGGGAGATCATTAGTACCGATATATCATTGTTCACAATACCAATGCCATCGTACTTTTAGCACGGAGTCCGATCACGACCCGATCGACTAGGCTATCTCATTAGAGAATCAACCACAATTACTATCAATACCAATACCACCGTAAATTTAGTACGGAGTCCGATCACGACCCAATCGGCTGTTATCTCATTAGAGAATCAACCATAATTACTGTCAATATCAGTACCACCGTAAATTTAGTACGGAGTCCGATCACGACCCGACCGGCTAGGCCATCTCATTAGAGACATCAACCACAGTTACTATCAATACCAATACCACAGTAATTTTAGTACGGAGTCCGATCACGACCCGACTGGCTAGGCCATCTCATTAGAGACATCAACCATAATTACTATCAATACCAATACCACCGTAAATTTAGTACGGAGTCCGATCACGACCCGATCGGCTAGGTTGTCTTATTTGAAGACATCAACCAAAATCTCGATTTCAATTAAGAGGAATAATTTTATCATATCAATCTCATCCTAAATAAGGATAATAGTTCACAAAAATAACATAGGTGCAAATATATTTACGTCATCATCTTTCACATTGTATAAATCTCCACTAGTATTTTTAGTCATTCACAACGACAATATTTCCTTGGCTCTTTTGGCCATTCACAAGATTTTTTATTCAAGGCACGGTGGCCATATTTGATATTCCACACTTTTATTTCTTCCCTCTCATGTATCATCATCATAAATATTAACATACATATAATATTCCGAAAATCACAACTTTAAGTTCATTAGAAATGAACAATTTAAGCACAATAGATTTCTTTCCGAGAAATGGAGTAATATAATTGGCAATTGATGCGCAAGTTAAAATTATCAACAAGTAACACACCATTTATTCTTGAAATACTTTTTCCCCAAAAAAGATAATACACCATTTTCATTCACGAATATGTAAGAACACAAAACACATTGGAAATACTCACAAAGCATAGTATTTGTTAAGACAACCACTTATGGCATGACTTGAGTACGAAAGCTTTTAGGCAATTCTATTTTCGAAGTCATTTTAAAACATTTGAGTCGAGGCTCATTTCATAACCTTTATCGCATCTTCTCAAATCATTTGCACTACTAGCCACAATCATAACTTAACTTCTTGGCACGTTGGCCACTCTCTATATCCCCAATTAACTTATTTCACTTCCAACCATCTTTATAGATTATCAACAATAAGACATTTCTAAATCAAGACTTTAGGTACACATATGAGCAATTAAGAGTCTTAAGAATATTGAGATTTTCTCACATAATTTGGCATACCATCTTTCATTGAAACACGACTCAAAGCCAAAACCTTTTAATACGCAACCCATACTTTGAAAGTTACGGAAACATTATGGAATTCAATTCCAAGAGAGAAAGTTTAGCCAACATACCTCAATCGAGCTTCCTTAACTCTATAATGATCCGAAATTCTTAGCAATCCCGATCTATTTTGAGACATAATAAAATTGAACCATAATTAGGAAGATATTCATGGCAAGGTAAGAGAAGCTTAATTTATTGAGGTCACTAGTTAAATCAGTGCAATTCTGTCCTTTTAGACCAACACATCATAAATTTTAATGCTAACTCATAAGGCTTCATGAGAAGAACACCCATGTGTGCATGTGCACTATTTATCAAATAACCTGCTCAATAATATTATAGCATGTAGAGGAAAGATACAAGTAAATCAGATAAATGATCAAGAAAATACAAGTTCCACACACTGCACGGCTAAATACAGTTCAAATAATATCAAAGCGGTAAATGAGCGGCAATTAGAACATTAGGCCCATAAACACAGTAATATCATGTAACACCCCAGAAATATTTGAAGTATTTCAGTGTAAAGCCCCGTAAATTTTGCAAGTGAATTCAAGGTTTCGTGGTGCGGGAGTAGGCTTACGTGAAGCTCGCCGCGGTTCGAACTTTTTGGGTTGAACAATGCACCGGAAAGTAAAGGAAAATATTTGACGGAAAAGTGCGTTTATGCGGTCCATTATGCAACCGCATAATCACTCTGCGGGCCGCATAATGGCCGCAAAAGTGAGCAAGAGAAGGGCCAGTCTAAGGACAATTATGCGGTTGACTATGCGACCGCATAATTATTATGCGGTGCATTATGCGATCACATAACAGTTATGCAGACCGCATAGTGACCGCATACACGGACAGAGTTTTGATAATTTTGGTCTGTAATTATGCGACCGATATGCGGTCGCATATGCGACCGCAGAACCTGTTCCGGAGCTCCATTTTTGAGTTTTTAAAACCCGACCTTACTTCGTTAAATACACGCTTTGGGTCATTTTTGAGCAAAAAAATCTGATGTTTTAGAGAGAAGGGAGAGTGTTTTAGAGAGAGGAAATCATAGGCTAATTATTCATCAAGTCTTGCTCAGATCTTGGAAGATTAACAAGGAAAACCCACAAGATCTTCATCTAAGAGGTAAGGTTCCATACCCTAGTTTTCAATTTCGAATTTGGGTAAAAGATGGTTGATTTGGAGTATGATTCTTGGGTATAAGAGCATTATTTATACATGTTTGTACTAATAAGGTTTGCGGGAAGATTGTTGAGCTCAAATAAGTAAAGATTGGGTTGTGGAGTGAAGAAAATCTTGTAGAAGAACCTTGTAGTTAAATTTGCACACCTAGTATTTGATAAAATGCTCAAATGAGCTGAGACCAATCATACCTGGAGTCTCAAATAAGTGTGGATAGCTGCTTCGCGTCTCCTGCTCGGTCTCCCAAGTAGCCTACTCGACTGGCTGTCCTCTCCACTGAAGTTTCACTGAAGCTATATACTTTGATCTCAACTTTCGAACATGTCGATCCAAAATGCCCACCGGATCCACATCATAAGTCAAATATCCATCTAACTGAATTGTACTGACGTCCAAGACATGAGACGGATCACCATAATACTTGTAGAGCATGGAAACATGAAACACTGGGTGAACAGCCGATAGACTAGGTGGAAATGTAGGCCACCTCTCCAATCCTCAAAGCACCTCAAAAGGGCCAATATACCAATGGCTCAACTTTCCCTTCTTCCCGAACCTCATCACACCCTTCATGAGCGATACTCTGAGAAATACCTTCTCTCCTACCATATATACAACATCACGAACCTTTTCCCATATAAGGCCTCATAAGGAGCCATCTGAAAAATAGATCGGTAGATGTTGTTGTAGGATAACTGAGCAAGTGGTAGAAACTAATCCCAAGAACCCCCAAAATTCATAACACAAGCACGTAGCATATCCTCCAAAATCTAAATGGTGCGCTAGAACTATCCGTCCGTTTGGGGTGGAATGTTGTGCTCAACTCAACCCGTGTGCCCAACTCTCGCTGTACAGCTCTGCAAAATTGCGATGTGGACTATGTGCCCCGATCAGAAATAATAGACACCGGCACACCGTGAAGGTGAACAATCTCACAGATATAGATCTCAGCCAGCCGCTCGAAAGAATAAGTAGTCACAACTGGAATGAAATGTGCGAACTTAGTCAATCGGTCCACAATTACCCAAATAGCATCGAATTTCTTCAAAGTTTGTAGGAGGCTAACAACGAAGTCCATGGTAATACGCTCCCACTTCCACTGGGGAAACTCAAGTCTTTGAAGCAAACCGCCCGACCTATGATGCTCATACTTTACTTGCTGATAGTTCAAGCACCGAGCCATATACTCCACTATAGTTTTCTTTATTCTTCTCCACCAATAGTGTTTCCTCAAGTCCTGATACATCTTCGTGACACCCGAATGAATGGAGTACCGCAAATTGTGGGCCTCCTTAAAAATCAACTCACGCAATCCAGCCATATTGGACACACAAATCCGACCTTGCATCTGTAGCACCCCATCATCTCCAATAGAAACCTCCTTGGCATCACAGCACAAAGCTCATATAAAGAAGACCGAGAAACCACACAAGCTAGAACCCGACTAGGCTCCGAAATATCTAACCTCACGAACTGATTGGCCAAGGCTTGAACATCTGATACTAGTGGTCTCTCACCAACTGGAATATATACAAGGCAACCCATACTCACTGCCTTTCTACTCAAAGAATCGGCCACCACGTTGGCCTTCCCGAAATAATACAAAATGGTGATATCATGGTCTTTTAACAACTCTAACCATCTTTGCTGTCTCAGATTTAGATCCTTATGCTTAAACACATGTTGTAAACTCTGATGATTTGTAAATACCTCACAAGACACATCGTAGAGATAATGCCTCCAAATCTTCAATGCATGAACAATAGCCGCCAACTCTAAATCATGAACGAGGTAGTTCTTCTGATGGGGCTTTAACTGGCGTGAAACAAAAGCATGCACCCTAGCCTCCTATATCAATACGCACGCGATACCAATATGAGAAGCATCATAATAAACCATATATGAACCTGATGCTGAAGGCAAAACTAGAACTTGAGCTGTTGTCAAGGCAACCTTGAGCTTCTAAAATCTATCCTCACACTCATCCGACCACCTGAATGGAGCACCCTTCTGGGTCAGCCTAGTCAAAGGTGCAGCAATGGTCGAGAAACCCTCCACAAAACGGTGATAATATCCGGCCAAGCCAGGAAAACTCCGAATCTCAGTAGCTGAAGACAGTTTGGGCCAACTCTGAACTACCTCAATCTTCTTCGGATCTACCTTGATACCCTCAGTGGGAACCACGTTCCCCAAAGAGTGCCACAGAATCAAGCCAAGACTCACACTTGGAGAATTTAGCATAAAGCTTATTTTCCCTCAACGTCTGGAGTGCAATCCTCAAATGATGCTCAAGATCCGCCAGGCTGCGTAGGTACACCACTATATTATCAATGAATACTATAACAAATGAATCAAGATATGGTTGGAATACATTGTTCATCAGATGCATAAATTCTCCTGGGGCATTGGTCAACCCAAAAGACATCACAAGGAACTCGTAGTGACCATATCAGGTCCTGAATGCGGTTTTCAGAATATTAAAATCCTGAATCTTCAACAGGTGGTACGTAGACCTCAAATCAATCTTAGAGAACACTCTAGCACCCTGAATCTGGTCAAATAAGTCATCAATATGCGGTAAAAGGGTACTTGTTCTTAATTATAACTTTGTTTAACTGCCTATATAAAATGCATATCTGCATAGAACCATCCTTCTTCTTCACAAATAGAACCGCTGCACCAAGGCGACACACTAGGCCTAATGAATCCCTTATCAAGCATATCTTGAAGCTGTTGTTTTAATTATTTCAACTCTGTTGGTGCCATACTATACAGAGAAATAGAGATTCTCTATCAGGTGGCATGCCCGACAGGTCTCTAGGAAATATATCCGGAAAGTTTCTCACTACCAAAACAGACTCATTGGTAGGAGTATCAGCATCAACATCCCTCCCGAAGGCCAAATATGCCAAACATCCCTTCTCCCATCCGTTGAGCCTTCAAGTATGAAATCACTCTATTGGAAACATAATCTAGGGAACCTCTGCATTCAATCGTAGGCAATCCCTGCATTGCTAACGTCACAGTCTTAGTGTGACAATACAGAATAGCGTGACATGGTGACAACCAATCCATTCCTAGAATCACATCAAAATAAACCATACTATGCAGTAAAAGATCAACTCTCATCTCCAATCCCCCAATAGTCGCCACACACGACCGATATACACGGTCCACAATAATAGAATCACCCACCGGCGTAGATAGGTGTAACTAAGGAATCATGGGGCATATCCAAATTATGAGCAAAGTATGATGATACATATGAATAAGTGGAACCACGATCAAATAATATGGAAGCATCCATGTGGCACATTAGAATAATACTTGTGATCACTGTATCTGAAGCAACTCTAGCCTGGCTGGAAAAGAATAGCATAGAGCCTGACCACCACCGGATCGACCACCCCCTCTATGGCGACCTCGAACCACCTGAGTCCCACCCAGAGCTGGCTAGGCGAGTGATGAAGCAACTGGTGCAGGGGTCATAGACTGGCCTCCCTGCTACACTGGACCTCTTTAGTGACAGGGGAAAACTTCATCACATGCCCTAACTCTCAACAATCATAACAACCTCGAGCCAGAAATGGTAGTGGGGCCTACATCGGACCCTGAGAAATAAAATAATGACTAGAAGAATCTAGTACTGACGAACCCTGAACTGATCGAGCACAGGATGAACTATGAGCTTGGAGGGCACTAAAGGATGAATAACCCGGATGAGCAATGTATGAACCATGACTAGCTGATACACCACGATGAACCGAACGAGCCATTTAAGCGGTACTGTAAGGTCAAGCATCCCTAAACTCTGGAGGGTCAAGCATCCCAAAACTCTCTAGTCTCTTCTGCTCCTCATCACTCATAGGTGGTCCAACCTCGGCCCAAGCAGCAGCAACCAGCTGGGCTGGTAGTACCCCCGATGTATGGAGTCCTTGAGCTACCTACTCTGGATTACGGGCGGCAAAAGTCTGAGAACCTCCCCCTGCCTGTGAAGTGGCTGGTGCGGCTTGAACCAAAACCGCCCGAGCAAGGATAGTACATACAGTCAAAATCTAGGCCAAAGCCTCCTGAAGTCTTGGAATCACAATGGGCACATCTGATACCTGAGTTGGTCAAACCGGCTCAATAACACATGGTATCTGCTCCTTAGCTGGAGCAATTGCTGGCTCCACAGGTGCTGCTCTAGCTATGGTACGAGCCGCACCTCGGCCTCTACCGTGGCCCCGACCACTCGCGGGCCTAGAAAGTGGTACTGGTGGCCGTCCGCCTGATCCAGTCGCATGAGTCCTCACCATCTGTAAGAGAATAGAAAAGTCAAGTTTCAAACTTCAGATTTAACATATTCGCACGCTAAGAATGCAAGAAAGTGAAGTTTCTTAACCGTTCGGTAGCCTCTCGAAGATAAGTATAGACGTCTCCGTACCGATCCACAAAAATCTATTAAATTTTCTCGTATGACTCGTGAGACCTAAGCAACCTAGTGCTCTGATATAAACCTACCACGACCTAAAATCTATAAGTTGTGATGGCACCTAACCCAACCCGCTAGGTAAGCCAACAATCACATGATATCAATGAAAATGAAATAACATGGTTTAATATCTCAACATTGAAAGAATACCAAAAAAATATCTACGAATAAAGTCAAATGCCACTACAACCAAACCCAAAATCTGGTGTCAACAAGTACACGAGCAATACTGAATCAAAAGGTACGAAATAAATCCTCTAGTACAATTGTCTGAACATGAGAAAACATAAAAGATAAAGATAGCAGGAAGAGAACTTCAAGGCCTGCAGACTGGATGGCAGCTACCTCGTACTCTCCCATATAGCTGGCACAACTCAAGCCTGAAAATCACCTTGGCCAGATGTACCTGGGATATGCACACGAAGTGTAGAGTGTAGTATGAGTATAATTGACTCAATGCACTCAAAGTAACAATACTAACCTCGGGTTGAAAGCAATGACGAGCTCAGAGCAGTAGTCAAATGACATTACCAATAACCGATAACAGTTCAGAAAATAAAGGATAAACCATAGAAACAGTAGATCAATGATATCAAGTACAACTCGGTGTCATTTCAGAAAATTAGGTATGCTTTCAAGTATAATGGTTTAAAACCCAACTCAGATAAAACAGGTCAATTACCAGTTACCATGTGGAAAGTACATCTCTATGCCTCCATGTCAAGTATACACGTAAATCGACAGTATCATAGTGGATCCATGAATAGTATTTATACTTAGCACTGTACGGGTGCCTGACATAACTACCCATAATGAAGCACATATATAAGACACTATGCCTACGTCCACTATTGGCATGTCAGACTTTGGAGGGGCGGATCCTGCCCAAGCGCTAATTATAATCACTTAGCCCAATAATGAGTCTTGGTGCACGCATCGCCCCAAAATAATAACACTTAGCCCAATATGGGCCTGGCGTATGGGTCAACTAAACAATCAGTACCTATCTAGCTCTAAGGCCTAAACTCAGTCACTTACCGTTCAAGTCTAAGATGAACACATCTCAAATATCCAATTAAATAGCTTTACCCTTGAGCTATATCAACAACATGTAAGGAATCAAATAAGAGGTACTGCAACAAAGATATCATACGCGGATATTGTATCATGACTGATAACATGTGTGCAAATAAGGTATATAATTAAGAAACAACATATCAAGTCTCAAACCATTAACGCATAGATTAGACGTGATGTCTAACATGATTCACAGTTCAAATAATCAAACAAGTAGAAGGAACGCTGGGGTAACATGATATGATAGCAAAACAAGCCCGGTAATAGCCTAAAGGCCTCCCAAACCAAGAACAAACCGGTGCACGCAAACACGCTCGTCACCAAGCATGTACGTCACCCCAATAAATTTCATATAACACAGTCCTTAGGGTTAAATACCCTCAAATCCATGTTTAGAAGTGTTACTTGCCTCAAAGTGCGCAACTCAATGCTCCAACAAACCCTTGCCTCACGAATCAGCCTCCGAAATATTTGACTCTAGTCACAAACAACTTAATATAATCAATACAAGCTATATGAATCAATTTCATACCATAAAGCTAAAATCTTTAACCAAATTCAAAAAGTCAAGCTAAAAAGACACCCCTAAGCCCACGTCTCAGAACCCGACAAAATTCATAAATTCCGAATACCCATTCAATAATGAGTCCAACCATATAAAAATTATCAAATTCCGCCATAAATCAACCCTCACTTAACTCTTGAATTGTAGTGAAATCCCTCTAAAACATTTCCCCTAGCCGAGCTCCACAAGTCCAAAAAATGAGAGAAAACTCGAAACCCTTGGAAATATAACACTGCCAGGCTTTTCGCATCTGCGGTCACCTTCGTCGCTTCTGTGGAATTGCTTCTATGGTAAAATTTCCGCAAATGCGGAATTTACTTAAGCCCCCGACCCATGGCACTTGCGGTCCTTTCTTCGCACCTGAAGGACCATTTTTGCGGTCTCACCATCGTTCTTGTGCTTCCGCACCTGCAAAAACCTTCCGCTTCTGCGACTCCACCACATCCTGCCCATTTCCGCTTCTGCGGACCTTCATGCACAGAAGTACATCCTCTTTCGCGGGATTTCCTCCACACCTGTGCTCCTATGCTGCCTTCCCATTTCTCTCATCTGCGAGTACCCGGCCATTTCTGCGGTGCCACACCTGCAGCCAAAACCTCGCAGGTGCGGTTACACTAGAACTGCTGCCATCTTAAATTGCACAAGTCCAATTCCCATTTCGATTTCAATTTGAATACAACCCGAGGCCCTCGGGACCCCATCCAAACATACCAATACCTCCTAAAACATGATACGAACTTAGTCGAAGCCTCAAATCACATCAGATAACATCAAAATCACGAATCGCACCCCAATTCAAGCCTATTGAAACTAATGGATTTCCAACTTCTAGAACCAATGGTGAAACCTATCAAACCAACTTCGATTGACCTCAAACTTTGCACACAAGTCATTAATGACACAACATACCTATTTCAACTTCCGGAACAAATATCTGAGCCGGGTATCAACAAAGTCAACTTCAGATCAAACTTCTCAACTTTCCAAACCTTCAACTTTCCATCTTTTGCCAATTCAAACCAAAACTACCTACAGACCTCCAAATCAATATCTAGATATACTCCTAAGCCCAAAATCACCATATGAAGCTATCATAACCATCAAAACTCCATTCTGGAGTCGCTTACACATAAGTTAGTATCCGGTCAACTCTTTCAACTTAAGCTTCCAACCTTGGAATTAAGTGTCCCAATTCATTCCGTAACATCCCCGGAACCAAACCAACCACCATAACAAGTCATATAACTATAAATGAACATAGAATAAGCAATAAATGGGGAAATATGGCTAAAGATTGGCCGTGTCATTACACATAAAGATTTGGAATTGAATTACATTACACTTAAATTTATGTAACGACCCCAATTTCCCGTCTTAGGATGTCATGATGGCACCTAATCTCTAAGATTAGGTAAGCTAACATACTTTGACAATTAGCAGGAATTACAACTTCAATTATGAAATTAAACTGTTAAACTATCATAAGCGAACCCAAATAGTACAACTGTCAAATAACTCCCAAAACCAGTGGAAATGAATCATAAGCTCTATAGAGAATGCACAAAAAATCTCTAAATACAACTCTGTTTGAAATAAAGATAAATAGTAGTAAAGCAACAGAAGAAGGTGACTCCGAGGCCTACGAGCGTTGAGCATGTATTCCTTGAAGTTTCCAAAATAATTGGTCAATGACTGGCATCCGGCACTAGAAGATGTAATTGGATCTGCACAAAAATGTGCAAAAGCGTAGCATGAGTACACCACAATGGTACCTAGTAAATATCCAGTCTAACCTCGGCAGAGTAGTGACGAGGCCAGGTCAAGACATCTACTAGATAAAAGAAACCTGAACAAAATATAATGTAATCTAATAACAGAGGATAAAGCCAATTAAAGCACAATAAAGCAATTTATCAATAGAGGGTTAACAATAAAAATAAAGCAAGAAATGAGTACATGTGATAAGACAACAAGTAACCAATTACAATCAAAACACTAATGGGAATAAATAAGGAAACAAGAACAATAATTGTTCAAATTATCAAGCCTTTCCAGCATAGAATGTACGACAAAAATCATACCGAGGTGCAACGCCTCATATACAAATTTCACAAGTCACAATCACAATCTTCCTTATATCGCCGCATGAGCCTTGCATTTATTTTATAAACATTTTTCCCGAATTAGCTTCACGCGCTTTAGCCCCCTTATCTCACTGTGTGACTTCAAGAAATTCCCTTACTAGCAACACGCGTATAAATCCCACCTTGTCTCGCCGCATGCACATCAACCCCTATCCTTATACCGCTGCATACGCATCAATATCATAACACAATAATAACCTTGCACCACACGTGCCCATATGCTACAACTTGCCAAAATCAACAAATATCAATGTTACCATAACACATAGCCCACGACTCTACCACAATGTGTACAAGAATCTCAATAACAACAAAATAAATCAGAAACAAATCAACAAGGAAGGATATATCAATAGTCAACAACTCTAACCTCAATGTGTTAATAGCTCTCACAACAAAAACTTCAATAACCCACAATTTAGTTATTTCCCATGGAATGGAAACTTCCAAATTCAAGTGCAAACATAAGCTTAACAACAAAAGAGATAGCGTGAAATAGAAACTAAGTATAATTCATGAGAATAACTCGATAATGGAAAGAATGGCATGTAACGACAACTACAATAAATGTATGTGAGAGTAACTTTGACAATAGAAACTTGAACATGTAATGACAACTTCAATTAAGGCATGTAAGAATAAAATATACAATGAAAGGTAGAATAGATAATGATAACGTCAATCAAGTGCCTATGAGTAACTTAAGAGTCTAAACCGGTCAAATATCACATATAAGCCTGTGTACATACTCATCACCTTGTGGACACGTCTTTTGCATAGTTCAAATAGTACAACACAACACAAGTCCTAAGGAGTAGTTCCCCCACACAAAGTTAGACAAGATACTTACCCCTACTAGGACTAATCAACACTCAAAAATAACTTTTCCCTTAAAGGTTGCCTTTGTACAACCCAAATCTAACCAAAAATAACTTAATATCATGAGACAATACAAGAGAAACCGATTATGATTAATAAAGCTATGATCTTTACATAATTTTTCAAAAGTCAACAAAAGTCAATCTCGGGCTTGGCCAGTCAAAACCTGAGTCTAAGGGTAGATCTTGAGCACCCATATCCCTACAAGTCTATATATGTGTTTTATTTTCAAATTCGAGTCCAGTTCGACTCTCAAATCCCAAATTTTTATTTTTCAAAACTTGGACGAAAATCCCCAAAATTTCTTTTTGATTCTCATAAATTTGATTTTAAATCTCATATATAATCATGAAATATAGTTGGAAATTATTTAGAACTACTTACCCAATGTTTGTAGGTGAAAATTCACTCTCCAAATTGCCTCCTACTGAGTCTAGAGATCTAGATTGAGAGAAATGAGACCAAATCCTGACTTTTCAACCCTTTTTTTCAGTTGCTAATGTCTATATTGCGACACTGGATTCACAGTTGCGAAGAAAGCCTCGCAATTACGGCTACTAATAGCCTAAGGGGAAGTCATAAATGCGATAATGGCTTTGTAATTGCGAAGCTTGCTCCCTTCACAAATGCGACAAAGTTGTCGCAAATGCGAGCCTACCCTTTTCCAGTCCATCTTCACAATTGCGATCCATGTGTCGCAAATGCGACACCTAAGAACCCCTGCTAAGATCACAATTGCGACACCTGACGCACTAACACACCAACAACCTGTAATTGAGTTCAAACCATTCTGAAACACGTGCAAAACTCTCTTCAGCCCTCGGGGCACAAAACCAAACATCCACAAAAGTCTAAAAACATCATACGAACTCGCTCGCGCAACTAAATAACCAAAATCACATCTAAAACCATGAATTGGACATGAAAACGGATGAATTTAAAAAGAAAACTCAAGAACCTCTAGAATTGCAACCAAGCGTCTGAATCCTATCAAACCAACTCCAAATGACAACAAATTTTGCAGACAAGTTCCAAATAGCAAAGCGGCCCTAGTCCCGAAACCAAATTCTGAACCCAATAGACACAAAGTCAACCTACATTCAAACATAGAAAAACTTCTAAACCTTAATCGCCAACGTTCGGCAAAACAAGTCAAATCAACCTAGGGACCTCCGAATTTAATTTCAGGCATACGACCAAGTCTAAAATCACGATACGAACCTATCACAGCCACCAAAACACCGTTCCAGGGTTGTTTTCCCTAAAGTCAAACTTTGTTCAAAAGTTTTAACTAAGGCTTTAAAACCAATAACCAAACGGTCCAAATCAAACCAAAACCTTCTTAGAACAAAACTAACCAACCCTACAAGTCATAAAACAAAAATACACATGTGTGAAGCATCAAAAGGGGAAACGAGACTCAAATACATAAAATGACCGGTCGGGTCGTTACATTCTCCCCTCTTAAATAAACGTTCGTCCTCGAACGTGCATAGAGACATACCTGAAGTGCCAAAAAGGTAAGGATAACAACTCCTCATGTCGTGCTCGGTCTCCAGGTCGCATCCTCTACTAGATGACCCCTCCATTGAACCTTCACTGGAGCAATGTTCTTTGACCTCAACTCACGAACATGCATGTCCAAGATAGCCACCGGCTCCTCATCATACGTCAAATACTTGTCCAATTGGAATGAGATGAAATCTAATACATGTGATGGATCAGCATAATACTTCCAAAGCATGAAAACATGGAACACTGGGTGAACTTCCGATAATCTGGGTGGCATTGCATTTCTGTAGGCCACCTCTCCAACCCTCTCGAGGATATCAAATGGACCAATATACTTAGGGCTCAACTTGCCCTTCTTCCCGAATCTCATCACACCCTTCATGGGTGTAACCTGAAGCGAAACCCTCTCTCCTACCATAAATGATACATCATGAGCCCTCCGATCGGCATAACTCTTCTTTCTACATTGTGTTGTACGAAGCCGATATTGGAACAACTTGACTTTCTCCAAGGCATCCCGAATCACATTTGTGCCCAACAACCTAGCCTCTCCTGGCTGAAACCAACCAACTGGAGAACCATACCACCTCCCATATAAGGCCTCATAAGGAGCCATCTGAATACTCGATTGGTAACTGTTGTTGTAGGCAAACTCTGCAAGCGGCAGAAACTAATCCCATGAACCCTCAAAATCCATAACACAGACACGTAACATATCCTCCAAGTCCTAAATGGTGTGCTCGGACTGCTCGTCCATCTAGGGGTGAAATTATGTACTCAACTCAACCCGTGTGCTTAACACTCGCTGCACAACTCTCAAAAAATGTGATGAGAACTGTGTGCCTCGATCAGAGATAATGAACAATAGCACACCGTAAAGACGAACAATCTCATGGATATAGATCTGAGGCAGCTGCTATGAGAAATAAGTAGTCACAATCGGAATGAAACGTGCAGACTTGGTCAGTCTATCCATAATAACCCACATTGCATTAAATGTCTTCAAAGTCCATGGGAGCCCAACAACGAAATCCATGGTAACGTCCTTCACTTCCACTCGGGAATCTCAAGTCTTCGAAGCAAACCGCTCGGCCTCTGATTCTCATACTTTACCTGCTGACAGTTCAAGCACATAGCCACATGCTCTAATATATCTTTCTTCATTCTTCTCCACCAATAGTGATGAGTCAATCTTGATACATCTTGACGGCACCCGGATGAATGGAATACCATGAACTATGGGCCTCCTCAAGGATCAACTCACGCAACCCATCCATATTGGGCACACATTTTTGTCCATGCATCCGCAACATCCCATTATCTCTAATAGAAACCTCCTTGGTATCTCCATGATGCACTGTGTCCTTAAGGACAAACAAATGGGGGTCGTCATACTGACTTTCTCTGATGCGCTCATACAATGAAGACCGAGAAACAACGTAGGAAGAACCCGGCTAGGCTCCAAAACATCGAGTCTCACAACCTGATTGGCCAATGACTGAACATCCATGTCTAGTGGCCTCTCTGTTGCTGGAAAATATGCCAAACTTCCCATACTCTCAAATTTACTACTCAAGGCATCAACCACCACATTGGCCTTCCCGGGATATGTAAGGCTCCATAAAATTGTGCCAAGGGATTTAAGTTTTGTGGTGCCGAGGTAGGGTGATGTGTACGGATGTAGTGCGGTACAGACTTTTTGGGTTGAAGAATGCATCGAGGTATTGGTGGAAATATTTTGCTGAAGGGCCAGTTAAGCGGTTAGATTCACGACCGCAGATCCATTCTGTGGGCCGTATACCCATCGCAGAGTTGTGCAGAAAAATGATTGAATTTTGAAGGTCATTTTTCGGTCCATTCGGCAATCTCACATCCATTTCGCAGTCCGTATTTTCCATCGCAGATTTGGCATGAAGAATTTTGTTGAATCATTCTGCGGTCTATTCTGCGGCCGCATAAGTGGTCTGCGGACCGCAGACCGGTCTAGAGTAGCCCAGTTCTTGGCATCGTTTTCGTGGCCTATTTTGCGGACCGCATATATGTTATGCGGTCCATTCTGCGGCCGCAGACTTGAGTTCAGAGAGTCCATTTTCTTATTTTTATAACCCGACCCCATTTTGATAAATAGCCTTTGGGACTTATTTTGAAATGAATGTCTGGTAAATTTAGAGAGAGGTAAGAGTATTTTAGAGAGAGAAGGGGAAGGCCTAGCACTCAAAGCACCCATTCTTGCACCAATCATCAAGAATCATGGAAGCCACTCACTAGACCACCACCTATCCGGGTAAGTTCCTGCCCTATACCACCCATGCAAGTTATTTTATTGTCTAAGTATATTGTGGGATTGGAATTAGGCCATGCATGTGACAATAGCTTGTAGTATGAGGGGTCAATGAACTATTTTGGGTAGTTTCTTGTTGAAATTGGTCGAGGGAGGACGGGATTACCATTGTAGAGCTTTGTAGTCTATTTTGTATACTAGGTGTTTGACAAAATTCCTAAGAGGGTTAAACCATGGGAATCCTTCTAATTATTAACCGATTTTCACTATCTTCCTATAGATTGTTATTGCTTGAAGTGTTGGGGGGTTATAGTAACTTAAGGAAAGCTCAGGTAAGGTATGTTGGCTAAACTTCTCTCTTGGAACCGAATTCCATGATGTTCCCGTAAGTTTCAAGTATGGTTGGCCCAAGTTCCTAATTTCCATGTTCTGAGTTATTCCGTACAAACATTACTATTCTAAATAAACTTGTGTTGAAAGATATGTACTAGAAATGTGTATCGAATGCTCCTATCGTATTATGCTCTCCTAATGTAATCTAATAACAAAGGATAAGACAATTAAAGGGAAAAAAAGCAATTTATCAATACAGGGCTAACAACGGAAATAAAGCAACAAAAGTGTACATGTGATAAGACAACAAGTAACCAATTACAATCAAAACACTAATAGGAAGAAATAAGGAACAATTGTTCAAATCATCAAGCCTTTCCAGCATAGAGTGTACAAAAAAATCATACCGACGTGCCACGCCTCATATTCAAATTTATTTTAAAATCTTCCGAAATAGTTACATGCGCTTTAGAGCCCTTATCTCACCGCGTGGCTTCAAGTAATTCCCTCACTAGCAACACGCGTATAAATCCCACCTTATATCACCTCATGCACATCAACCCCTATCCTTATACCGCAATATGCACATCAATATCACAACAAAATAACCAACTCGCACCACACGTGCCCATATGCCACAACTTACCAAAACACATAGCTCACGGCTCAATCACAATGTGTACAAGAATCTCAATAACAATAAAACAAATGAGAAAAAACTCAACAAAGAAGGATATATAAATAGTCAACAACTTTAACCTCAATGTGTTAATAGCTCTGACAAAAACAACTCTGATAACCCAAAATTTAAGTATTTCCCATGAAATGGCAACTTTCAAATTTAAGTCCAAACATAAGCTTAACAATGAATGAGATAGCATGAAATAGTAACTAAGTCTAATGCATGAGCATAAAGCAACAATGAAAAGATTGGCATGTAACGACAACTAAAATAAATGCATGTGAGAGTAACTTTGACAATAGAAACTTGAACATGTAATGACAATTTCAATTAAGTCATGTAAGAATAAAATTGACAATGAAAGGTAGAATAGATAATGATAATGTCAATCAAGTGCCTATGAGTAACCTAAGAGTCTAAATCGGTTAAATATCACATATAAACCCGTGTACACACTCGTCACCTCGTGTACACGTCTTTCACGTAGTTCAAATAGTACAAACAATCCAATTCCTAAGGGGTAAGTTTTTCATACAAAGTTTGGCAAGACACTTACCTCAACTAGGCCAAATAAACACTCAAAAATAACCTTTCCTTTCAAATTAGCCTCCGCACGGCTCAAATCTAACAAAAAATGACTTAATATCATCAAACAATATAAGAGAAACCAATTACGATTAATATATCTATGATCGTTACATAATTCCCCAAAAGTCAACAAAATTTAACCCCGGATTCGCCTGATCAAAACCCGAGTCCAAGGGTAGATCTTGACTACCCATAACCCTAGGAGTGTGTATATGTGTTTTGTTTTCAAATTCGAGTCCAATTCGTTCTCAAATCCAAAATTTTCATATTTCAAAATATAGACAAAAATCCCCTAAAATTCTCTTTGATTCTCATAAATTTGATGTTAAATCTCATATATAATCATGAAATAGAGTTGAAGATTGATTCGAACTACTTTCCCAATGTTTGTAGGTGAAAATCCCCTCTCCAAATTGCCTCCTACCGAGTCTAGGGTTCTAAATGAGAAAAATGAGACCAAATCCCAACCGGCCCTTTTGTTAAGTTGCAGATGTTACAGTGCGACACTGGGTTCGCAATCACCAACCCTCCTAATTATGAAGAAAGCCTCACAATTGCGGCTACTAACTGCCTAAGGGGAAGTCGCAAATGCAATAATAGTTTTGCAATTGCGAAGCCTGCTCCCTTCGCAAATGCGACAAAGTTGCCACAAATGTGAGCCTACCCTTTTACAGTCCTTCTTCGTAATTGCGATCCAGGTGTCTAAATATAACACCTGAGACCCCCCTGCTACGATCGCAATTGAGATGCCGGTGCTCGCAATTGTGACACTTGAGGCACCATCACACCAGCAACCTGTAATTGAGTTCAAACAATTCTGAAACACGTCCGATACTCTCCCGAGCCCTCGGAGCTCCAAACCAAATCTCCACACAAGTCTTAAAATATCATACGAACTCGCTCGCATGATATAAACACAAAAATAACATCTAGAACCATGAATCGGACATGAAAATGCATGAATTTTAAAAAAAACTCAAAAACCTCTAGAATTGCAATCACGCATCCGAATCCTATCAAACAAACTCCGAATGACACCAAATTTTGCAGACAAGTTTCAAATAGAAAAACAGACCTATTCAAAGTCCCAAAATCAAATTCCGAACCCGATAGCCAAAAAGTCAACCTACGGTTAAACTTAGGAAAACTTCTAAACCTCAAATTGCCAACTTTCGGTAAAACAAATCAAATCAACCTAGGGACCTCCGAATTGAATTTCGGTAATATGCCCAAGTCCAAAATCACGGTACAAACCTATCAGAGCAACCAAATCACTGTTCCGAGGTCATTTTCACAAAAGTCAAACTTTGGTCAATATTTTAACTTCGGCTTCTAAACCAAGAACCAAAGGGTCCAAATCAACCCAAAACCTTCCCGGAACGAAAATAACCAACCCCACAAGTCATAAAACTATAAATACACATGTGTGAAGCATCAAAAAGGGAAACATGGATCAAATACACAAAACGACCGGTCGGGTCGTTACAATTTAATAACCAAAACTTTAGTTAATTAAAAACATAGTTATTTGTTTTTAAAATTAAATTAAATAATTTATTTTTTAATTTGAATTCTTAATATTAGGTCATCCGAAGTTTTAACAATTAATTATAATTATAATTTTATCCGATAAGAATTCTATTATCAAAGGCAAATATTTAATTTCTGTCACGACCCAAAATCTTACATGTCGTGATGGCGCCTATCACAAAACTATGCAAGCCGACAATCCGACAATCGCCACTAATGTAATACCTTACATTATAAGGGTACATGCGTAATTTGTAAGTATATAAATTAAGATAGAAATAATAAAATAATTAAGAAGGAAAAAAAAAACATAAAAGGGCCGAAGCCCAAAAGATCATTACTGTAGGACATCTTATAGAGATTGGAAAGGGTTACAATTTTAATTCCTTGCAATCTCAAGGAAAAAGGAATAAGAGTAGGAGGGGTGGAGCATTAAAGCTCCTGCAAACAAAAACTGAAGCTAGTATCAAGCCTTAAGGGAAATAAGAGAGGAATTAGTGCCAGAGTGCACTACGTAACTAACATAAAGCAAAGAGGGATAGGGTATGAAGCAATTGAAATTCGGCAGAAGTGATCGGAGGCAATAAAAGAAGTGAGTTTACTTCTTTCTAATGAAGGGATTTTTGGAGTGGAGGGGAACAAGCTAGGTAATTGAATCCCTTTTTTCCTTGGTAATTTATCTTATATTTCCTTTATTGAATACCTACCCTATTATTAGTTATTGATTTTGTAATTAAGGGTAAAGATAACAAAAGATGCTTAAGGTGTTTCTATATAGCACAATCATGGAATTACTATTAGATTGAACAAAGAATCTATCAGTTTATACTGAGCGCTCTACTGTACAAGTTAGCAGTGCTTGTAAACTGCTACGTAAGGATATGAGTACTCTTTTTGTGTCAAACAAAAGAAATTCTTCTTGTCCTCTATATATAGTAGTATCAATCAGATAATAAGAACAGATTAAAAAAAACAAGATGCAACTCCTAACCAATTAAGTGATACTAAATTAATTAACAGAGAATCAAGGGTCATATTTCAGAGGAATGGATATAGTAGAATTAATTAAATGTGACAGGAATGGACCAATTATGTTGGCAATTCACGTAGTTGATGCAGGATTGATTTTGTAACATTATAGGTAGTTGAAGAAGTTGAACGAGTACTCGAGCTGACGCGTTTGGTATTTTGACACGAGTATTGTGAGTAGTAATCTTACCGCAATTTGTGTTTTCATAACCTGCATGATTTATACATTATTTTGAAAATAAAATGTATTACCGAATGTTTGAAATTTGCATGCGGGACAAGTCTCTTACTTGATATGGTACTGAATAGTTTACTTGAGATGTTTACAGTTTTTTAAAATGTTCTCACTGTTACTAGACATGTATTACTATTATTAGATATATGATTACCGTTACCGAAATTGGATTACATGATTTGATAAAAATTGAAATGCCATGTACTGTTTTGAAAATGCTTCTATGTGAAGATTTAATGTTTACAAAGAAAAGTATGAATGAGAGGAGACTTTGAAGGATCCCGTAGCTAACGGCGGGTTCGTTAGACTTGGTTCATCTTGTATTAACTGATTGCCGAGTACAGTTAGAGCCCTCACTAATGGGAAGGTAGAACTAGCATACAGTTACAATTTTTTCTCGAGTAGGGACCTACAGTTATATTTGACTCCTCTTACAAAGGGGTCCACACAGTGATACAAATTACATGATCATTTTTTGAAAACCTCCCAAATATAAAGATTTGCTATGGCACAGTATTTACCGAGTTTATTACTGAATTGTTAAATTGATTTTGTTACAGGAAACCCATGATGAGACTGCTTATTATTACCGTTTTAAAAAAGGCATTTTATTTTGTGATTATTATACAAGCATATTTTCTTACTTGTCCCCTATTAAAAACGGTTGTGGTTAAGTATTATTACTCACTGAGCTAGCGACTCACTCCCCGCTATTATTTTTACAAAAACAGCAGTAGACGCAGGCAAAGATTCCGTTAATTAGAGTACACGAGTTGGTAGTTCCTGGTGAGCCCCGCATTTATTCGCGTGGGCAAAGATTATTATTTATTAGTTATAGTATCTTTCTTGAAACTCTTAGAGTCGCTCCATAGTCATTTTAAGAGTGTCATAAATATTCTTTTATTGATATAGACTTGTGATTCGTATTAGACTTTTCTTATACTTAGAGGTGAAGTTAGTATTATTGTGTTGAAAATATTTCGTGAATGAGAATTATAACTTATTTGGTCGATATAGGTTGGTTGTGTTGTTGATTTTTAAGACAGGTTTATTTTTGGATTGTCCTAAAACAGGGAAAACACTATCCGATTTTCTGTAAATTATCGATGAGGCTTACTTGGGAGCACTTGTTCCTAAGTGCCGGTCATGATCCTAAATTAGGTCCTGACAACTGACTAAGCATTTTTAGATAAAAACACAATGAAGTAGGTTTAACAGTAACAAATTTCTCATATGCCAATAAGGAAATACCGCGACTCAATACAAAATCTCCCAAAATCTGGGTGTCACTGGTAATGTCAATACAGTCTAAGGCAGCTAAAATAACTGTCTAGAAAGATAGAACAATGCAAATAAACTGAAAAAGAAGGAGAGTCGAGGTCTACAGACGCCAAGGCAACTACCTCAATAGTCTCCAAACAGATGAAGATCCAAATCTAGAAACCGCCGTATCCAGAAGTACCTGGATCTACACACGAAGTGCAGAATATAGTATGAGTATAACCGACCCAATGTACTCAATAAGTAATCGGACTAACCTTGGACTGAAAGCAGTGACGAGCTCAGAAAGGTACAATCCAAATCCAGATTATTACTGTACAGATATGATAGGAAAATAATGACAGTAATATCTCAGAGAAAACTCATAATCAGTTGGTACACAATACAGGAATGTAGACATGTTTTCAAGTTTAACAGTTTAAGCTCAGCACAGAAAAAATATGCCAAGTATGACTAATATGAGGAATGCTACATCTCTATATCTACATGTCAAATGTGCATGCCATATGTAATGCATCACAATGATAACCTCACGTACTACACTCTCAGAGTATTCAATCTGACTGTCTCAACCCTCACTTATAACACTCAGTCACTCAGCACTGTATAGTACCTACGCTCATTGCTAGTATGTCAAACTCCGGAGGGGCGGATCCTGCCAAAGTGCTAATATAAAGCCAATATGGCTTGCTGCGGCGTGCAACCCGATCCCATAATAATAATATATAAAGCATGTAAAGCCCGATCCATAATAATAATATATATAAAGCCAAGAAGGCCTGCTGCGGCGTGCAGCCCGATCCACACCTCACTCACAAAACGGCTCTCAGGCCCCCACTCAGTCATCAATCTCTCCAGCCTCTCGGGCTCACAAATCTCATGAAAATCAGCCCAAATATGAAAATATGATGTAACAATAAATGATAACAGAGACCGAGATATCATATGCAAACGATAGATGTGACTGAGTATATAATTACAAATTAAGCAAACAATTCAGCATCAAAACGACCTCTGTGGGTCCAAGTAGTACCAGCATATAGCCTAAGCATGATTTCTAACATGGATAATAACTCAATTTCTCTAAGACATGGAGAATACGTGGATAATAACAAGATTAGATGACTGCACAGTCCCACAGAATCAACTGAGTCCCAATTACTTTGGTGCACGCCCACACGCCTGTAACCTAGCATGTGCGTCACCTCAGTACTAACCATATAACACGTATTTCAGGGATTCATACCCTCAGAACTAAGTTTAGAAGTGTTGCTTACCTCAAACCGCGGTCATCACTATTCCAACAAGCCCTTTCCTCGTGAATTAGCTTCCGAACGACTCAAATCTAGCCACAAACAACTTAATACAATCAACACAAGCTATTGGAATCAATTCCATATGATAAAGCTAGGTTCTTTAACAAAAATTCAACCCAAAACGTCAACTCCGAGACCATATCTCAGAATCCGACAAAATTAATAAAATCCAAACACCCATTCAAGAACGAGTCCAACCATACCAAAATTACCCAATTCCGACATCAAATCGTCACTCAAATCCCCAAATCTTACTCTCCAATCGCTAGTCCAAAATTTCCCAATTTTCACCTCGAAAACACCAAATCTATGGGGGAAATTCAATGGATATTCAATATTAATAGATAAAAATGACCAAAAGTTGCTTACCTCTTGAAATCTTGTAAAAGCCCTCTCAAAAATCGCCTCCAACCGAGCTTGCAAAGTCCGAAAATGAAGAAATCTCGAAACCCTTCGAATTTAATACACTGCCAGTGGTTCCGCTTATGTAGCCCATTTAGCCGCTTCTGCGGTACCGGTTTCGCGGTCAAAATTTGCTTCCACAAAAAACATTCAATCCTCGACCTACCGCTTCTGTGGCCAAAAGCTCGCACCTGCGAGACCGCGGCTGCGGCCCTGCGTCCGCACCTTCGTGCCTAAGCAAATTTCCAAAACTTCGCACCTACGAATAATAGTTTGTTTCTACGGACTCACAAAAGCGCTTCTTCTTTGCGCCTGTGACACTACCTTGGCCACTTCATCCGCACCTGCAACATCACACCTATGGCTAATCCCCTCGCTGGTACGATCACACCATAAGATAAATATCTAAGCAATGCTTCAAGTCCAACTTTTGTTCTGTTAACCATTCAGAATCCACCCGATACCCCCAGGATCTCAACCAAATAGACCAACAAGTCCTAAAATACGATACGAACTTAGTCGAGACTCAAATCACATCAAATAATATCAAAAACACGAATTGCACCACAATTCAAGCCTAATGAAACTATTGAATATCCAACTTCTACAATCGATGCCGAAACTTATCAAACCAACTCCGATTAACCTCAAATTTTGCCCACAAGCCATAAATGATACAATGGACCTATCCTAGCTTTCAGAACCAAAAAGTCAACTCTCGGTCAAATTTCTTAACTCTCCGAACTTCAATATTTCTATCTTTCGCCAATTCAAGCCAAAATTACCTACGGACCTCCAAATTAATATCCAGACACTCTCCTAAGTCCAAAATCACCATTTGGAGCTATCGGAACCATCAAAACTCTATTTCGGAGTCATTTACGCATAAGTTAACATCCGGTCAACTCTTTCAACTTAGGCTTCCAACCTTGGGACTAAGTGTCCCAATTCATTCCGAAACATCCCCGGAATCAAACCAACCACCCTGAAAAGTCACATAACAACAAACACAGTATAGGAAATAAATTGGGAAACATGGCTATAATAATAAAAATGATCGGCCGGGTCGTTACAATTTCACATTAGACATAATTATAATTTAACTATTTTGCAAATATTAAAATTTTGAAATTAACTAAACTTTGGTTATTAAATATTTGTTCATTTAAATTATCTAAGAACTCCTAATATTTAGGGGGGAAGTACGAAAAAATTAATTATATCACAATATTATAGTTAAATTATATATAAAACTTGTAGCAATAAGGATGAATTAGTAGAATACAAAGGTATTCTAAATACAAACGTGTAGTTATAATGATGAAATAGTAGAAGATAATGTATTCTAAATGAGTTTTATATATATATATATATATATATATATATATATATATATTGTAAAGTTATTTATTGTAAATTATTAACTCAATATTAGATATCATTAGAATTTACATTGTCCTCATAAAATCACAATAAGGCATATGGGGACTTCTATGGGACATGATTTCTTCCTTTATTGAGCTAGCTAAATGGATCAATCTTAATTATTTTGAAAAACTTACTTTTTAAATTTTTATTTTATTGCTCAAACACTTTATCACTAATATTTACCTAATTTTTTTAAAATTATATACTCATTAATATAGAATACACACGCGAAGAGCATACCCTAAGACGAGTTTCATTAAAGATCACCCCTGAGTCTCTTCTTTTTATTTTTGTTTTACATCCATTGGACAAATATTTTCTACTAGAGACAGAAGGTCATTATCTTGCGTCTTATTATGTAACGACCCGACCATCCGTTTTGATCTTTAATATTATATTTGGCGATTTAAGATTTTGAGTAGCTTCATATAATGCATTATGGCTTGTGTATATGGCCGTTTTGGTGTTCGTAAGGTTTGAGATTGATTTGATAGAAGGACTCTCAATTTAAAGGCTTTAAGTTGGAAGAGTGACCAATATTTGACTTTTGAGTAAACATCATCGGAATCGAGATTTGATGGTTTTAATAGGTTTATATGGTAATTTTGGACTTGGGTATATATTCGGATTTGAATTCGTATGTTCCTGGAAGGTTTTGGCTCTATTTTTCAAAATTTGGCAATTTGAAGAATTAAAAGGTTCATAAGTTTGACCGGAAGTTGACTTCGGTATTATTGGACTTGGATTCTGATGTTCAGACCATGTATAAGTTCATTTTGTAGATTGAAACTTGTGTGCAAAATTTGGTTGTGATCCGAAATATTTAAGAGTAATTCAGACGATTTCGGCGAAGTTGAAATGTTTGAAAGTTAAGAGAATGATTTTGATCATTGATTCGAAGTTTTGATGTTATTTGTGGCATTTTGAGCCTTTGGATAAGTTTGGATATTGTATTGGAACTTATTGGTATGATTAATGGACGGGGTCTCAAGGGGCTTGAGTATGATCCTAGATAATTTCAGACTATTTTTATGTGTTTTAGAGCAGCTGTATTGTAGTTATTCTGCAGTGCTTCACGATTATGGAGCTAGGCTCGTGATCATGGAGAAGGATTTTGGCCAGCTTGGCTTTTGTGCTTCACGTTCGCACTTCAGGTGTCGCATTCACGATATGTGTTTGGGAGCTAGGACTGTATTATTTGTGTTCGCATGGTTTATTCGCTTTCACGTTGTGCTAGAAAGTTTGGTCATCGCATCTGCGTGCCAGGGGCCGCGTTCACATAGAGTCAGAGGAGGCTGGATGGCTCGTTGGCTTTCGTGTTTGCAAGGTTGAGCTCGCGTCGCGGTGTGTTGGGCTGTTGGCTTTTGCAATCGCGGGGCATATAAGCGATCGCGTAGATTATTTTCATGGGCAACTTTGTTTTGTACTATGTGAACATGAGGCTTGTTTCACATTCGCGAAGGGTTCTTCTGGGCAGAATACATAGGTGTCATATTTCATAGTTTTACCATTCTTTTATATATTGAGCCCTACACTTGGATAAGGACAATGTTTCATGGAGGTTTTCACAGAAGGCAAGAAGGTTATCATTTCTACCTATTTGTGAATATATTTCAAGAATCTACATGGCTTCCTACACCTAAAAGATGGAATTTTAAAAGAAACATTTTTGGTTTTTGTCTACACTTTAAGAGATTGTATTTTGAGGTTTTGACCATCAATTTTGAACCCAGATTTGGAAACTAATTATATATATATAGACTCGACGGGTTATGGGTCATCGGATTTTTGTATTGGTTTCGAATTTCGAGCATGAAAGCTCGGGTTGACTTATTTTTACTTTTGGGAATTCATCAAAGATCGATGCTTTTTGATTTGGGATTACTTCCTTAGTTTATGTTTAGTTTGGATTTGCATGATTGGAGGGCTAGAGTGGGGTTTTGACGCAATTTATGATTAAAGATAGCCCGGGAAGAGGTAAGTCTCGTGGCTAACTTTGTTAAGAGGAAAACCCCTACGATTTGACTTGATTTATATATATTTAATGTACAGTGTATATGCAAGGTGGCGAGCGTATATGCACTGTGATAACCCGATAGGTCATCTAGAATTTTAAATCTTAATTCTGTGTCCTAAAGCTTCCAATAGCTTCTTTAGGCCTACCTCGATTTGCATGTGCAGTTCGGGTATTTTTTCGGAAGGCTTTTATGTTAAAAGTTGATAAAATATGAAATTTTGCTTTAAAAATCCATTCGAATTGACTTCGGTCAATATTTTGAGAAAACATACCCGGATCCGTATTTTTGACGGTCCCGATTAGTCTGTATCATGATTTGAGGCATGGGCGTATGCCCGTAATCGAATTTGGAGGTCCCTAGCTTGAGTTATCGCTTTTTGTCGAAATTTTGAAGTTTAAAGGATTAATGAATATAAAGTGTAACCAATATTTAACTTTGTTGATACCGGATCCGTATTTTGATTCTGAAACTCGTTATAGGTTCATTACTGTATTTATGACTTGTCTGTCAAATTTGGTGGGAAACATAGTTGGTTTGACATGATTCAGACGTCCGGTTGTTAAAATAGAAGTTCTAAAATTTTCTTAAAAATTTTATTTGATTTGGTGTCCGATTCATGGTTCTAGGTGTTATTTTGGCAATTTGATCGCGCGAGCAAGTTCGTATGATGTTGTTAGACTTGCGTGCATATTAGTGTTGGAGCCCCGAGAGCTCGGGTAAGTTTCGGATAAGCTACATAGCTGGTGCTCTTCAGTTTCTGGTGCAGGCCTCAGACCTCAGGCTTCGCATTTGCGATATTGCAGAATCCCTGTCAGGTTCGCATTTGCTACCAATTTCTTCGCAATTGCGAAGTGGGCTAAGGAAGGCAGTGTCTGCATTTGCGATCAAAATGATCGTAATTGCAAAGAGTTCAAGTTTGCAAATGCGAACAAACCATCGCAATTGCGATGGCAGCAGAGGTGTGAGAACTTTGCATTTGCGAAGAGTTTTTCGTATTTGTGACATCTGCGCTTGGACTTAAGCTAAGTTAGATAGGATTTCTCTCATTTTTTCAAAATTTCAAACCTAGAGAACCCTAATGCGATTTTCCCAAGAGCCCTTCTTCCCCAATTCATTGGTAAGTTATTCTAACCTATTTTCTTTCAATTTTCCATTTCATTTCATAAAATTTCAACCAAAAATCTAGGAATTTTATGGTGAAAATTGGGGGTTTGGAAAAAATTAGGAATTTTTGTAAAATTAGAATTTAGTCCTCAAATGGAGGTCGGATTTCAACACAAATTACATAATCGGGCTCGGGGGAAGGGGGAGGGGGGGGGGGGTGTGAATGGGTAATCAGATTTTGGTCCGAATTTCGGGTTTGGACCAAGCGGGCTCGGGAGTTGACTTTTGTTGACTTTTTCAATAATGGCCAAAATTGAACCTTTTTCATTCGTGGGTAGTTCCTAAAGCTTATTTTGAATCCTTTGGTTGATAATTGGCTAGATTTAATTGGTTCGGAGGCTTGTTTGAAAGGCAAAGCCGTGGTTGAGCTTTGAGTTGATCTTTGGGAGCGAGGTAAGTGTCGTGGTTAACCTTAACTTGAGGGATTAGGACTTGTTTATCTATTGGCTACTTGTTTAAATATTGTATACAACATATATGTGAGGTGACGATTACTTATGCGTTGTTATTGGGTTAAAGCATGCGGATGGAACTTGTTTCTTGTAATCTATCTCTTTCTTTGATCCTGATATCCATGCTTAGACTAGTTGATTGATAAATTGATCGTTCTTTCCGTACTTATGAGCTATATTTGATAATTGAGTATTGTTTCTGAAGTTGATATTGGTATTATGGAACTATTGTAGACGTAAGACTTGTTATTTCTTATTCCATCTCCCTATTTTTATATGTTCATTTTACATGGTAAGGGAGAGTGTTAAAGCACGAAGGGTGATGATGTGCCGTATATGAGAGTTAAAGCACGAAGGGTGATGCCGTGTCATATCTATTGATTCATGATGAAATTGAGAGTAAAAGCACAAAGGGTGATGTCATGCTGTATTTATCATTTTATGGTGAGATTGAGAGTAAAAGCACGAAGGGTGATGTCGTGCCGTTATTACTGTTTCATAGTGAGGCTGCGAGTAAAAGCACGAAGGGTGATGTCGTACAGTTTTATTCATTATGCTTGTTCATTTTGTTGATTGAAGGATTATTGACTGATTCTTATTATTATTCCTTGCTGTAGTTACTGTATCTTGTACCCCTTTCGCATGTCCCCTTCCAATTGTACTTGTTAATTATTTATTTGCTATTATTTTCTACGTATATTTCTGTCTGTACACGTTTATTTACGTGGGTGTCCTGTCATAGCCACGTAACTACCTCGTCGAGGTTAGGCTCGATATTTACGGAGTACATTAGATCGGTTGTACTCATACTACACTCTGCACTTCTTGTGTAGATTTTGGTAGTAGTCACAGCTGTCCGTGAGGCGTATCAGCTCGAATTAGCATTCAGAGACTCGAGGTAGATCTGCTGGCGTCTGCAGACCTTGAAGTCCCCTTCCATTTCCCCTATTTACTGTTCTTTTCATTCGAGACAGTTGTATTTATTTCAAACCCTATTTTATAGAGATTCTAGAAGCTCATGAACTTGGGACTCCAGATCCGGGTTGTACTTAGATATTATTTATTTTATATCATTTGTATTCCGTTTTAGTTTCTCTTTGGCTTAATTGGTTTTACTTAATTGAATTGATTAAAAAAAATGGCTTAAAGATCCTCTAACGTTGGCTTGCCTAGCAAGTAAAATGTTAGGCGCCATCACGACCCCGAAGGTGGAAATTTCGGGCCGTGACATGTACGTACAAAATTTATATCATGTCTGGGGATGTGTAACGATTCAGTGAGTCATTTTGTGTATTTGAGCCCCATTTATTTGATGTTTCCTGTATGCTTCTTTGTTGTTTTTTCACTTGCGGGTATGGTTAGTGTGTTTTCAGGAAAGTTTTAGAATGAGTTGGAATACTTTGTTCCAAGATTGGAAGCTTAAATTATAAGAGTTGATCGAGGTTTGACGTTTGGGTAAACGACATCGGAATAGTGTTTCGATGGTTCCAATAGGTTCGTATGATGATTTTAGACTTCAGCATCTCCAGATTTGGATGTGGAGGTTCCTAGGTTGATCTGGCTCAATTTGTCAAAAGTTTTAAATTTGAAGGTTTGGAGGGTTCATAGGTTTGACTAGGAGTTAACTTTGATGCTATCGGGTTCAGATTGTTGTTCATGGAGTCAGAATAGGATCCTTATGTAATTTGGGACTTGTGTGCAAAATGTGGAGTTATTCCTAGTTGGTTAGACATGGTTCAGAATAAGTTTTGAGCATTGGAAGTTGGTTAGTTCATTAAGCTTGAATTGAGGTTCAATATGTATTTTTTCATGTTACTTTGTGTGATTGAGACCGCGATTAAGTTCGAGTTTTGTTTTGGAACTATTTGGTATGTTTGGATGAAGTTCCGAGTGGCTCGGGAGTGTTTCGATGGATTTCAGATCATTTAAGCTTGGTTGGACTGCAGAAATTTTGTTGGAGTCTGGTGTGCTTTGCGATAGCGGAGCAGGTCTCGCGATCGCGAAGGCTAATTTTGGGGAAATGTCATTTTGTTCTTCGCGTTTGTGAAAGGGGAGTCAAGTTCGCGATGCTTTGGTGATAAGTGGCCTTCGCATTCACAATCAGGGACTCGCATTTGCATTGAAGGAAGGCAAGCTGGGTTGGTCGGGCACTTGGCCTTCGCATTTGCGGGAGGATGACTGCGTTCGCATAGGTCAGTGGTGCTTTGTGCTTCGCTTTTGCGGGCTGGGGGCCGCTTCGTGAAGGGTCACTTTTGGTAGAGAAATTCGGTGCTTTGCGAACGCGGGAAAGTTGCTGCGTTCACGAATAATATCAATAGGCTAACTTTTAAGTTGTCTAATTCGGGACTTAGACTCGTTATTTCATATTTTGAGCCTTTGACTTGGAGATGGGCGATTTTTGCATTGGATTTTCACACAAAACAAGAGGTTAAGTGATTTCTACTTAATTTTAATATTATATATTTATTACCCATGGTACATATAGATTATGGGGTTTTACGAAGAAATTTGGGGATTTTGACTATGGTTTTGGAGAGTGAAAATAGAGATTTAGACCTCAAATCGGAGTCGAATTTGGATTAAACTTATATGGACTCATATTCGAATGGGTAGTCGGGATTTTTGATTTTTGTCGGGTTCTAGGATGGGGGGCCGGGTTTACTTTTATCTTGAAATTTTTCTATTTGATAAAGATTGGAGCTTTATTACTTGGAATAGATTTTTATAGTTGTGTTTGATATTATTGTGTTATTTTTGCCTAGATTCGAGCAATTTGGAGGTCGGCGTGGGAAAGGTTTTTTGGAGTATTGATTCTCACGCCTTGAGGTAAATATCTTGCCTAGGCTTGGATTAAGGATATTTTTCTCGTAGATTTTGATCCTTGCCATGTGATGGGGTGATGCGCGTACGTGGTGACGAGCGTATTTGCGTACACTAGGGTTATTCATGATCAGGGTAGACCTTAAGCTATTATGTTCCTTGTTTTGCGATCATGCCTTCATGATACTGTATTTTCTTTACTTGTATGACATCTTGGATTATTATTCATGCTAATAATCATGTCTAGGCAATGTGCTTATCCGTTTGAGACATGATAGGGCTATTTTGCTATGTCGAGCTATTTTCCATGATTGTAGTCATACTTTTCAATCATGATAATATATCCAAGTGTTATTTCACCATTTATGTAAATCTCTTACCTGTTATCTCACATGTTATTGCTTTTCTTACTTGAGTACTACAGGTTTGAGTAGATTTATGGCATATCGGTATAACTTGTGCGGTTTATTGGTTTCTGATACTGTAAGATATTGGCATATTATTATTTGAGTGGATTAATGACTGAATTTGGGCTGTAGATCCGTATTTATATTGATACTAAGGTGATGCATACACACCAAGCCCCTATTAGGCTGAGCGGTATTGATATTGAGGTGGCGCGTGCACCGGGATATTTGGGATGAGTAATGATGATCGTTGACTTTTGATCCGATCATCACTTGGGCTAGGAACCGCCCCTCCAAAGTCAGGTGATAACCCATGGTCTTTGTGCTATGTGAGTGCAGGCACTTAGTATGTGCTGAGTGGTGGACTTTATTCCAGGCACTCGTACAGTGCCAAAAGTGTGCTTATTTGATAATTTCATTGTGAATTCGTTGACTTTGGCATTGTTACTTGCCATGCAAGCATAATAAAGATGTATCTTTCTCATGCTAATGAAATTCTATATCTTGAAATTGAGGACTTAGTTGATTTGATTTGAAAGCATGCCTATTTCATGTTAATGTGAATAAGTTGAGCTTGTTATTCTTGAGTTGCTTTCCCTTTAATTATATTATTATTATTATTATTATTATTATTATTATTATTATTATTATTGTTATTATTATTATTATTATTATTATTATTGTTATTATTATTTTTATTATTATTGTTATTATTATTATTATTATTGTTATTGTTATTGTTATTATTATTATTATTATTGTTATTATTATTGTTATTATTATTATTGTTATTATTGTTATTATTATTGTTATTGTTATTGTTATTGTTATTGTTATTATTGTTATTGTTATTGTTATTGTTATTGTTGTTATTATTATTATTATTATTATTATTATGATGATGATGATGATGATGATGATGATGATGATGATGATGATGATGATGATGTTGCTGTTATTGTTGAATATTGAAACTAAGTAGCGGACTTTGCCAATCTCGTCAGTATCTTCAATCCAAGTTTAGGCTTGCTAGGTATTGAGTACATGGGTTCGGTTGTACTCATACTACACTCTGCACCTTATATGCAGATCCAGGTACTGCTGATAGAGCTGGTTTTAGAGAGTTACACCGGTTCCCATTGGCGATTTCAAGGTAGCACTGTTATTTCCGTCCGTAGGCCTTGGAGTCCCTTATTTCACTTTTGTTATTATTGTTTATGTACTTCAGACAATATTGTATCGTTATTCAAACAGTTGTTTTTAATTATTCTCTAGAGCTCATGTACTCGTTGATACCATGTTCTAGGATGGTATTGCAGTTGTATCGCTATATTGCTTTAGCTATCTATCATATTATGCTTTCGAGGCTATTTCTTGTCATTGTTACAATTTATTTTTGTATATTTGATGTTGTCTTGCCTAGCAAGAAGTGTTGGGCGCTGTCACGACTTTGGTTGAATTTGGGATCGTGACAAGTTGGTATCAAAATACTAGATTGCTAAGGTCTCACGAGTCATGAGCAAGTCTTGTAGAGTAGGTATGGTAACGTCTGTACTTTTCTTCGAGATGTTATAGGGATGTTAGGAAACATCACTTTCTTTCATTCGTTGTCGTGCAGATTTGTTTACCTCTAAACCTGAATCCTTGATTTTCTCTTCTCTGACAGAATGTGAGGACACGATCGCGTGGTTTAGATGAGCAGGCACCGGTACCCTAAGCTAGGTCCGTGAGAGGCCGGTCTTGATCCCGATATATGTCTAGAGAATGCGCCACGGCTAGAGCCTTTGCTTGTGCAGATGCCGTGGAGCCACTGGTAGATGCGATTGAGGATTAGGTTCATGACTATGATGATGAGGCGGACGTACCAGCCTATGTTCCTCAAGGCCTATTTGTTTCCCCAACTGTTCAGGATGCTTTGGTCCATATGGTTGGGTGGTTTGAGAGTTTGGCTTAGGCCAGGACCCTATTATACCAGCTACTTCCTATGTAGGGGGCAAAGTGTACACTCCAGCTACCCATACCCCAGAGAAGGTGGCCCATGGTTTTCAGGCTTTTACAATGTAACTAGTTGGGGGAGTTCATCCTACTATTGCCACGTAGCTTGAGGATAGGCCCGCGATGTCAGATGATGAGATGAAAAGTTTAGATGAGTTCATCAATTTGCATCCTCCTCACTTGAGTGGTACACCTTCATAGGATTCCCAGGGATTCTTGAATTTGGCATGAGATTCTATGCAAGTTGGGACTAGTGAAGTCCAATGGAGTTGATTTCAGTGCCTTCCAAGTGTGGGGTTCGGGCAATAGGTAGTGGTAGGTTTAAGAGATAGGTCAATTAGCAAGATTACCTCCTCTTACCTGGGATCTGTTCTCTAGGGTCTTTTTGGAGAATTTCATACTCCTCACTAGGAGAGAGGAGCTGAGGAGACAGTTTGAGCACCTTCAACATGGTTCAATATCAGTTATTGAGTATGAGATGAGGTTCACAGAGCTGTCCCGTCATGCTATTATTTTGATTCCAACCGAGGGAGAGAGAGTGAGGATGTTGGACCATATTTTGAACAGGTCAAAATAAAAAATAACTAGTGGTTCTTCTGAAGGTTATAAAAAGAGTCGCCACCTAATTTAAGGTATACTAGGGTACATATAATGGTCTGCTAACCGGTCAAATTTGGGTAATGGTTCTAGTTATTCTAAGGGGAAGGTGTTACGCATCACTTAAAATCTACCTGAGGTAGCTCCTTAAACTTAGGCTAGGTTCACGGAAAGAAATACCTATGTTCTGGTTGGTTAGTGATCATAAATTACTAAATGTTTTGTAAAAGCGAGAGAAATGCATAAAGCTTATTTGAAATTTGTCTTTGTTTTGAGAAATGATGGTATAATTACTTTTGATATTGCAATTCTTATTCTGAAATCTTCTTATTTGTGTTTGTATAATAAATAAGAATATATGTTCGTGTTATATGACAAAGTTACCTCATCTGTTTGTTGAAAGTGGTTTTGGGCGAAAAGACTCCTTATATTTCTAAGAGGTATCTGATTTTCTTAAAATGGCATGGTTCACTTCATTTTTTTTTGAAAAAAATATGGTTGTCTCATTCGCTTTGAAATAGTTTGGTGCATTTCGAAAACCTTTCAGAGGCGTTTCTGTTTTTGACTCGTTTTTGAATTCTATTTCCTTTTAATCTTATATGGACCTTGTTGATGCCTAAAACCAAAATAAACTTCATTAAAAGATAAACAAAAGATTAGTTATCAAAATCAGTTAACTTCAAGAACACTCAATATTTTTAAAAAAAAGAAATGTTAAGGTCGTTAAGAGGTTATTAATAATAATTACCCTTTTAATTATCAAATTTTGGCTTGCCTTAAGGTCTACCTAATCAATAAAAAATAACCACATATATCCAATAAAAATGTTAGTTATCCAAAGACATATACATGAAAATAAAATAACAATAGTATATATTTAAGTAAAGGGAGTAAGTTGGACTCTTCTATATTAGGTTGGCAGAGTAGCCAGGCCCAGATTGACTCTAGCAACAACGGACTTGGACAGACGACTAAGAGAGCAACCCAATTCCCTAAGCTTAGGCCTGAGTTACAAATGAACTCAGCAGGCCCAATGATCATGCATAGGAAAGAAAGAGATAATGATTAGCATATATCAACATAAGATGAAGTAAGACAAATTATAATAAGTAATGACAAAATATCTAAGGAATACAGTAAAATTAATTTTTTCATTTGTGCTAATCCTATGAAGATTAGTTAATGTAAGTGGCCAAGGGCTTAGGATGAACCATGTTTATTTATGAAGTTCCCCTATGGACCACTGACACTTAACAGTTCACGAGGGTCTCATGGACCCCGAGCAGTGCTTGTGTCAGGGAGGGGTGCCTCAACCACAAAGCAAGGCTCACTCCCAAATACCCCTGAACATTTACCATTAATCTTCCTCAAAGGTTTAAGCGCAAACAAATGTTAACTCAATAACTTAACCAACAAAGAACATGAAAGTAACAAATACAGAAGGTTCATCATAAAACCTTTCAAAGATTCAGCCATACAGAAACAACAACTTGAAATCAAACAACCATATCAAACATTGCAGCCATCATTAGAGTGCCAAACCATAAGAAGCTAAGGACTTAACATAATATTGACCTTGCTATATTCTCAACACAGCACGAAATGTAAGAACAAGTCCCTACAACTGGATCACTAATGTTCCGATGGTAACAAAAAGTACTAATGCTGATTCTAAGTATTGAAACATGTGCACAACACTTATGAGGATCACTATTAGGACACCGTTAAGCAGAATTCACAAAGCAAAGAAGGCTGGTTGTATGCTGCCAGTAGATAGGTTCCATTTCTTACAACTTCAAATTTAGGGATGTCTTATTGAGTAGTCTAAAGCATCAGCAAGTGAAAAAGAGAGGCATATGTACTTGTCCTATTAATTCTACTAAAGGTTCAATACTTCAGAATTTTCTTAAGTAGGTTCATGCCAATCTTACTTCATTAAACACTCATGCTAATAACTTTACTCAGAATTCAAAGGGGCATGCCAATCAACTAGGATAATAGGGATATTAACATGAATGGGAAGGCTAGCTTTAGTCTTTATTTAAACCTAATATGCAAGGTACCTAGATATGATAATACACAGTCTACCAGCTTTCAAATTACTAGAACCAAATAATATTCAGGCTTATGAGTGAGTACTTCCATGAACAGTGATGTCAAACAGTCATGAGATAGCAAAAACTGACCCTCATATCATGGCTGACTTAGACAGGACAAGCAGAATACATCAAGTAGGTAGGTTTGGTTATAATTCATGCTAACAAGTCTATCACATGATTTCATTTATTTCAAATTTTATGGTAGACACACATGAACCATTCTATCTTAAATGTAAAGAACAACATAACATTATGAACAAGACTGCCAGCTAAAGTCATCTAGGCAAACATATCAAACATGAGAACATGAGCAATAATGAGAATCATTCATTGAACTAAAACAATGTAACACAATATCACAGGCATAGATATCAAGGTAGCATATTGTTGCAGGTATAAAATCTTAACAAAACATCAAGAGAAGTTCAAGAACATGATTCAGTTAGCATAGTTGACATGATACTATATATATGGCTATTGTTAAATTAACATGGGTGGATCACACATATAATTTTTAACATAAGGTTCTATTTAACTAATCATGAAGTCTCAACATGATTGCTTATGAGGATAACAACAGTGTAGAATCATTTTAACTAGCTAAGTCATAAGAAAAAGAATTCAACAACAACATGGAGATAATATAATCATCAGAAAACATAATTAACTCAAAAATACAAAAATTAGAACATAGCAAGAAGAGTCACATGTTACTGATGTGTATCATGAATAACAAATGATTAACAGGGAAAATATCAAACAAAGAGCCACATAATTAGTTGAAGAATAACAAGGGAAGTCAATATTCACTGAACTTTTCCAGAGCAGCAAACCAAGTAAAGAGAATTAGTAGCCATCTAAGAACTCACCCTCAACAACTAATTTACAGTAGTCGAACTCGAGCAGGAATGAAAGAAGAAAAAAGAAATTAGAGAAGAAATTCCAAATACTTAAACCAACAAAACATTCTTAAATTTTAGTGTGTGTCTATGTGTTCTTCAATGCTCTTCTCTATAATTTCAGTGTGTTTGGTGAGAGCATTCAAAGTTCTATTTATAGCACCATCGAAACCTTAGTGCTTTGTTTGAATTCTAAGAGATGGTTGAGGATGACGTGTAACGATCCAACTAGTCATTTTGTGTATTTAGTTTCCCTTTTTGAAACTTCTCGTATGTATATTTGTTATTTTATGGCTTGCGGAGATGGTTAGTTTCATTTTGGGGATGTGTTGGAATGATTTGGACCCTTTGGTTCTTAGTTTAGAAGCTTAAGTTAGAAATGATATCTGATGTTTGACTTTTGTCAAAATGACCCTGGAAGGGTATTTTGATGGATCCGATAGGTTCGTATCATTATTTTGGACATGAGAATATACCCAGAATTTAATTCGGAGGTCCCTAAGTTGATTTAACTTATTTTGCCGAAAGTTAGTAATTTGAGGTTTAGGAATTTCCTTAGGTTTGGTTGTATGTTGAATTTATGGATATCGGTTTAAAATTAGGTTTTGGGACTTAGAATAGATCTGTTTTGCTATATAGAATTTGTCTGTAAAATTTGGTGTAATTCAGAGTTGGTTTGATAGGATTTGGACGCTTGGTTGTGATTCTAGAGGTTCTTGAGTTTTTCTTTAGAATTTCATGCGTTTTGATAACCGATTCGTAGTTCCGGATATTTTTTTTGGTATTTTTATCATGCGAGCATGTTTTTATGATATTTTTATACTTTTGTGGATATTTGGTGTGGAGCCTCGAGGGCTCGGGTGAGTTTTAGATGTGTTTCATATTGGTTTGAATTCATTTTTGGGATGCTGGTGTGCCAGTTATTGCAATTGCGAGCACCAGCCTCGCAATTGCAAATTAGGCAGGGAGGTGCAGGTATTGCATTTGTGATGCGTTACTCGCAATTGTGAAGAAAGACCTAGGCTGGGTAGGTTTGCATATGTGACTAATTGGTCGCATCTACGAGAGGAACAGACATCACAAATGTGAAGTTTGTATCATATTTGTGACATCCCCCTAGGTTGTCAGGCGCGGTATTTGCGAGCTATGCTTCGCATTTACAAGGGTTCACAATTGCGAACTCAGGGTCGCAATTGCGACTTCTGCACCTGAACATAAGGGCTGGAAAAATGGGATTTGGTCTCATTATCATATTAGGAACCCTAGACTCGAAGGAGGCCATTTTGAGGTCGGATTTTCACCTACAACTATTGGGTAAATTAATTGGATCAATTTCCAATTACAGTACATGATTATGTATGAGATTTAACATCAAATTCGTGACAATCTAAGAGATTTTTTGGGAAGTTTTATCTATATTTTGAAAAAATATAAATTTGAGATTTGAGAGTCGAATTGGACTCGAATTTGAAAACAAAACACATATATGGACTCATGGGGTTATGGGTAGTCGAGATCTATCCTTGGACTCAGGTATTGACCAGGCAAGCCCGGGGTTGACTTTTGAGAAATTGTGTAAATATTATAGCTTTATTAATCGTAATTGGTTTCTCTTGCACTGTTTGATGATATTAAGTTATTTTTTGTTTAGATTTGAGTCGTGCATAGGTGAAATTTAAGGGAAAAGCTATTTTTGAATGTTCATTTGGCCTAGTTGAGGTAAGTATCTTCCTTAACTTTGTGTAAGGGAATTACCCCTTAGGATTGGGTTGATTGTACTATTTGAATTATATGAAAGACGTGTACATGAGGTGACGAGTGTGTACACAGGCTTATATATGAAAATTGACCGGTTTAGACTTTTAGGTTACTTATAAGCATTTAATTGAAGTTGTTATTATTTGTTCTCTCTTTCGTTGTCAAGTTTATTCTTACATGTTTTAATTGAAATTGTTGTTACATGATCTAGTTCGCATTGTCGAGATTACTCTTATATGCATTTATTAATAGTTGTTACAAGCTACTCTTTCCGTTGTTTAGTTATTCTCATGCATTTAGTCGTAGTTTCTATTTCATGATATCTCTTTCATTGTTAAGCTTATATTATGTATTAGAATTTGAAGTTGCCATTTCATGAAAATACATTCATTGTTGAGTTATTGGAGTTGTAAATGTTGAGAACTATTAACACGTTTGTGGTTGAAATTGTTGGTTATTGGATTACCTTTCCTTTGAGTTATTTCACATTCATTTTGTTGTTATTGAGATTCTTGTACACATTGTGATTTAGCCGTGGGCTATGTGTTGTGGTGACATTGGTATTGTCGATTTTGGCAATGTTGTAACATATGAGCATTTGTGGTGCGAGTCGATTATTATATTATGATATTGATGCACATGCGGCGGTATAAGGATGGATATTGATGCGCATGCAGTGAGATAAGGTGGGATTTATACGTGTGTTGCTAGTAAGGTAATTACTTGAAGTCACACAGCGATATAAGGGGGCTAAAGCGTGTGAAGATATTTTGGTAAAATTGTTTTGAACGATATAAGGAAGTTTGTGATTGTGATCTGTGAAATGTGAATATGAGGTGTGGTACGTTAGTGGATTCTTGTTGTACAATCTATGTTGTAAAGGCTTGTTGATTTGGACTGTTATTGTTTTGTTTTCCTTACCTCATTCCATTCTTATTTTGAATGTAATTGGTTACTTGTTGTCTTTATCATATGTACTCTCTTTGATGCCAGTTGTTGCTTTTATATCCATTGTTAGCCTTGTATTGATAAATTGCCTTGCTGACACTTATTGCCTTTACTTCCCTGTTGTTAGATTATATTATTATTCCACACATGTTTCTATGTCCAGTAGGTGTCTTGATCTAGCCTCATCACTACTCTACCGAGGTGAGGATTAATACTTACGGGGTATCATTGTGGTGTACTCATGCTACGCTTCTGCACATTTTTGTGCAGATCCAGGTAATTCTGCTCGTGCCGAGCACCAGTGAGTTGACTCAGACTTTGTAGAGACTTCAAGGTATACCTGCCTGACACTCGCAGGCCTCAGAGTAACCTTCTAGAGATCTTATGCTACTGTTTCTCTTGTTTTCGAATAGTATTGTATTAGAGATTCTTAGTATATTTCAGTAGAGCTTATAACTAAGTTCACCAGTTTTGGGGATTATGTAACTGTTGATTCATTTTGGTTTTACCATAATATTTATCAGTTTAATTTAATATCTTAGTCGTTATTACTGTTAAATTCTCAATCTGTGTTAGGCTTAACTAGTCTTTGAGACTAGGTGCCATCATGACTACCTAATGTGGGAATTTGGGGTTATGACAGGTTGGTATTAGAACTCTAGGTTGATAGGTGCTACGAGTCATAACCAAGTTTGGTAGAGTCTTGCGGATCGGTACGGAGGCGTCTGTACATATCTTCGAGAGGCTACAAAACTATTAGGAAAACTCCACTTCTTTGATTTTTTACCGTGTAGATTTGTTGATTTCGAAATCTGAGCCTTTGTCTTTCTATTCTCTTACAGATGATGAGAACACATGCTGCTGGATCAGATTATGAGACACCCGCGCCCCCTGCTAGAACCGCAAGAGGTCAGGGCCGAGGTAGAGGCTGAGGAGGGGCACGTGCTGCAGCCAGAGAACCTGCCCGAGCAGCGACCGAGGAGCCACCTGTAGCTTCGGTTGGGTGACATGCACTCGAGGTGCCTATTAATACCCCTAGACTCTAGGAGACTTTAGCACATTTTCTGAGTATGTTCAGCACATTTTCTGAGTATGTTCAACACTCTAGCTCAAGCAAGATTGATCCAGTCACCCCAGCAACATCTGAGGCTGGGGGAGGAGCTCAAACTCCCGCGGCCCATACTCTAGAGTAGCTGGTCCATGATGATCATGTTCTGGGAGTTATGCCACCACAACCCGTTATTCCGGTTCAGCATGAGGTCGGACAAAAGGCATATGAGGAGGAGCAGGGGAGACTTGAGAGGTTTAAGAAGTTTGATCCTCCTACTTATAGTGGTGCAATTACTGAGGATGCACATGGATTTCTAGACAAGTGTGTCACGACCCCAATTCACCTTCCATAGGATGTCGTGATGGCACCTAGTCTCTAAGAATAGGTAAGCCTAACAAATTTGAGGAATAGCCTAATATAAAACTGAAGCCCAATTCTCAACACATGAAATAAATATTAAACTGCAAATCAATAATTACAATTCCCAAAATTCGGTAGAAATAAGTCACAAGCTTCTAAGAGCAAATACTAAGTATCTCTATACATCAGAGCCTAAAAGGAATAAGGAAAACAACATAGTAAGGATAGAGGGGGACTCTGAGGTCTGCGGACACTGGCACATATACATTGAAGTCTCCACATGCGGTCCAACTCACTGGTATCTGGTCTGGTGGGAACAACCTGGATCTGGACAAAAAGATGTGTAAAAGTGTAGTATCAGAATACCACAACGGTACCCAGTAAGTGCAAAGCCTAACCTAGGTAGAGTAGTGACGAGGTCAGGTCAGGGCCCTACTGGTTTAAAAGATAAGCAAGGCAGATGATATGATAAGTTTTGAAATGACTAAGAATTTAAAAGATGAGAAGTTTAAGAAATTATCATCATAGTAAATAAAGGTAAATAACAGGGGCACTCCCGAGGTATCGTCTCGTAACCCAAAAGTAAATGCTTAACAGGGAAATCTCCCGAGGTACCGCCTTGTAGTCCCAAAAGTAAATATGCACGACAGGGAGGATCTCCCGAGGTACCGCCTTGTAGTCCCAAAGTAAATATGCAAGACAGGGGGATCTCCCGAGTAATCGCCTCATAGTCCCAAAGTAAATATGCAAGAAAGGGGGGATCTCCCGAGGAACCGGCTCATAGTCCCAAAGTAAATATGTCACAGTTAAAGATTTAATTCAAATCAAGGGAAGCAAGTAATTCAACTAATCATGTTTCACTAATTGCAAGTAAGAGTTAAGGAACGTAGACATGCGATACTAGGCTAAAAATGATCACTACATATGCTAAGGAAACTCAGTTAAGGAATTTAAAAGAAGAAACTCGGCAATAACTGGAATTTACACATTTAGCCCGTGTACGCACTCGTCACCTCGCATACATGGTGCTCACATATCACAAATTGTTACAACAGTACCAAATCTTAAGGGAATTTCCCCCACACAAAGTTAGATAAGTCACTTACCTCAAATCTCGCTCAATCAATCGATAAGGATGCCTTTCCCTCGATTATTCGACTCCGAATGACCCAAATCTAGCCAAAAGCAATTACATATCATGAATACAACTACAAGAAACTAATTTAAATCATAAATCTACGACTTTAGCAAAGAATTGAAAAATTGCCCTACAATGTCGACCCGGGCCCACGTCTCCAAATCGAAAAATACTCATTCTATATCGAGTTCACCCATACCAAAATTACCAAAATCCGACACCAAGTCGCCACTAAAATCACCAAATTTAACTCTTCAAATCCCTAGCCTCCAACTCCCAAATTCCACCTTAAATACACACACTCTAGGTGGGAAAATCAATGGGGAAACAAGGTTATTGATCAAAAATAAGTATAGGAGACTTGATCACTTGACGGCATATGCGGTCCCGTTTTTTGCGGAAAATGCACAGCTTCTGCGGTTTTGCCCAGGTTGCCTTGCCTCCACTTCTGCGATCTCCTATCCGCTTCTACTGACTTGCTTCTGTGAGAAGCAGTCCGCTTCTGCGGCTCCAGCGCACTTGCGACCTCCTAGCCCGCATCTGCGGTCTCGCAGATGCAGAATTTTCCTCGCATCTGTGACCTCTGCCCACACTGCTCCAGTCCGCATCTGCGCCCAAATGCCCGCTTCCGGGGGCTCGCACCTGCGGTCAATCTTGCGTAGGTGCAATTACACCAGAGCTGGTGCTTTCAGCCATTCTCCCAAGTCCAAATTTGATCTGTTAACCATCCGAAATCCACCCAAGGCCCACAGGACCTCGACCAAACTTACCAACAATTCCTAAAACATTCATACGAACTTAGTCGAGCCTTTAGATCATATCAAACAATGCTAAAAACACAAATTGTGCATCGATTCAAGCATAATAAACTTTAAAACTTTAAACTTCTACATCTGACGCCGAAACATTTCAAATCAACTCAGATTGACCTCAAATTTTGCACACAAGTCATAATTGACATTACAGAGCTACTCCAACTTTCAGAATCAGAATCCGACCTCAATATTAAAAAGTTCACTCTCGGTCAAACTTTTAAAAATCATCCAATTTTCCAACTTTTGCCAATTGACGCCAATATGACACAGGGACCTCCAATTCAACATCTGAACACGCTTCTAAGACAAAAATAACCCTATGAAGCTATTGGAACGGTGGAAACTCTATTCCAGAGTTGTCTTCACACAATTCAAATTACGGTCGATTCCTTACAACTTAAACTTCTATTTTAGGGACTATGTGTCCCATGTCACTCTGAAACCAAAAACAAATTCTCCCAGTAAGTCACAAATCCTAAAAATGAAATAGAGGGTGCATTAAATAGGGGTTTAGGGCTAATACTCTCAAAACGACCGACCAGGTCGTTATAAAGTGCCACCATTCTCTGCACTATAAGTATTGTGAAGGTGAGTAGAGGCACCTTTACTATATTTCAGCTGTCAGGGGCAGCATATAGGTGGCGGCAGGCTTATAAGGAGGGTAGGCCAGCTAATGCAGTTCCACTCACTTGGGATCAGTTATCAATTATGTTTTTTAGGGAATTCATTTCCCAGACCCTTCAGGATGAGTGTCACATAGAGTTCGAGCAGCTACATCAGGGGACTATGATAATGTCGGAGTATGCCAATAGGTTTAGTGAGTTTTCTGGTCATGCACCCGCTTTGGTTTCTATAGTTAGAGAGCGAGTCCATATATTTATCGAGGGGCTCAGTTATGGTCTTAGATTCAGCATGGCTCGAGAGTTGGAGACGAGAGTTGGAGACGGATACTCCATTTCAGCAGGTTGTGGAGATCGCTCGGAGGATAGAGCGTATGCATATCCAGGAGAGGGAGGATAGGAGGCCAATAGGCCCCGAGATTCTGAAGGATTTAGTGGTGCCCGTGCTGCAGTTTCAACTCATCATGGAAGAGGATATATGAGTCGACCAGTTCATTCAGCACTCCCAGCTACTCATAGTGCTCCACCTAATCTAATGTCTTAGATCACCTATTGGGCACAACTACTTTCCAGTTCACCTTTCGTACGAGGTGCCTTCAGCGGTCAGACTCAGTTTCAATAGCCATGCCCGCAGAGAGGTTGTTTCGTGTTTGGTGATACATGGCATATGGTGTGGGAGTATCCCAACCATAGGAGAGGTGCATCTCCATAAGATACACACGCTCCACGGATTCCACAGGGTCCACAAACTATGGTTGGTGCTCTAGTTACTGCTCCACCTGCACCGCCAGCTAGGGTTGAGGGTTAGGCGGGTAGAGGATATCTAGATGGGGAGGCCAAGCCCGTTGCTATGCTTTTTCAAGTAGTACTGAGGTTGTTTCATCGAATGCTATCATCCCTGGTATGGTTCTGGTCTGTCATAGAGATGAATCAGTTTTTTTTTATCCGGGTTCCATTTATTCATATGTGTCATCTTACCTTGCTCCGTATTTAGATATATCTCGTGATTATTTGAGTGTCCCTATATATGTGTCTATGCTTGTGAGAGATTGTACTATTATAGATCATGTTTACCGGTCATGTTTGGTCACTATCGGGGATTGTGAGACCAGAGTTGACCTTTTGCTACTCATTATGGTAGACTTTGACGTGATATTGGACATGGGTTGGTTGTCGCCCTATCACAGTATTCTGGACTGTCACGCGAAGAGCGTGACATTGGCCATGCCAGGTTTTCCATGATTGGAGTGGAGAGGCACATTGGATTATATTCCTAGCAGGGTGGTGTCCTTTTTGTAGGCAAGGTGAATGGTTGAGAAGGGGTGTAAAGAATATCTAACATTTGTGAAGGATGTTAGTGCTGATACTCCTACCAATTAGTCGGTTTCAGTAGTGAGAGATTTTCCAAATGTGTTTCCAACAGACCTATAGGGTATGCTGCCCAATAGGGATATCGATTTTAGTATTGGTAGTTGAAGGAATTAAAGAAATAGCTACATGTGTTGCTTGATAAGGGTTTCATTCGACTGAGTGTCTCACCTTGGGGTGCTCCAGTTCTATTTGTGAAGAAGAAGGACGGCTCTATAAGGATGTTATAACGACCCGATTGGTCGATTTGAGTTTCGCCATTTTGTTCAGTGGTTCTAGGTCATGAGTGGCTTCATATTGTGTATTATATCTTGCGTTCATGTTCGATTTCAATTTTCGAGTGATTTAAGTATGATTTGGATGACTAATTCTCATATTAGAAGCATAAATTGGAAATGTTTACCGAGATTTGACTTTTGTAAAAGAAGACCCCGTGAAGGTGTTTTGATGTCTCCCATAGGTTCGTATTGCGATTTTGGAATTGGGCGTATGTCCGAAATTGAATTCTGAGGTCCCTAGGTTGATTTGGCTTGTTTTGCCGAAAGTTGGCAATTTGAAGGTTTAGAAATTCCTTAACTTTCACTATGGTTTGAATTTATGGATATCGAGTTCGGATTTTCATTTTGGGACATGGAAGCGGTCCGTTTTGTCATTTGAGACTTGTCTGCAAATTTTTTGTGTCATTCTGAGTTGGTTTGATAGGAATCGAACGCGTGGTTGTGTTATTAGAAGTTATTGAGTTTCATTGTAAATTTCATGTGATTTGATGTCCAATTCGTGGTTCCGGGTGTTATTCTGGCACTTTGACCGTGCGAGTGAATTTGTATGATGTTTATAGACTTATGTTGATGTTTGTTGTAGAGCCCCAGGGGCTCCGGTGAGTTTCGGATGTGTTTCAGAGTGTTTTGGGCTGTTACAGTTCTGCTGGATCCTTTTTGGTACCTTAGGTTTTGCAAATGCAAGAAACTATTTGCATTTGCGAGGTCTAGAGATGTTGGCTATTTTCGCATTCACGACGTCACATTTGTGAAGCCTTAGACACATTTGCGATAGTGGCTGGGTTGTGACCAGTTCGCATTTGCGAGCTTATTATTCGCTTTTACAATGGGCTCAACTTCGCTTTTGCGAGGCTTTTGTCACTTTTGCAATGTATGGGTAGGCTTGGCAGTGTTCGCTTTTGCGAACAATGGGTCACATTTGCGGTCGTCGCATTTGCGAACCCAAGGTCGCAGATGCGACTTCTGCGGCTGAACATAAGGGTTGAATTACGGGACATAGCTTCCTTTTATCATATTTTGGAACCCTATATTCGGTAGGAGGCGATCATTAGTGAGGGATTTTCACATACAACTATTGGGTAAGTGATTTTCACAAATTTTCAATTATATTACATGATTAAATATGAGTTTTTACATCTAAATCATGAGATTTGAAGGGAAATTTTTGAAGATTTTATTTATGTTTTGAAAAATGAAAATTTGAGATTTGAGAGTCGACTTGGACTCGGATTTTAAAAGAAAAACACATCTACGGACTCACAGGGTTATGGGTGGTCAAGATCTACCCTTGAACTCGTGTTTTGACCGGGGGCTGGGGATAGACTTTTGGGGAATTGTATTAAGATCTTAACTTTATTTATTGAAATTGGTTTCTCTTGCATTATTTGATGTTATTAAGTCGATTTTGGTTTAGATTTGAGCTGAGCGGAGGTGAATTTTAGAGGAAAAGCTATTTTTGAGTGTTGATTTGGCCTAGTTGAGGTAACTATCTTGCCTAACTTTGTGTAGGGGAACCTACCCCGTAGGATTGGGTTTAATTGCACTATTTGAATTATGTGGAAGACGTGTACATGAGGTGACGAGTGTGTACACGGCCTTATATGTGGAAATTGACCGGATTAGACTTTTAGGTGTCTTATATGCATTTAATTGAAGTTGTTACTACATGTTCTATCTTTCATTGTCAAGTCTACTCTTTTATGTTGTAATTGATGTTTTTACCTCTTTTATTGCCATGTTACCTCTTTATTGTTGAGTTATTCTTATTTGAAGTCATTATTACTTGTTATCTACTTTCATTGTGAGTTTATTCTTCCATTTAATTGTGTTTTTTTAATTCTTGTGTTGATTTACTTTTCGTACTCTCGTGTTATTGTGGTTGTTGTTGTACTCAGTGTTGTCGAGCTGTGGGCTATGTATTGTTGTGGTATTGGTATTGTTGTTATGGCAATATTTTAGCATATGGGCAAGTGTGGTGTGAGTTGTTATGTTGTGTTTTTGCATATGTGGAATTGTTGAGAGGATTGTTAGGGTGTTTGCACGCATGTTGCCCGTGCTATTATTATTATTATTATTGATATTTGCACATGCGGCGAGAAAAGGGATATATATATCAGGCTTGGGCATGTGGCGAGATAAAGTGGGATAATTAATGATGCACGTGTGGCAAGATAGGCAGGCATTTACTTTATTGTTGCACATGCGTCGAGACAAAGGGGGCTATCTCGGGGATGATTTGTGATGGCCTGGGGGCATTGTTATTGTTGATATTTGTGTGGTGGTGTGAATTTCTTGTGTGTGTATTGCATATTACGGGTTTTGGTTCTATGTTTCCAATGTGCTACTCAGTGTCTCTGGTTTTTCGTATTGACTAGAGTTGCTATAGTATACTTTCACAAGCATACACTGTAACATGTCACCTATATCAGTCCAGGAGTATGAATCTTGATGTTCATTGATCATGTATGTGTATTTTTATATACTTTCCTTCGGTGTGTGGATTGGACTAGTGGCTCATGAGTTGTTCATGTAAATATGAGATATTGCTAATATTGGCATGTGAGTTGTCTATGCGGATATGAGGTATTGTTACTAGTTGTACGTCAGTTGTCCATGTAGATCTGAGATATTAATGGTATTAGCACATGAATTGTCCGTGCAACACGTGATATGTCCGTGCGGTTGTGATTGATAATGTGTACACTAGATGCCATGTGATTATGATTCTTGATTTGGGACTCGTAACTTGTGATTATGAGGTGTGGTACCTCGGGGTGATTCTTGTGCAAAACCTTGTGATAGAACGGTTGATTATTTGGTTGTCATTAGTTTCCTTAGTTGTTTTCACTAGTACTTTAAATGTGTTCTGATTACTTGCTCTGTTATCACCTGTTTACTCCTTGTTGCTATTTATTTTTTCTACTTTCCATTGCTAACGTTATATTGTTATTATTTCCATGTTTAGCATTACATTGATATTTGTTCTTCTGTTAGCTTTATATTAATATTTTTCACAGGTTATTATATCTAGTAGGTGTCTTGACTTCAACCTCGTCACTACTCCACCGAGGTTAGTCTGATATATAGTGGGTATAACTGTGGTGTACTCATGCTATGCTTCTGCACATTTTTGTGCAGATACATGTACCTTAGAGCATTTTGGTCATCAGTTAGCTATTGGTGATTCTCTATGCCTCAAAGTCACCTTGTAGAGCCTTACTTCATTTCTGTTTACCTTTATTCCAAACATAGATGCATTTGACATTCTTAGTTACTCTCAATAGAGCTTATGACTCTGTACTACCAGTTTTTGTAACGACCCGACCAATCATTTTAATCTCTAGCATGTCGTTCGGCGGTTTGAGGACTTGAGTAGCTTCACTTCATGTATTATGACGTGTACGCATAATCGGAATTGAATTTTGGGAGGTTCGGAGTTGATTCGGATGGAAAATTCTCATTTTGGAACCTTTAAGTTGGAAGAGTTGAGTAAGGTTTGAATTTTTAGTAAACGATCTCGGAATCGGGATTTGAATATTCCACTAGGTTCGTATGATGATTCTGGACTAGGGTATATGTTTATGTTGAGTATTGGGTTGCCCGGGAGCATTTCAACACTTATTGTGGAAAGTTGACATTTTAAAGGTTTTAGAATTTCCTAAGTTTTGTTTGAGGTGGACTTTGGTGTTATCGATGTCCGTTTGGGGTTCCGAGCCTTGGAATAGGTTCGTATCATGATTTGTGACTTGTGCGTAAAGTTTGGCGTCATTCCGAAATGTTTATGTATGATTCAGACGCGTTTGTCAAAGTTTGAATGTTTGAAAGATTAAAGAAAGGTTTCGATCATTGATTCGTAGTTTTGATGTTGTTTGGTGTGATTTGAGGCCTCGAGCAGGTTCGTATCATGTTTTGGGACTTATTGGTGTGATTAGATGGGGTCCCGAGGGTACCGGGGACCTCGGGTGTGTTTCGGGATGGTTTCGGGTCATTTCTCCATGCTTTGTTGTTGTTGTTGCTGCTGGTTCTGGTGTTCCTCATCGCGAATGCGTAGTGGTTATCATGTTCGCAAAGAAGGATCATGGCTGCTGGATTTTTGTGCTTCGCGTTAGCAACGAAGAAGCTGACCTAGTGGCTGACTTGGTCTTCGCGTTCGCGGAAGGACATGCTGGTAAAGCTTCGCGTTCGCGTGCCCTTTCTCGCGTTCACGTAGAGGAGTTTTGGAGCTGAAGTTGGATGTGCTTCACGAACCCGATGTGATTTCCGCATTAGCGATGAAGGTCTTTTGGGCAGTGTAAGAAATTGCAAAAACGGGTTTTGGCTCATTTTATCTAGAATCTTCCATGGGAGCTGAGCTTGGGGCAACTTTGAAGGAGCTTTTTCGTCATCCATCACTAGGTAAGTGACTTCTACATATTTTGAGTTAAATACATGAACTATACATGAATTTTACATGGATTTGAACATGGAAATTGGTGAAAATTGTGAGATTTTGAAGAAAACCTAGAATTTATATTTTTGGATCTTTACCATGAAATTGGACATGGGATTAGGGATAAATTACATATTTGAGTTCGTGGTGTCATGGGTAATGTTCACCTTTGAAAATTTTTGAAACCCGAGGGTTGACTTTATTGACTTTTCGAGCGGAGTTGGGAATCATTATAAATTGTTAAATTGTAAGCATTGGAGTATATTTTGATAGATTTGCATGTTGTTTGACTAGTTTCAGAATGCTTGGCTTTTAGTTGAGGTGTTAGAGACGCGTTGGAGTCGATTATGGAAGTTCAGAGCGAGGCAAGTCTCCTGTCTAACCTTGTGAGGGGAAAATATATTAGGCTGAGCCTTATGACCTTGAGTTGTTTGCAAGTTGTTTGAGAAACAGTACGGGTTATATTCATTTTGTGCTCATGTACTGTATTGTATGCACGTGTCTCGTAATTTGATGATTTCTTTCCTTTCTTGTGGAGAGGCTTGAACGCCTCGGCAGTGTAATAGATGCATCGATGGTTCAAGCCGCTCGACCCTCGGCAGTGTACAAATTATTCTGGATCAGGCCGTACGACCTCGGCATAATTGTGCGTTATATCGCTAGCAGCCCAAATATTCACGATATTTTCCTCCCACTGATGCCTGGCATTTATTATGGTGTTCATTATCCGTTGGTTTCTGGAACATAATATATCTGAGTTGTTGAGATAGAAAACGAGACTGAGAAATTTATATCTTTAAATGAAAGTTATGGAAGATTATGTAACTTACAGCTTTACCCCATTATTATTATTGTGCTTCATATTTGCTTATGATTTATCATATTGCTTTATTGGACCTCTAGTAAGTGTCGATGTCGACCCCTCGTCACTATTTCTCTGGGGTTAGGTTAGATACTTACTGGGTACGCATTGATTTACGTACTCATGCTGCACTTCTGCACTAAATGTGCAGGATCCGACAGGTTCATTTGGTGGTCATCTTGGCGCGTAGGCACAACTGCTGAGGAGAAATTATGGTGAGCTGCATTCCAGGCTACGCATCGCAGCCCACAGAGTCTTCATCGTACCATTTACTTTATCCTGTCTTATTTACATTCCGGACAGATGTTGTATTACTATTATTATTATTATTGTATTCCTTAGTAAATGCTCATGCACTTGTGATACCAGGATTTGGGATGTTCTAGAATTCATTTTTTGTTTGCCTAACTGCGATACACTTTTACTTGTATAATATTTAAATTGCATTTATCTACCACTTTAAATCATTTACGTCTCCACCCAACAAGGTTTATGATTTCAAAAATAATAAAATGAATAATTAAGTTGTTAGTTCACCGTTGACTTGCCTAGCGGCGCCGTTGGGCTCCATCACGACCTGTAGTGGGTTTTGGGTTGTGACAGTTTTGGGATTTGTATAATAGTTGTTTCATTTTTGGCTTTCTTATGCTATTTAACAGTCTAGAAAAATTGCTTAGTTTTGTCCTGAAGAAATCTCAGCATGTGTTAGGCTTACCTAGTCTTAGATAATAGGTTCTATCACGATCCTGAAGGTGCAATTTTGGGTCGTGACAAGTTGCCGCGGGGAGACAGGGGGAGCTATGTCGGGGATAATTTGGGGTGGCCTGGGGGCATTGTTATTGATGATATTTATGTGGTGGATGACTTTATTGAGTGTGTCATGCATACTACGGGTTTTTTGTGTTGTTTCCAATGTGCTACTCGATGTCTCTGATTTTACCTGTTGACTTGAGCTATGTTAGTACACTTGGACAAGCACACACCGTAACATGTCACCTATATCAGTCTAGAAGTATGAATCTTGATGTTCATTGATCATGTACGTGTATTCTTGTATACCTGCCTTCTGTGTGCGGATTGGACTGGTGGCACGTGAGTTGTTCATTCGGATATGAGATGATGTTACTATTGGCACGTGATTTATTTGTGCGGATATGTGATGCTGTTACTATTGGCATGTGAGTTATCCGTGTGGATATGAGGTATTATTACTAGTGGTATGTGAGTTGTCCGTGCATATCTGAAGTATTAATAGTATTGGCACATATGTTGTCTGTGCAACACGTGAGTTGTCCGTGTGATTGTGATTGATAATGTGGGCACGAGATGCCATGTGATTATGATTCATGATTTGGGACTCGTGAGTTGTGATTATGAGGTGTCGTACCTCCGGGCGATTCTTGTGTAAACTTTGTGATAGAACGGTTGATTATTTGGTTGTCATTATTTTCCTTAATTGGTTTCACTAGTACTTTAACTGTGTTCTGATTACTTGCTGCGTTATCACCTATTTATTTCTTGTTGCTATTTGTTGTTTCTACTTTCCATTGCTAGCGTTATATTGTTATTCTTTTTACGTTCATCTTTTTATTGATATTTGTTCCTCTGTTAGCTTTATATTAATATTTTACATAGGTTATTATGTCTAGTAGGTGAATTGACTTGAACCTCATCACTACTCCACCGAGGTTAGTCTTGAAACATACTGGGTACCATTGTGGTATACTCATGCTATGCTTCTGCACATTTTTGTGCTGATCCAGGTACCTTTGAGCGTGCTGGTGATTAGTTAGCCGTTTGAGATTTGCTACGGAGACTTCAAGGTAAACCTGCCATTGCGTTCGCAGGCCTTGAAGTCACCTTCTAGAGCCTTACTTCATTTTTGTCTCCCTTTATTCCAAACAGTGATGTATTTGATATTCTTAGTTACTCTCAATAGAGCTTATGACTCTTTACTACTAGTTTTGGGATTTGTGTAACAGTTGTTCCTTTTTTGGCTTTCTTATGTTATTTATCAGTCTAAAATGATAGCTTAGTTGTTATTATGCAAAAATCTTAGCATGTGTTAGGCTTACTTAGTCTTAGAGACGAGGTTTCATCACGATCCTTAAGTTGGGATTTTGGATCGTGACAAGTTGGTATCAGAACTCTAGGTTCATAGGTGCTATGAGTCATAAGCAAGTTTAGTAGAGTCTTGTAGATCGATACGAAGACGTTTGTACTTATCTTCGAGAGGATACAAAACTATTAAGCAACTTCACTTCTTTCATTCTTATCATGCGGATTTATTGATTTTAGAGTTTGAACCTTTGTCATTCTATTCTCTCACAAATGGTGAGGACATGAGTTGTAGTTACTGACGATGCTTCCCCCAAAACCGGTGTTGTTAGAGGCCGAGGAGGACCACGTGCTACAGCTATAGCACCTACCGGAGCACTAGCTGAGGAGCCACCAGTAGATCCGGTTGGGGGACAGGCACCGGAGGCGCCTTTACTACTCCTAGACTTCAGGAGACTTTAGCGTAGTTCCTGAGCATGTTTGGAGCATTGGCTCAGGCGGGATTGATCCCAGTCGCACCAACTACTTCACAGACTAGTGGAGGAGCTCATATACCCGTCGCCCATACTCCAATGCAGCGGGATCCTGTTGATCAGGTTCCCAATGTTATGCCGATATAGCCCATTATCGCGGTCCAGCCTGAGGTCAGGCCCGATGCATTTGAGGAGCAGAAGAGACTTGAGAGGTTCATGAAGTATTACCCTCCTACTTTCAGTGTCACAGTTACTGAGGATGCGCAGGGTTTTCTGGATAAGTGCCACTATATTCTCTGCACCATGGGTATTGTGGAGGTGAGCGGAGTCGCCTTTACTACATTTAAGCTGTCAGGGATAGCATATAGGTGGTGGCAGGCTTATGAGGATAGTAGACCAGCTAATGCAGCGCCACTCACTTGGGCTTATTTTTCATATATATTTTTGAGAGATTTGGTTCTCAAGACCCTCAGGGATGCGTGGAGCGCATAGTTTGAGCAGTTGCATTAGGGCAGTATGACGGTGTCAGAGTATGCCATCAGGTTCAGTGAGCTGTCCCGTCATGCACCTGCGTTGGTTTCTATAGTTAAAAAGCGAGTCCACAAATTTATCGAGGGGCTAAGTTATGGTCATAGATTCAGAATCACCCGAGTGTTGGAGACCAATACTTCATTTCAGTAGGTTGTGGAGATCGCCAGGAGAATGAAGTACATCTGCGGTCTAGAGAGGGAGGATAGGGAAGCTAAGAAGCCTCATGGACCGGGAGAATCTACTGATCCCTATTTTTGAGGCCGAGCGCGTCATGGTAGAGGTTTTGTGGGTCAGCTAGTTCGGTCTGCACTTCAGGTTTCACGTGGTGCTTTAGATATCCATGGGTCCCAGAGTACCCGTTGCGGATAGCTTCCACAACCATGTCATTGGAGAGGTTGCTTTAAGTGTGGGGACACCAGGCACATGGTGAGGGATTATCCCAGAATTCGGGAGGGTGTACATATCGGGTTACTCGGTCTATGGGTTTCGCTCCAGTTACTACTATACCTGCAAAGCCAGCTAGAGATGGGGGGGATAGGCAGGTAGAGGGCGTCCTAGAGGGGGGCCCCAACCTGTTGTTATTATTTTCCTTGTGGGACTGAGGCTGCTACATCGGATGATATCATTACATATATGGTTTCTGTTTTTCATAGAGATACATCAGTTTTGTTTTGATTCCCACCCTATTTATCGGTACGAGTCATCCTGCCTTGCTTCATATATGGATGTGTTTTGTGATTCTTGTAGTTTGTTTGTGTTAATGCTAGTAAGGGGATTCTATTATGATAGCCTGTGTCTATCATTCTGGTTTGGTCGCTATTGAGGGTCATGAGGCTTGGGTGGACTTTTTGTTAGTTAATACAGTAGGTTTGAATGCGATTTATGGATGGTTTGGCCCTGACGAGTGATTTGGGTGCTCTACAAGTGTAGGAAGTCTGTTATATGTCGTGGTTTTTTTCTATGCGATTGAATTAGTAGAAGGTTTTTAGTTCTCGAGATGTTAATGTTACTTGTGATTCCGAGTGGAGGATGGAAACCTTGTGTTCCTTGTTTATAGGCGAGTTTGTACCACGCTATGTGCCACAATGGGGTTATGTTAGGGTACCATTCATTGCGGTGGTTGCATGTGCATTGCTTCTTCCTTGTTGATTAGATCCATAGTATAGTACCGATGGGGAGTTGTACCTGTTGGACTTGTTTGATAGTTCTCTCAAGTGTTTCTCTTTCCATATGTAATATTCAAGTTATGCTTGTTAGGTTTGGATTGTGATGTATGTGACAATGCGACATTTGGAGTGGATTTTTGGTCGGGTGAGTAGTTATGAGTTTCACATGTTCTTGCATTATTATCAGTGTTGGAAAGGTTTGGAACAATGTTCGAGTAAATATGAGACTATTTACCGATACCGGGTTTGGTAATAGGCAGCTATTGTGGTCAGAGTTCTTGCTATGGGCATATGGATGATGTGTTATATCATGTGGTTATACCTTTTAGATATATGCACGAGTTGTTGCAGCTGATTGAGGTTGATGCAGTGTGTTTTTATGAGAATTGGTTTTTGGTGGATGTTAGAATTCGATTCTAAGGCTTATCGGTATGGGTGGAAGGAATAATTGTGGACGAGATGGTATTTTCGAACTTATGTGGATTGGGGTGATGTGGGATCACCGGCGTGGATGTGTATGGTAAGTTTATGGAGTGATTTGATAGCTTAGGAATGACTCTTGGCACGTTCGTGGACGAACGTTTATTTAGAAGGGGAGAAAGTAACGACCCACCTGGTCATTTTGAGTTTTATCATTCCGTTTAGTGGTTCGAGGTCATGAGTGGATTCATATTATGTATTATGACTTTTGAGCATGATTGGTTTCGATTTTTGAGTGATTTAGGATTGATTTGGATAAATGATTCTCATATTAGAAGCTTAAGTTGGAAATGTTGACCGAGGTTTGACTTTTGTGACAAATGACCCTAGAACAGTAATTTGACGGCTATGATAGGTTTGTATTGTGATTTTGGACTTGGGTGTATGCCCGAAATTGAATTCGGAGGTCCCTAGATTTATTTGGCTTGTTTTGTTGAATGTTGGCAAATTGAAGGTTTAGTAATTCCTTACGTTTGACCATGGTTTGACCTTATGGCAATGGAGTTTGGATTTTGTTTTGTGACTTGGAATAGGTCTGTTTAGTCATTTGATATTTTTATTCAAAATTTGGTATCATTCTGTGTTGGTTTGATAGGAATCAGACGCGTGGTTGTGTTTTTAGAAGTTATTGAGTTTCATTGTAAATGTCATATGATTTGATGTCCGATTCGTGGTTCCGGGTGTTATTTTTGTGCTTTGATCACGCGAGCGAGTTTGCATGATGTTTCTAGAATTTTATGGATATTTGGTGTGGAGCCGGGGGCTCGGGTTAGTTTCAGACGCCTTTCAGAGTGTTTCGGGCTGTTACAGTTCTGCTGGATCTTTGTTGGTGCCTCAGGTCTCGTAAACGTGTGAAACTGTTCGCATTTGCGGACCTCGCATTTAAGACCTCGCATTTGCGAGGTGGGCACCACATTTGTGACGTCTGGAGATGTTTTCTATTTTTGCATTTGCGATAAGGGCTCTGCATTTTCGACGACGCATTTATGAAGCCTTAGTCAAATTTGCGATAGTGGCTGAGCAATGGCTAGTTCGCATTTACGAGCTTATTCGTCGCCTTTGAGATGGGCCCAACTTCACTTTTGCAACGTCTGGGTGGGCTTGGCAGTGCTCGCTTTTGTGAACTATCGGTCGCAGTTACAGTCTTCCCATTTGCGAACCCAAGTTTGCAAATGCGACTTCTGCAACTAAACATAAGGGTTGAATTACAGGACTTAGCTTGATTTAATAATATTTTTATCCCTAGACTTGGTAGGAGGCAATTTAGAGGAGGGATTTTCACATACGACTATTGGGTAAGTGATTATGACCAATTTATAATTATATTACATGATTATATATGAGATTTAACATCTAAATCATGAGATTTGAAGGGAAGTTTTGGGGGATTTTATCTATGTTTTGAAAAATAAAAATTTAAGATTTGAGAGTCGAATTGGACTTGGATTTGAAAACAAAACACATATACATACTCATCGGGTTATGGGTAGTCAAGATCTACCCTTGGAGTCGGGTTTTGACTAGGCGATCCTGGGGTTGACTTTTGTTGACTTTTGGAAAATTGTGTAAAGATCTAAACTTTATTTATTGGAATTGGTTTCTCTTGCATTATTTGATATTATTAAGTCGATTTTGGTTAGATTTGAGCTGAGCAGAGTGAAGTTTAAAGTAAAAGCTATTTTTGAGTGTTGATTTGGCCTAGTTGAGGTAAGTATCTTGCCTAATTAAGTGTGGGGGAACCTACCACGTAAGATTGGATTTAATTGTACTATTTGAATTATGTGGAAGACGTGTACACGAGGTGATGAGTGTGTACATGACCTTATATGTGGAAATTGACCGGTTTAGACTCTTAGGTGTCTTACATGCATTTAGTTGAAGTTGTTGCTACGTGTTCTATCTTTCATTGTCAAGCCTACTCTTATATTCTTTAATTGAAGTTGTTACCTATTTTATTGTCATGTTACCTCTTTATTGTTGAGTTATTCTCATTTGAAGTCATTATTACATGTTATCTCTTTCATTGTTGTGTTTATTCTTCTGTTTCATTATGTTGTTGTAATTCTTGTGTTGATTTAATTTTTGTACTCTCATGTTATTGTTGTTGTTGTACTTAGTGTTGTTGAGCCATGGACTTTATATTGTTGTGGTATCGGTATTGTTGTTATGGAATATGGGTACATGTGGTGTGAGTTTTTATGTTGTGTTGTTGTGTTTTTGGCATATGTGGAATTGTTGAGGGGCTTGTCGGGGTGTTTGCACGTGAGTGGTCTATCCTATTGTTATTATTGATATTGGATCATGCGACAAGACAAGGCGGCTATATATATATATATATATATATATATATATATATATATATATACACACACACACATATGTGTGTGTGTGTGTATGTATATATATCGGGTTTGCGCATATGGCGAGACAAGGTTGGATAATTATTGATGCGCGTGTGGCGAGACAAGGCGGGCATTTACTTTATTGTTGTACACGCGGCGAGACAGGGGGCTATGTCGGAGATGATTTGTGATGGCCTGGGGCATTGTTATTGATGATATTTGTGTGATGGTGTGATTATTTTGTGTGTGTCATGCATATTACGGGTGTTTTTGTGTTGTTTCCAATGTGCTACTCGGTGTCTCTGATTTTACCTGTTGTCTTGAGCTGTGATAGTATACTTGTACAAGCATACACCGTAACATGTCACCTATATTAGGCAAGGAGTATGAATCTTTATATTTATTGATCATGTAATATTCTTGTATACCTGCCTTCTATGTGAGGATTTGATTGGTGGCATGTGTGTTGTTCATGCAGATATGTGATGTTGTTACTATTGGCACGTGAGTTGTCCATGCGGATATGAGATACTGTTACTATAGGCATGTGAGTTATCCGTGCGGATATGAGGTATTGTAGCTAATGGTACGTCAGTTGTCCGTGCAGATCTGAGGTATTAATGGTATTGACACGTAAGTTGTCCGTGCAACACGTGAGATATCCGTGCGGTTATGATTGAAAATGTGGGCACGAGATGCAATGTGATTATGATTCTTGATTTGGGTCTCGTGAGTTGTGATTATGATGTGTGGTACCTCGAGGTGATTCTTGTGCAAACCCATGTGATAGAACGGTTGATTATTTGGTTATCATTGCTTTCCTTAATTGTTTTCACTAGTACTTTAACTGTGTTCTGATTACTTGTTGCGTTATCACCTGTTAACTCGTTGTTGCTATTTGTTGTTTCTACTTCTCATTGCTAGTGTTATATTATTATTCTTTCCATGTTTAGCTTTACATTGATATTTGTTCCTCTATTAGCTTTATATTAATATTTTGCACAGATTATTATACCTAGTAGGTATCTTGACTTGAATCTCATCACTACTCCACTGAGGTTAGTCTTGATACTTATTGGGTACCGCTGTGGTGTACTCATGCTAGACTTTTGCACATTTTGTGCAGATCGAGGTACCTTGAAACTAGCTGGTCATTAGTTAGCTGTTGAAGATTCGCTATGGAGACATCAAGGTATACCTGTCAATTGGTTCGCAGGCCTCGAAGTCACCTTCTGGAGCCTTACTTCATTTATGTTTACCTTTATTCGAAATAGTGATGTATTTGATGTTATTAGTTACTCTCACTAGAGCTTATGACTCTGCACTACAGATTTTGGGATTTATGTTACAGTTGTTCCATTTTTGGCTTTATTATGCTATTTATCAGTCTAAAACAATAGCTTAGTTGTTATGTTGCAAAAATCTCAGCATGTGTTAGGCTTACCTAGTCTTAAAGACTAGGTGCCATCACGATCCTTAAGGTGGAATTTTGGGCCGTGACATATGTGTATTGATTATAGGCAGCTGAAGAAAGTTACAGTCAAGAACAAGTACCTACTGCCGTATTTGATAATTTCGACCAGCTTCAGGATGCTCTGGTATTCTTGAAGATTGATTTGAGATCGGGGTACCATCAATTGAAGATTCGGGATTAAGATATTCCGATGACTGCTTTCAGGACTTGCTATAGTCACTATGAGTTTTTGGTGATGTCATTTGGGCTGATCAACGCCGCATCAGCCTTTATGCACCTAATGAATGGTGTATTCCAGCCATATCTTGATTCTTTTGTCATTGTGTTCATTGACGATATTTTTGTGTATTCTCGCAGGTGGGAGGATCATGAGCAACACTTGAGGATCGTGCTCTAGACCTTGAGGGAGAAGAAACTATATGCTAAATTCTCCACATGTGAGTTTTGGGTTGATTAGGTGACATTTTTCGGTCATGTGTTATCTAGTGAGAGGATTAAGGTGGATCCGAAGAAGGTGGAGGTAGTTTAGAGTTATCCCAGACCATTTTCTGCTACTGAGATCTGAAGTTTTCTAGGTTTGGCTGGTTATTATCACCGTGTTGTAGAGCGGTTTTCATCCATCGCAACTCCATTGACCAGATTGACTCAGAAGGGTGCCCGATTCAGGTTGTCTGACGAGTATGACGAGAGCTTTTAGAAGCTCAAGACTGCCTTGACCACAACTCCAATTCTTGTTTTGCCTTCAGCATCGGGTTCATTTACAGTTTATTGTGATGCTTCGCGGATTGGCATTAGGTGTGTCTTCATACAGGAGGGTAGAGTGATTACTTATGCTTCTGTCAGTTGAAGCCCCATGAGATGAACTACCTAGTACATGATTTAGAGTTGGCGGCCATTGTTCATGCATTGAAGATTTGGAGGCACTATCTCTACAGTGTGTCTTGTGACGTATTCACCGATCATCGGATTCTACAACACTTGTTTAAGAAAAAGGACATAAACTTGAGGCAGCGGAGGTGGCTAGAGTTGTGAAAGGACTATGATATCACCGTTCTATATCCTCACGCGAAGGCCAATGTGGTGGCCGATGCTTTGAGTAGGAAGTCTAAGAGCATGGATAGTCTTGCTTATATTCAGGTTGGAGAGAGACCATTAGCATCAGATGTCCAGGCTTAGGCCAATCGGGTTATGAGGATGGATGTTTTGGAGCCTAGTTGGGTTCTTGCTTGCGTGGTGTTTTGGTCGTCTTTGTATGAGCGCATCAGTATGATGATCCCAACTTGCTTGTCCTTAGGACACGGTGCAACACGGTGATGCCAAGTAGGTTTCTATTGGAGATGATGGGGTGTTGAGAATGGATGGTCGGATTTGTGTGCCCAATGTGGATAGGTTGCGTGAGTTGATTCTTGAGGAGGCCCACAGTTTGCGGTATTCCATTCATCCGGGTCCCGTGAAGATGTACCAGGATTTGAGGAAACATTACTGGTGGAGAAGAATGGAGAAACATATTGTGGAGTATGTGGCTCGATATTTGAACTGTCAACAGGTGAAGTACGAGCATCAGAGATCGGGCGGTTTGCTTCATAAACTTAATATTCCAGAGTGAAAGTGGGAGCGTATCCCATGGATTTCATTGTTGGACTCCCACGGATCTTGAGGAAATTTGATGCAGTGTGGGTTATTATGGACAGACTGACCAAGTCTACACACTTCATTCCGGTTGTGACTACCTACTCTTCAGAGCAGCTGGATCAGATCTTTATTCATGAGATTATTCGTCTTCATGGTGTGCCGGTGTCTATTATCTCCGATCGAGGCATGCAATTCACATTGCATTTCTCGAGAGTCGTGCAGCATGAGTTAGGCACATAAGTTGAGCTGAGCACGACATTTCATCCCCAAATGGACGGGCAGTCCGAGCGCACCATTCATATCTTGGAGGACATACTATGTGCCTGTGTTATGGATTCCGGTGGTTCATGGGATCAGCTCCTACCTCTTGCAGAGTTTTCTGCAACAACAGCTACCAATCGAGAATTCAAATAGCTCTTTGTGAGACCTTCTATGGGAGGCGGAGTCGTTCTCCAGTGGGTTGGTTTGAGCCGAGGGAGGCTAGGTTATTGGGCACTGATTTGGTTCAGGATGCCTTGGAGAAAGTCAAGTTGATTTAGGATCGGATTCGTACAACACAGTCCAGGCATCAGAGTTATGCTGATCAGAGGGCTCGTGATGTAGCATTTATGTTGGAAGAGAGTGTGTTGCTCAGAGTTTCACCTGTGAAGGGTGTGATAAGGCTCGGGAACAAGGGTAAGTTGAGCCCTAGGTATATTGGCCCTTTTGAGATCCTTGATAAAGTTGGTGAGGTGGCCTAAAGACTTGAATTACCACCCAGCTTATCGAGAGTTCACCCGGTATTCCATGTTTCCATGCTCCGGAAGTATTATGGTGATCCATCACATGTATTAGATGTTAGCTCAGTCCAATTGGATAAGGATTTGACTTATGTTGAGGAGCCGGTGGCTATCTTGGACAGGTAGGTTCGGAAGTTTAGATCAAAGAACATTGCTTCAGTGAAGGTTCAATGGAGGGGTCAACCGATCGAGGAGGCGACCTGGGAGACCGAGCACGACATGTTGAGTCATCATCCTCAAGCTTTTGGCACTCCAGGTATGTCTCTATGCACGTTCGAGGAGGAACATTTGTTTTAAGAGGGGGAGAATTTATCGACCCGACCGGTCTTTTTATGTATTGGAGCCTCGTTTCCAATTTTTAAGCTTCCTATATGTCTATGTTTAGTTTTATGAGATGGTTAGCTGTGTTTTGGGGAAGTTCTGGAATGATTTTGACCCTTTGGTTCTCAGTTTTGAAGCTTAAGTTGGAAATGTTGACTGAGATTTGATTTTTGTGAAAACCACCCCGAAACGATGTTTTGATATCTTCTATGGGTTCGTATCGTGATTTGGGACTTGAGTTTATGCTCGTAATTGAATTTGGATGTCCCTAGGTTGATTTGAATTGTGTCGCCAAAAGTTGGCAATTTGAGATTTATGAATTGTCTTAGGTTTGACCGTATGTTGACTTTATGGCTATCGGATTCAGAATTTTGTTTTGTGACTTAGAATAGGTATGTTTTTCTATTTGGAACTTGTGTGCAAAATTTGGTGTAATTCGGAGTTGGTTCGATGGGATTTAGACTCTTGGTTGTGATTCTAGAGGTTCTTGAGTTTTTCTTTTGAATTTCATGCGTTCTGATGTCCGATTCAGGGATCCAGATGTTATTTCTGTGTTTTGATCGCGCGAGCGAGTATGTATGATATTTTTTGACTTGTGTGGATATTTGGTGTGGAGCCCCGAGCGCTCGGGTGAGTTTCGGATTGGTTTGAATTCATCTTTGGGTCGCTGGTGTGCTTGTGCTCTATTTATCGCAATTGCGAGCACCAGCCTCGCAATTGCGAAGTAGGCAGGGAGGGGCAGGTATCGCATTAGTGATGCCTTACTCGTAATTCCAAAGAAAGGCCTAGGATGGGTAGGTTCGCATTTGTGAGAGGGAAAGACTTTGCAAATGTCAAGTCAGTGTCACATTTGCAACTTCTTCCTGGGCTATCAAGCGCCGCATTTGCGAGCTATGCTTCGCATTTGCGAGGGTTCGCAATTGCGAACCTAGGGTCGCAATTGCGACTTCTGCACCTGAACATAAGGGCTGGAAAAATGGGATTTGGTCTCATTTTCATATTTTGGAATCCTAGACTCGGTAGGAGGGATTTTTACCTACAACAATCGGGTAGGTGATTTTGATCATATTTCAATTATAGTACATGATTATGTATGAGATTTAAAATTAAATTAGTGAGAGTCTAAGAGAATATTTAGGAAAATTATCCTATGTTTTGAAAAAATGAAAATATGAGATTTGAGAGTCGAATTGGACTCGGAGTTGAAAATAAAACACATATATGGACTCGTGGGGTTATGAGTAGTCGAGATCTACCCTTAGACTCGGGTTTTGACTGGGCGGGCCCGTGGTTGACTTTTATTGACTTTTAGAAAATTGTGTAAAGATCATAGCTTTATTACTCGTAATTGGTTTCTCTTGCACTGTTTGATGATATTAAGTCATTTTTAAATTTGACCCGTGTGGAGGCAAATTTTAAGGGAAAATCTATTTTTGAGTGTTGATTTGGCCTAGTTGAGGTAAGTATGCTGCCTAACTTTATGCGGGGGACTACCCTTTAGGATTGGGTTGATTGTACTATTTGAATTATGTGAAAGACATGTACATGAGGTGACGAGTGTGTACACTGGCTTATATGTGAAAATTGAGCGGTTTCGACTCTTAGGTTACTTATAAGCATTCAATTGAAGTTATTATTTGGTCTATCTTTTGTTGTCAAGTTTGTTGTTACATGCTTTAATTAAAGTTGTTATTACAAGTTCTAGTTCCCATTGTCGAGGTTACTCTAATATGCATATATCAGTAGTTGTTGTTACATGCTATTCTTTCCATCATTGATTTATTCTCATGCATTTAGTCGTAGTTGCTATTACATGTTCTAGTTCCCATTTTATTTGACTTACGAGGAGGAGTCGGTGGCCATTCTAGCACGGCAGGTCCGAAAGTTGAGGTCTAAGAGTTATCCTTCTGTTAGAGTGTATTTGAGAGGTCAGCCGATCGAGGCCGCTATGTGGGAGTCCGAGTCCGACATGCGGAGTAGATACCCACACCTTTTCACCAGTCCAATTGGACTGAGCTGAAATATAATACATGGGATGGATAACTGTAATACTTCCGAAGCATGAACACACGGAACACCGGGTAACTAATGATAAGCTAGGTGGACATTCAAGCTTGTAGGCCACCTTACCAACTGTCTCAAGAATGTCAAAGGGTCCGTTATACCTAGGGCTCGACTTGCCCTTCATCCCAAACCTCATCACACCCTTCATGGGCGAGACCCGGAGCAAAACCCTCTCTCCAACCATGAATGCAACATCACGAACTCTCCGATCAGCATAACTCTTCTGCCTAGATCGAGCTGTACAAAGTCGATCTTGAATCATCTTGACCTTTACCAAGGCATCTTGAACTAAATCGGTACCCAACAACCGAGCCTCTCCCGGCTCAAACCAACCAACTAGAGAACGACATCGCCTCCCATATAATGCCTCATTAGGAGCCATCTGAATACTCAATTGGTAGCTGTTGTTGTAGGCAAACTCCGCAAGATGTAAGAAATGAACCCAAGAACCCTTGTAATCCATAACACAGACGCGAAGCATATCCTCCAATATCTGAATGGTGCGCTCGGACTGTCCGTCCGTCTAGGGGTGAAATGTTCTACTCAAATCAACCCGTGTGGCTAACTCACACTGTACGGTCCTCCAGAAGTGCGATGTAAACTGCGTACCCCAATTAAAAATAATGGACACTGGCACACCGTGAAGACAAACAATCTCGCAGATATAGATCTCACCCAACCGCTGTGAAGAATAGGCAGCTGCCACTGGAATGAAATGTGCCGACTTGGTCAATCTGTCCACAATGACCCATACTACATCAAATTTCTTCGAAGTCCGTGGGAGCCCAACAAAGAAATATATGGTAATATGCACCCACTTCCACTCGGGAATCTCAAGTCTCTAAAGCAAACCGCCAGATCTCTGATGTTCTTACGTTACATGCTGGCAATTCAAACATCGAGACACATGTGCATCTATATCTTTCTTCATTCTTATACACCAATAATGCTACCTCAAATCCTGATACATCTTGGCAGAACCCGAATAAATGGGATACCGTGAACTGTGGGCCTCCTCAAGAATCAACTTACTATGCACATCCACATTGGGCACACAAATCCGCCCCTACATACGCAACACCCCATCATCTCCAATAGAAACCATCTGGGCACCACTGTGTTGCACTATGTCCTTAAGGACAAGCAAATCGGAGTCGTCATACTGACGCTCTCTGATTCGCTCATACAAAGAAGACCAAGAGACTGTGCAAGATAGAACCTAACTAGGCTCCAAAATATCTAACCTCACGAACTGATTGGCCAAATCCTTAAAATATGAGGTTAGCGGTCTCTCACTAACTGGAATATATGTAAGGCTACCCATATTCACAACCTTTCTACTCAAGGCATCGACCACCACATTGGCCTTCCCAATATGATACAAAATGGTAATATAATAATCTTTAAACAACTCCAACCACCTCCATTGCCTCAAGTTGAGATCCTGTTGCTTGAAAAAATACTGTAGACTCCGATGATCTGTGAATACCTCATACGACACACCGTAGAGGTAATTCCTCCAAATCTTCAATGCATGAATAATGACTGCCAACTCTAAGTCACGAACACGGTAATTGTTCTCATGAATATTCAACTGCAATCACCCTGCCATCCTGTATCAATATTGCTCCGAGCCTAATACGCGATGCATCACAATACACCATGTAGGATCCTGAAGTTGTGGGTAGCACCAACATTGGGGCTGTAGTTAAAGTAGTCTTGACCTTCTGAAAGCTCAACTCACACTCATTGGGCCACCTGAATGGGGAACCTTTCTGGGTCAATCTAGTCAATGGGGCTACAGTGGATGAAAACCCCTCCAAGAACCGATGATAATAACCCGCCAAACTTAGGAATCTCCGAATCTCTGTAGCTGAATTAGGTATAGGCTAGTTCTGAACTGCCTCAGTCTTCTTAGGATACACTTTTATGCCCTCGGCCGATACAAAATGTCCAAAAAAGGCAACCGAATCCAACCAAAATTCATACTTTGAAAACTTGGCATACAACTGACTATCTCTCAGAGTCTGAAGTACAACCTGAAGATGCTACTCATGCTCCTCTCGACTGTGGGAGTAGATCAAAATATCATCAATGAATACGATCGCAAAAGAATCCAAAAAGGCTTAAATACCCTATTCATCAATTCCATGAATGATGCTGGGGCATATTGCAAATCAAATGACATCACTAGAAACTTATAATTCCCATACCGGGTCCGAAAAGCTATCTTAGGGAAATCTAATGCCCTGATATTTATCTGATGGTAGACAGATCTCAAATCAATCTTTGAAAATACTTTAGCACCCTGAAGTTGATCAAATAAGTCATCAATCCTCGACAACGGATACTTGTTCTTGATAGTGACTTTGTTCAACTGCCGATAGTCTATACACATACTCCTCGAACCATCCTTATTCTTCACGAACAACACAGGTGCAACCTAGGGCGAGACACTAGGTCTAATGAATCCCTTATCAAGAAAATCTTGCAACTGATCCTTTAGTTCCTTAAACTTTGGCAGGGCCATACAGTATGGTGGAATAGAAATGGGCTGAGTGCCCGGAGCCAATTCAATACACAAGTTGATATCTCTATCTGGTGGCATCCCCAACAAATCTGCATGAAACACCTCGGGAAACTCACGCACAAATAGTATTGAAACAATGGAAGGAACCTCCACACTAGAATCACAAATATAGGCCAAATAAGCTAGATATCCCTTCTCGATCATACGCCGAGCCTTCACATATGAAATAACCCTTCTAGTAGAATGGCCAGGAGTCCCCCTCCAATCTAATCGAGGCAACCCCAACATGGCTAAGGTCACCATCTTGGCGTGACAGTCTAATATAGCATGATAAAGTGAGAGCCAATCCATGCCCAAAATAACATCAAAGTCTACCATATCAATAAGTGGGAGGTCTACAATAGTCTCAAGACTCCCAATAGTAATCACGCACGAGCGATAAATACGGTCTACAATAATAGAATCTCCCACAGGCATGGATAAATGTACATGAGCACTCAAATAATCATGAGGCACAACCAGATATGAAGCAAAATAGGATGACACGTAGGAATAAGCAGAGCCCAGATCAAATAGAATTGAATCATCTCTATAGAAAACTGGAACAATACCTGTGATAACACTGTCATATAACTCGGCTTCAGGTCGAGCTGGGAATGCATAAATTTGGGGTCTAAGCCCCACCACTCTAACCTCCGCCTCTCGAACGACCTCTTGTTGGGTGACCTCAATCTGTAATGGCCTGACCTCCACATCTAATGGCCTAACCTCCACCTCTGGAAGCCTGACCCCCGCCTCTAGCTAGCAGAGCGGGCAACGAAGAAATCAGTGCCGGAACCATGGTACAATAACTGTGTTGTAGCATGCTGCCTTGTGACTTGGGGAAAAACCTAGAAAGGTGCCTCAGATCTCTACAAGTATAACAAGCCCTCGGCTGCTATAACTGTTGACTCTAGAACTGGCCCTATCGGCCTAGATAATCACCTGATAACTTTGGATTGGAGGTGCAATAATATGAGTTGATGGTGTATTGTAGGCTAGCTGCTCAGGATGTGGTACATAAGTATTACGACAACCCGAAGCACTGTGGGATACCTGGAGCGCTGAGTGAAATGGCCTAGGAGGATGAACTCTACCAAAATTACCCCTTCCTCCAGACGAGGCACCACTGAAACCACCAAAATGACAAGGCCTCCTATCTGATACCGACCCCCTCTCCTAACCATGAACCAACTCGATCCGTCTAGCAATCTCTACGGACTTCTGAAAAGAAATACCATCTTCGGTATTCTTGGCCATCTGTAGACTAATACTGAAAGTGATTCCATCAATGAATCTCCTCACTCTGTCCCTCTCAGTAGGGAGTAAGATAACCGCATAGTGAGCTAGGTCCACAAATCGGGTCTCATACTGGGTAACTGTCATGCCACCCTGCTAAAGGCGCTCAAACTGCCTGCAAAACTCATCTCTCAGAGTGAAAGGAATAAACTTCTCTAGAAACAGTTGTGAAAACTGATCCCAAGTAAGTGAAGGTTAACCAACTGGTCTAGTCAATACATAATCTCTCATTATCTTTTGGCAGAACCGGTCATCTGGAACACTGCAAAGTTGAACCTCATTGGTCTCAACCATACCCATGTTATCCAACACCTCATGGCAACAGTCCAAGTATTCATGTTGGTCCTCATAAGGTACACCACTAAAGTGAATAAGGAAGAGCTTTGTGAACTTGTCCAATCGTATCAATCCTTCAGTAGACATTGCGGGCCTCTCCCCGGTTTGTGCAACAACAACCGACTGAACTATCCCAACTGGATGGATCGTTGGAGTCTAATATATAGGATTCATTTTCTCCGGAGTGTGAGTAGCGGGTGTCTGTGCTCCTCCTCTAGCCTAAGCGACGACTAGTGCCACCGAAAATGCACTGGTCTGGGCCACACTCTCCATCAGGCCCACCAAGTGAACTAGAGTGTCCTGAAGCACTGGAATGGCTATAAATCCCTTCGGGACCTAAGCTGGTCCAACTGGTATGGTTTGAGTTGGGATCTCTTCCTCCTGATAAAACTGAGGCTCCGCTGTGGGTGCAACAGCTCAAGCTCTAGACTGAGCTCTGCCTCAGCCTCAGCCTCTGGCTCAACCTCGGCCTCGACCTCTACCCCTGGTAGTTGCTCCAACAGAGGGCTCCAGCTCCATCTCGGTTGTAGATGCTATGCATATTCTCACAATCTGCGAGAGTACAAGAATAGAATGATTCAAATATCAATGATAGAATAAAATCGCACCATAGGGAAAGAACAAAGTGAAATTTTCCTAAAACTCTATAGCATCTAGAAGATAAGTACAGGCGTCTCTGTATCGATCCTCCAGACTCTATTTAGCTTGCTCATGACTCGTAAGACCTAAGCAACCTAGTGCTTTGACACCAACTTGTGACGACCCGGAATCCCAACCTCGGGGTCGTGATTGCACCTAACATCCACTTGCTAGGCAAGCTGGTGTGAAATAATTAATTAACCAATTTTAATAGTTAAAAACACAATAATGATATTCAACGAGAAATAAAAGCCAAGTCTAACACAATACTGATATAAACCTCATGATAATATCTACTCCCAGAAATCTAGAGTCACGAGTACACAAGCAACTAGAAGTGTACAAACAAGGTCTGAAATAAATACAACTGTTTCAAAAGAAATAAACAGTAAAAGTGGGAAATGGATGGGGACTTCAAGGTCCGTGGATGCCAGAAGATCTACCTTGAGTCTCCGTATAAAAAGATCTGAGCTGATGTACCTCACGCACCGCTGGGACCAATACTAGTATCTGTACAAGAAGTACTGAAGTGTAGTATGAGTACAACCGACCCAATGTACTCTGTATGTGTCGAGCCGAACCTCGACGAGGTAGTTAGGAGTCTATGACAAGACACCTACGTAAATAAACCTGTACAAGTATATATAAAGCAGCAATAATAACAAAGAATGATAACGTACTAACTGGGAGGGAACATGCGAAGAGGGGAAGATATAATGAATACGACAAGTATGAAATCACGAACTAACCAAGTAAATCACCAAAACCGAAAATCAGTTAAATCAATGACATAAAATGGTACTGCATCACCCTTCGTGCTTTTACTCTCTTCCTCACCATGTAATAATAATAATATGAATTCGAATAATAAACAATGCGAAGAATAATTTAACTTCAAATATGGTGCCATGATATCAAACTTCAACTTCCAAAAATATTCAACAACTTTGAAATAAGAAATAAATACTAAATGAATAATCAAAGAAGTAATAATATAACCTACACATGGATATCATAATTAATGGAACAATATAATACAAAGAAATAATTTCCACCCGCATGCTTTAACCCAATAATAGCACATTGGTACTCGTCACCTCACATATAGGTTGTGATACAAAGTTTGTCACGGCTCAAACTCGGAGAACACGGCCAGTGCTAAACCAAGTAAACCCGACTGAGCAAGCCTGTTAGATTTCATTCTACCCAAATTTATACCTAAATAAAGAGGAGATGTACTCCGTTAATCAAATACTAAAAATATTTCATTAACCACTTCCATTTCATTCCCATTAACAACATCATTCAATATTTCCAAAATAGTATGAGTTTATTGATTAAATGAAAAACATGTTGCCAAATACCAACAGTTCTAATTCGATTCCTAACATCAAACACCATACGCAACCTGTCTACGGAGCCTCTAAGTATAACTGAAGAGTAATATGGAAATACCGGTAACAAGGCCACGGCTATACCTCAAAACACAGTACATGAGAAACAAAAGATACATGACCCCGAAATGAAAGGGGCTCACCAAGTCAGCTGAAGAGAGTGTACCGCTATCACAGATCAATGCCGCCTGTTGTGGAACCACCTGCGTCCATTAAAGATGCAGCGCCCCCGACAAAAGGGATGTTAGTACTGTCGAATAGAACTAGTATGTAAAGCTAAAAGTCCACTTTCAAAATAGAATGACCATATAAGAAAAGGAAACCCATAGAAACAACAAGTCACAATCAACTATATCCAAATGCCCAATTGAAACATAACAATTTTCAAAATACGAAAATAATATATAGTTTTGGTTGGGAGATCATTAGCACCGATATAGCACCGTCTTTGTTAGCATGGAGTCCTATCACGCTCGATCGGCTAGGCCATCTCCCCACGAAAAATGTGGTTTGACATGTGATGCGAAAGAAAGTTGTTACCAAGAGTAGTACCACCATGTGTGCAACATGGCGTCCGATCTCCACCCGATCAGCTAGGCCACCTTTCCACATATGCCGTGTGGGTTGACTCTTCCAATTCATAGCTATTACCAGTTTCATCCCAATTAAGGGTAATAATTACAATCCATCCCAACACCGACACATGTAGTTTCAGGTGTGGGCCTTTTGACCCACCCTTCCTCGGTTTTGCCAATGATACTCCCAAAAACATTCTTATTATTTGATTTGCACACAAAGGTAACATAAATACAATTGTTCTCACCTCAACCTCTTTCACGTTGTATAAATTCTCATTAGTATTTCCAGTTACTCACAATAACAATATTTCCTTGGCTCATTTGGTCATTCACAAGATTCTTTATTCCTGGCACGGTGGCCGTATTTCATGTTCCACACTTTCACATCTTTTATTTTCAAGGACCACCATCAAATATCAACACACAGAATATTTCAGAAATCATATACTTCAAATCCATTTATAATCGGAACTTTAAACACAAAGGTTTCTTCCCAAAGAATGGTGCATACCAACCAGCAATAGAAACACACATCAAAATCATAAACAATCAATACACTATTTATTCTTACAATACACTTCCCCATAAATGACAATGTACAATTTCAACACATGAGTATGTAAGAACTCGAATCATACTAGATATATTCATAAAGCAAAGCATTAGTTAAAGAAGCCACTTATGGGCATGAATTGAGTACAAAAGCTTTTAGGCAATTCTATTTTCTAAATTATTTTTGAACAATTGAGTCGAAGCTCATTTCAAATTCTTTATCGCATCCTCTCATTTCATTTGCACTACTAGCCACAATCATAACTTAAATTCTTGGCATGTTGGCCACACTCTATATCCCCAATTCACTTATTTCATTTTCAAGCATCTTTATAGATTATCAACAACAAGTCATTTTTAATCAAGACTTTAGGTACACATATGGGCAATTTAGAGCCTTAAACATATCGAGTTTATCCCACAAAATTTGGCATCTAGTTTTCATTTGAAACACGATTCAAAGCCATAACATTTTAATACGCAACCCATACTTTGAAACTCACGGGAACATTATGGAATTCGATTATAAGAGAGAAAGTTTAGCCAACTTACCTTGTCCGAGCTTTCCTTAAGTTACTACAACACCCCAACACTTCTAGCAATAATAATCTATAGGAAGACAGTGAAAATCGATTAATAATTAGAAGGATTTCCATGATGTAACTCTCTTAGGAATTTTGTCAAACACCTAACATGCAAAATAGACCACAAGGCTCTACAATGGAGATCCTTTCATCCCTCAACCAATTTCAACAAGAAACTACCCAAAATGGTTCATTAACCCCACATACTACAGCTTTGTGTCACATGCATGGCCTATTTCCAACCCTACAATATATTTGAACTCATAACCTCTTGTATGAAAGCTTAGAAGTAGGACTTACCCGGATGAAGGATAATCTACTGATTGACTTTCTTGATTCTTGAAGATTGGTGCAAGATTGAATGATTGGGCGGTTAGGTTTTCTCCTTCTCTCTCTACAATGCTCTCACCTCTCTCTAGACTCACCAAAACATCGTCCCAAATAAACCCCCAAAGGCTATTTATTAAAATGGGGCCGGGTTGTAAAAACCTCGAAATTTGCACAGCCGCGCCGCATGGGGTGCCTTGGGGCATGGCGCGGTAGTGAAAAATGTACCTAGAAACGAAATTTTGAAGTGTTCTGGAAATCCCCACAGGCGCGCCGCATGGGGCGGCGCGGTAGTGACACATTCTGCCAGCGTTTGGTAATTTGGTCATAACGTCTTGTAGGAGTGTCCAAATGATGAATGGTTTAAAGCGTTAGAAACTAGACTTGAAGATCTTTTATTCGATAGGTTTTTAATGACATAACTCCTTACATATACGTATATACGCTCGTCCAAAGTTTGGTCTTGTGCGTACTCATTTGGAACTTTGGTCTATCATGTAATTTTCAAATTTGGCTTAGACTTAGGCGTTTCCTTAGACCCCACATAGTTTATAATATGCCGCGTACACTTATTATCATATCCAATGGATATCCATCATATTAATAGCCCTCATCTACACATAAAATAATATAATTAGCACCCATCAATTTCCTTAATAGCGCTTAAGTACTTCAAAATTTTCCGGGGTGCTACATTTTCCCCCACTTAGGATCATTCGTCCTCGAATGAGGAGTAGAGTCGACCCCAACACTGAACATAACTTAACTCTTTTCTCACACACCTCAAGTTCCCAAAATTTTGACTAACTCCTAAATTGTCCAAAACTTTCGGCAGAGTTTCCTTTATAATTGGGCCTATCCACCTGCCAGAGAATCACCAAAACCATCCTAACAACATATCCACAACTCGACAAAGTATCACAATGTATATCAACAACACTAATCTCAACACTACAAGCATTATATTATCAAAATTGATACCTGGACATGAGTTGCACCTATTTAAATCATAACACAGAAAATACCTTTCGACCCACAATTATTTGACTATACAACCAAGTTGGAACATTTTATTTCCCTAACAATTTCGGCCTTCGCGGTGGGCTCCTCGACTCACAGACTTCGCCATAACACATTCACGGAGGCAATCTCAACTCCCAGACTTATTTAACAAGGATGACAATTAAGTACCTCTCATAGGCCAATTATCCATTTACTTCACCTCCACTACCTTCTTAGAAACAGTCACATGAAACACCAGGTACATAGAGGACAATAATAGGGAAACATCATACTCATAGTTTGGCATATTTCCTTCCCGATTTCATAAGGCCTAATGTGACTACATATACTTTACCCTTATTAGAAGTTCACATAACATCCTCATGGAGAAAATATTTATAATAACCCGTTCCCTTTCTTCAACTCTAAATCTCTATACCGAACACCCAAACTAAACCTTTGGCGACCTCCAACATTTACTCTAAGATGTACTAGCATGAATATGACGATAATATTTCCTATCCCATATATTTGATCACGGGATGATGCTTCTTCTTTGACATGTTTCAACTTTCAACCCCCATAGATTTAATACAAGGAGGAACAATGGGGTTCGGGGTTTGGCTGGAATTATTCAAGAATCCATCAATGTGCTGAGTAGAGTATTTCATGAGGTTATATATCCTAAGATACATGAAGCTTAATATTAATAACGCTGACAAGATTAATCACAGTGATGACATCATTAATTCGACAAATAAGGCATAGAGTTAACTAGTATATCAACAATAAAAATCCTTAAGGAGGAATAGTCAAGTACGTGACACCAGTTACCTACTTGAGTGTAGGGAAATATTGTTTAATTTGAAATGATAATATTACGGTACCTTGAATGTGATATGTGTTTCAAAATACATAAAGTTGCATTATGCTCTTAACACTAATTAGCACAAGGAATCTATGCGACAAGCCTATGAGGATGAAAAGGAAGTTGAACATTTTTCTATGAGATAGACAGCAGTTGTGATATGAAATGTGGGCACGAGGTGCCGTGAGTAAATGATGAAGATATTTGCATGTGAGTTGTCTGTGCGGTTGTGATAGAGAAATTGGCACGAGGTGCCGTGGAAATAGAAAAGTGGGCTGAGACCCGTATTTTATAATTTTGAAATGAGGTATCATAGGGTGACTTTTATTCGAAATATATTTATTTGAAAGAATTATATTTGAAAGATATTTATTTGAAGAGAGTATATTCGAAATATATTTATTGGAAAGTATTATATCCTAAAGATTATTATTTGAAAATCATATAGGTGAAAGATTTATATTTGAAGGACTTGATTAATTGATTGTACTTGTATTCATTATTTGTTGAGCAATATTTACGGTGTTCTTATTGCCCTGCTGTGTATATCACTGGTTGATTATTGTTGCCATCATTGTTATTTGTTTCCTATTATTTTTGTATACTATATTACACAGGTTATTAGACTAATGAGTGTCTTGACTGTACCTCGTCACTACTCCACTGAGGCTAGTCTTGATACTTACTAGGTACCGACGGTGGTGTACTCATACTACACTTCTGCACATTTTTGTGCAGAGCCAGGTATTGGAGATATCAGACTCGGACAGTGTTAGTGTCACCACCCAATTTCTCCCTCCGTGAACCGTCGTGACGGCACCTAGTCTCTACGACTAGGTAAGCCTAATCATGCAGAAATGAGATAAAAACACAAAGATAACAACTAACAGATATAGTAAATAAGCAGAAACAGTGCCACTCGGCATATACAATATTCACTTTTCCCAAAACCCAGAATACGTAAGTCACAAGCTACTAAGAAGTCTTAACTGTTCTATACATCATTTCTACAGAAAGAAGGCAAAATGAACATAGGGGGATAGAGGGGGACTCCAAGAATCTGCTGGCGCGAGCAAATGTACCTTGAAGTCTCCAATAAGCAGCAGCGACTGCATTTAGTGATAAGGCTGGTAAAATGAACCTAGATCTGCACACGAACAACATGTGTAGGAAAGGGCGCGAGTACACCACAACGGTACCCAGTAACTACCAAGCCTAACCTCGGTCAAGTAGTGACGAGATCAGGTCAGGGCTCTACTAGTATAAATATAATGAAATAAGACAAAATGAAATATCGCAGTAAAAAAATACAGAAATCTAACAAGAATAGAATAAACGAAAGACAACAGCTCAGAACACAATGATAACAACAAGGGATCTCCCGAGATACCGTCTCGTAGTCCCAAACGTAAATGTGTAGGGGGATCTCCCGGAATACCGTTCCGTAGTCCCAAAATAAATATACAAAATAGGGGGATCTCCCGGAATACTGTTCCGTAGTCCCAAAGTAAATATGCAATACAAGGGGATCTCCCCGAATACCGTTCCATAGTCCCAAAGTAAATATACAGTATAGGGGGATCTCCTGGAATACCGTTTTGTAGTCCCAAAGTAAATATGCAGCGGAACCCACCGAAATAACAGTTACAGCAAGAAATCCTGCAGTTTAGACTAAGTTCAAGTCACGGAAAGCCGGTAATTTCACTAAACATGCTACACAGAGTTCAAATAGGTAGTTAAACAAGTAGGAATGCTACTCTAGTCTAAACAGGATATTTACATATGCTAGTATGTTTCAATTAAGGAGAAAACAAGTTATGACTTAGTGAAAAAATGGAGTTTTACAACAAATAGCCGGTGTACATACTCGTCACCTCACGTACACGGTGCTCACATGTCAAACATTACCAAATCCTAAGGGGAGTTCCCCCACACAAGGTTAGGCAAGCCACTTACCTCTAACCAAGCTCAAATCAATCTGTTGCAATGCTCTTTCCACGAATATCCAACTCTTTATGGCTCAAAACTAGCCAAAACCAATTACATAACATAAATATAGCTACAAGAAACTATTTTAGCTAACGAAATCAAAGCTAAGGCAAAAAATTAGAAAAACATCCAAAAAAGTCTCCCCGGGCCCACGTCTCGGAATCGGGTTAAAGTTATCAAATATAAACACCCATTCATTCACGAGATCACTCATACAAAAATTATCCAAATCCGATGTCTAAATCCCACTCAAAACTCAGAAATTCAGTTGGGGAACTTTTCCCCAATTCTCCCAACTTTCTCACTCAAATTCCTTAATTAAATGAAGAAAACAACAATAGATTAATGAAATATGATCAAAATCAAGTTAGGAATCGTTGCCCCAAAGCTCTCTCTTAAACTCCCTCAAAGAATTGCCAATTTCCGAGCTCCCAAGTCCAAAAATGGAGAAATGAATCAAACCCTCGAATGTTCACCCTTTTCTGCCCAGTAAATTCGCTCCTGCGACCTATTCATTGCACCTGCGGCACCGCACCTATGAAAATTCCATCGCGGGCATGGAAATGACTTAAGGGACTTGGGACCACTTCTGCGAGAAAGTGGCCGCACCAGCGCGTGCGCACCTGCAGAAACTGGTCTGCTTCTGCTATCTCTCTTCGCACCTGGGCTTTAAGATCGCATTTGCGGACATCGCAGATATGGAATATTACCTCGCACCTACGATCCCTGAGCTCCTCCTTCCAAACCGCTTATGCGCCTGATTTTCCGCACATGCGAGTCTGCACCTGCGGTTTCCCAACTGCAAATGCGATAACACCAGCAACCACAAATCTTCAGCAATTGCATAAGTCCAAAATTCAACCCGTTGAGCATCCGAAACACACCCGAGGTCCCCGGGACCTCAGCCAAACATACCAACCAATCCTAAAACACCATAGGAACTGAGTCGAGCCTTCAAACCACATCAAACAGTGCTAAAATCACGAATCATCTTCCGATTCAAACTTAAAGAACTTAGAATTTTTCAAATTCGACAACCGATGTCGAAACCTATCAAACCACGTCCGATTGACCCTAAACTTTGTACACAAGTCATATTCAACCCTACGAACCTATTCCAACTTTTGGAATCAGAATCCGACCCCGATATCAAAAATTCCACTACCGGTCCAAAACTCCAAATATTCGACTTTCGCCATTTCAAGCCTAAATGAGCTACAGACCTCCAAAACACAATCCAGACATGCTTCTAAGCCCAAAATCACCCAACCGAGATAACAGAATCGACAGAACTCTATTCCGGAGTCGTCTTCACACAGTTCCAACTATGGTCCAAATCTTAAAACTTAAGCTTTCTGTTTAGGGACTAAGTGTCCCAAAACACTCCAAAAACCAAAATGAAACCTCCTGGTAAGTCACAATAGCAGACATAGATACGGGAAAATCAGTTAATAGGGGATCGGGGCTATAACTCTCAAGACGACCGGACGGGTCGTCACATCCTCCCCCTCTTAAAACAATCGTTCATCCTCGAACGAGTATAGAGACATACCTGAAGCTGTGAAAAGATGGGGATAACGGCTGCGCATATCCCGCTCGGTCTCCCAAGTCGCCTCCTCAACCGGCTGGCCCCGCCACTGAACCTTTACTGATGCAAAGTTCTTTGACCTCAGCTTCCGAACCTGCCTGTCCAAAATAGTCACTAGCTCCTCAACATAGGATAGATCCTTGTCCAACTGGACTGAGCTGAAATCCAACACATAAGACGGATCGACATGATATCTCCGGAGCATCGAAACATGAAATATCGGATGAACTCATGCTAGGCTGGGAGTTAAGGAAAGCTCATAAGCAACCTCCCCAACTCGCCGCAACACCTCAAAGGGGCCAATATACCTTGAGCTCAGCTTGCTCCTCTTTCCAAACCTCATAACGCCCTTCATAGGTGAAACTCGAAGCAGGACCCGCTCTCCAACCATGAATGCATCATCACGAACCTTCCGGTCCGCATAGCTCTTCTGTCTTGACTGGCTATGTGAAGTCTGTCCTGAATCACCTTTACCTTCTCTAAGGCATCCTGAACTAAGTCCGTACCCAATAATCCGGCCTCGCCCGGCTAGAACCAACCCACTGGGGACCGACACTACCTACCATACAGAGCCTCATACGGTGCCATCTGAATGCTGGACTGATAACTGTTGTTGTAGGCTAACTCCGCAAGTGGCAAGAACTGATCCCAAGAACCTCCAAACGCCATCACATACGCACAGAGCATATCATCATGAATCTGAATAGTGCGCTCGGATTGCCCGTCCACCTGAGGGTGAAAAGTTGTGCTCAACTCCACTCGAATACCCAACTCCTGCTGTACTGCTTGCCAGAATCGCGATGTAAACTGCGTGCCCCGGTCAGAGATGATAGATACCGGTATGCTATGAAGCCTGACGATCTCGCGGATATACACTCGAGCCAGCTGCTCGGAAGAATAGGTAGTCATCACAGGAATGAAATGAGCTGACTTGGTCAGCCTATCCACAACCACCCAAACTGCATCAAACTTCCGTTGAGTCCGTGGAAGCCCAACAACGAAATCCATAGTGATATGCTCCCATTTCTACTCTGGAATCTTTATCTTCTGAAGCAACCCACCCAGTCGCTGATGCTTATACTTCACCTGCTGGCAATTTAGACATCTAGCCACATACTCTACTATGTCCTTCTTCATCATCCTTCACCAATAATGCTACCGCAGGTTCTGATACATCTTCACGGTACCCGAGTGAATGGAGTACTGCGAGCTGTGAGCTTCCTGGAGAATCAACTCACGCAAACCGTCCACATTGGGCACCGTGCTGGACTGTGTCCTTAAGGACAAGCAGATTAGGGTCATCATACTGACGCACCCTGATACGATCATAAAGAGAAGACCGAGAAACCACACAAGCTAATACTCGACTCGGCTCAAAAATATTCAATCTCATAAACTGGCTGGCTAAGGCCTGAACATTCAATGCCATAGGCCTCTCTGCTGCTGGTAGATATGCTAAACTCCCCAAACTCGCTGCCTGACGACTCAAAGCACTGGCCACCATATTGGCCTTCCCGGGATGGTACAAAATGGTAATGTCATAATCCTTAAGTAGCTCTAACAACCTCCTCTAATGCAAATTAAGATCCTTCTACTTGAACATATGGTGCAAACTCCGATGATCAGTGTAGATCTTACAAGGAACACCGTACAAATAGTGCCTCCAAATCTTCAAGGCATAAACAATGGCTGCTAGCTCAAGGTCGTGGACAGGATAGTTTTTTTGATGTACCTTCAGTTCTTTTCATGCACCTTCAGCTATCTGGACGCGCAGGCAATCACCCTACAGTCCTGCATCAACACCGCGCCGAGGCAAACTCGCGACGCATCACAATAAATTGTATAAGACCCCGAACCTGAAGGCAATACCAATATTGGGGTTGTAGTTAAAGTTGTATTGAGTTTCTGAAAGCTCTCCTCACACTCCTCTGTCCACCTAAACGGAGCACCCTTCTGGGTCAGCCTGGTCATAGGTGCTGCAATAGAAGAAAAGCCCTCAACAAACCGACTGTAATACCCCGCCAAACCAAGGAAGCACTGGATCTCTGTCGCTGAGATGGTCTGGGCCAACTCTGCACTACTTCCTCCTTCTTCAGATCCACCTTGATCCCATCACTCGATACTACATGGCCCAAGAATGCCACTGAGCCTACCCAAAACTCACACTTAGAATATTTTGCATACAACTTCTTTTCTCTCAAAGTCTGAAGCATAGTCCTCAAGTGCTGCTCATGATCCTCTCGAGTCTGGGAGTACACCAGAATATCGTCAATAAACATAATGACGAAAGAGACAAGATATCTGAATCTTTAACTGATGATAGCCTGAACGTAAGTCGATCTTGGAGAACACTCCGGCACCCTGTAACTGATTAAATAAGTCATCAATACGAGGCAATAGATACCTGTTCTTCGCTTTAACTTTGTTCAGCTGGCGATAATCAATACACATACGCATAGAACCATCTTTTTTCTTCACAAACAAGACAGGAGCACCCCAAGGTGACACACTGGGCCGAATGAAGCCATTATCAAGCAACTCCTGCAACTGCTCCTTCAACTCCTTCAACTCAGGAGGAGCCATACGGTATGGAGGAATAGAGATGGGTTGAGTGCCCGACAACAAATTAATGCCAAAACCAATATCTCTGTCGGGTGGCATGCCCGGAAGATCAGCTGGGAACACATCTGGATAGTCCCTCACTACTGGAACTAACTCAACTGTAGGGGTATCAATACTGATATCTCTCACATAATCTTGATACGTGTCACACCCCTTCTCAACCATTCGTTGAGCTTTAAGAAATGAAATAACTCAGCTGGGAGTATACTCTAAGGTACCTCTCTACTCTAATCTCGGTAAGCCTAGCATAGCCAACGTCACGGTCTTAGCGTGAAAATCAAGAATAGCATAATGGGGCGACAACTAGTCCATGCCCAAGATAACATCAAAATATACCATGCTGAGTAATAATAAGTCGGCTCTGGTCTCAAAACCACTAAGAGCAATCAAACACGGCCGATACACGCGGTCCACAACAAGAGAATCTCCCACAGGAGTAGACACATAAATAGGGGAACTCAAAGAATCCCGAGATACGCCCAAATGTGGGGAAAAATAAGAAGACACATATGAATACTTAGAGCCTGGGTCGAATAATACCAACGCAGTTCTATGACAGACTGGAACAATACCTGTAATGATAGAGTCAGAAGAAACTGCCTCTGTACGAGCCGGAAGAGCATAATACCTGGCCTGGCCTCCCCCTCCAGGGCGACCTCGGCCTTCCCGACCTCCACCTCGAGCTGGCTGAGCAGGTGGGGCGGTAGCTGGTGCTGGAATCATAGCCTGAGGACTCGAGAGAGCACATGGTGTCTGAGAAGTCTGTGGAGGTGCAACCCTCCTAAGTCTGGGGCAATCCCTCACCATATAGCGAGTGTTGCCACACTCAAAACAACCCCTCGGACGGCGTGGCTGCTATGACTGACTCGGGCCAAGTCTGCTCGACTGGCCGCTAAAAGTACCCCGAGCAGGAGGCACACTAGATAGTGGCGGTGCATAATAAGGCTCCTGGGGCCTAGAAGGGGCTGGAACACCACTGGAAGAGCTGAATGAACGGGGTGACCCACATAACCCCTACCATGGAGAACTACTGGGGAGCGCGCTCCAGAACAAGAACCAGTCTCTCGAGACCTCTTGGCCTCTCTCTCCTCTTGGTCCCGGGCAAGCATACCCTCCAATCTCCTAGCAATACTCACAACCTGCTGGTTAGTAATATTCATCTCCAGCTCCCTGACCATACTAATCCTGATACTGGGGTGGAGTCCCTCAATAAATCATCGAACCCTCTCTCAAACTGTGGCAACCAAGGCCGATGCATGTCGGGCCAAATCAATAAAGCGGACTGCATAATCTGGCACAGTCATAGTCCCTGAGGCTTTGAGGGACATACTCTCAAAAACATGTCCGAGAACTAAGTCCATGTAAGTGAAGCTGCCTCATCCGGACTACTCAACTCATAAGCACGCCACCACTGATAGGCTACTCTTTTAAGCTTGAAAGTGGTAAAAGAAACCCCACTCGTCTTCGCTATGCCCATAGTACGGAGAATACGATGACACTCCTCCAGAATACCCTGGGCATCATCTGCAGCCAATCCACTGAAGGTAGGTGGGTGGTACTTATGGTACCTCTCAAGTTCGAGCTGTCCACCGCAGAAGCGGATGTCCTAGTCTCATGATGAATCGGGGCTACCAGCGGCATAGGAATGAATTCTGAGGCCTGATCAACCTGGACCCTCTGCTCAGGAGTGTGGGCTGTGGGAGTTTGTGCCCCTTCCCCGGCCTGAGATGTGGCGGGCGCTAACAAAATCAATCCAGCCTGAGCTAAGGTGCTGAACATGCTCATGAACTGGGCTAGAGTCTCCTGGAGTGCTGGTGTAGCAATAGGAACCTCCGGTGCCTGCCCTCCAGCTGGAACTGCTGGGGGTTCCTCTGTCGCAGCTCGCGCGGGTGCTCTGGCTGCACCGCGTGGCAGTACTCTACCCTGACCCAGGCCTTTGGAGGCTCTAGCAGGGCGCGCGGGTGCCTGGTCATCAGATCTTCTGGTACGGGTCATCACCATCTGTGATAAAAAAATAGAATATAGAATTTTTAGAATTTGATGCCAATAACTCGCACGACAAAGAATCAAAAGAAGTATGTTTGTTCCTAACAGTTCCATAGCCTCCCGAAGATAAGTACAGACATCTCTATACCGATCTACAAGACTCTAATAAACCGGCTTGTGACTCACGACTCCTATGAACCTAGAGCTCTGATACCAACTTATCACGACCCAATTTCTCCCTCTGTGAACCGTCGTGACGACACCTAGTCTCTATGACTAGGTAAGCCTAATTATTGCAAAATGAGATGAAAACACAAAGATAACAGCTAACAGATATAGTAAATAAGCAGAAATAGTGCCACTCCGCATATACAATATTCACTTTTCCCAAAACCCGGAATACCGTAAGTCACAAGCTACTAAGAAGTCTTAACCGTTCTATACATCATTTCTACAGAAAGAAGGCAAAATAAAAATGGGGGGATAGAGGGGGACTCCGAGGATCTGCGGGCGCGAGCAGATGTACCTTGAAGTCTCCAATAAGCAGCAACGACTGCAACCAGTGATGAGGCTGGTAAGATGAACCTGGATCTGCACACGAAAAACATGTGCAGAAAAGGGCATGAGTACACTACAATGGTACCTAGTAAGTGCCAAGCCTAACCTCGGTCGAGTCGTGACGATATCATGTTAGGGCCCTAATGGTATAAATATAATGAAATAAGACAGAATGAAATATCGCAGTAAAATAAATACGGAAATCTAACAGGAATAGAATTAACGAAAGACAACAGCTCAAAACACAGTGATAACAACAGGAGATCTCCCGAGATACCGTCTTGTAGTCCCAAACATAAATGTGCAGGGGGATCTCCCGAAATACCGTTCCATAGTCCCAAAATATATATGCAAAACAGGGATATCTCCTGGAATACCATTCCGTAGTTCTAAAGTAAATATGCAGTACACGGAGATCTCCCGGAATACCGTTCCATAGTCCCAAAGTAAATATGCAGTACAGGGGGATCTCCCGGAATATCGTTCCGTAGTCCCAAAGTAAATATGCAGTGCAACCCACAAAAATAACAGTTACAGCAAGAAATCCTAAAGTTTAGACTTAGTTCAAATCACTGAAAGCAGGTAATTTCACTAAACATGTTGCACAGAGTTCGAATAGGCAGTTAAACAAGTAGGCATGCTACTCTAGTCTAAACAGGATATTTACATATGCTAGTATGTTTCAATTAAGGAGAAAACAAGTTATGACTTAGTGAAAAATGGAGTTTTACAACAAATAGCCCGTGTACGTACTCGTCACCTCATGTACACGGCAGTCACATATCAAACAGTACCAAATCCTAAGAGGAGTTCCCCCACATAAAGTTAGACAAGCCACTTACCTCGAACCAAGCTCAAATCAATCTGTCACAATGCTCTTTCCACGAATATCCGACTCTGAATGGCTCAAATCTAGCCAAAACCATTTACATAACATAAATATATCTACAAGAAACTAATCTAGCTAACGAAATCAAAGTTAAGGCAAGAAATTAGTAAAATGCCCCAAAAAGTCTCTCCGGGACTACGTCTCAAAATCGGGTAAAAGTTACCAAATATGAACACCCATTCACTCACAAGATCACTCGTACCAAAATTATCCAAATCCGATGTTAAATCCCACTCAAAACTAAGAAATTCGGTTGGGGAACTTTTCCCCCATTCTCCCAACTTTCTCACTCAAATTTCTTAATTAAATGAAGAAAAGAACAATAGATTAATGAAATATGATCAAAATCAAGTTAGGAATTGTTACCCCAAAGGTCTCTCTAAAAATCCCTCAAAGAATCGCCAATTTCCGAGCTCCCAAGTCCAAAAATGGAGAAATGAATAAAACCCTCCAATTTTTCCCCCTTTTCTGCCCAGCAAATTCGCTCATGCGACCTATTCGTCGCACCTACGGCACCGCACCTGCGAAAATTCCATCGCAGGTGCGAAAATGACTTAAGGGACCTGGGACCGCTTCTGGGAGAAAGTGGCCTCACCTGCGCGTGCGCACCTGTGGAAACTGGTCCGCTTCTGCGGTCTCTCTTTGCACCTGCGCGCTAGGATCGCATTTGCGAACATCGCAGATGTGGAATATTACCTCGCACCGGCAAGTCACAATTGCAGAAATAGATACGGGGAAATCATTTAATAGGGGATCGGGGCTATAACACTCAAGACGACCGGCCGGGTCGACACAGTTAGAGTGTGATCGCAAGGATTCAAGGTAGAGCTTCTTGGTCGTCGCAGTCCCTTGGAGTCTTTTCCATTTTATTGTATTGTTAATTATTAATCAAAGAGTATTGAGTATTCGATCTTTGAGATCATTTCATGTATTCAGTTAGATTTCGTGACTCAGTATTACCTTGTTGGGAGGTTATTTGTAATTATTTTCGATGTTGATTTCGATTATCTATTTTCTAAAAAAAAAAATTGGTTTGAATTGTAACTATAATCGGCTTACTTAGTCTTAGAGACTAAGTGCCATCACAATGCCTGTGGTGGGATTTTGGGTCGTGAGAAGTTAGTATCAGAGCTCTAGGTTCATGGGTTCTACGAGTCACAAACGAGTTTAGTAGAGTCTTGTGGATTGGTACGGAGACGTATGTACTTATCTTCGAGAGGCTACAGAGCTAGTATGAAAAATTTTCACTTCTTTCATTCCTTATCGTGCGGTTCTGTTGCATCCACTCGTGTATGAAATTATGCACTCGGTATCAACTATGCACCAACGGTTCATGATACTACAGAGGGGTTATAAGGGTGTCGGGGTTGCTCAACCATTATTACAACATGTCATCCAGATCGAGGATGCGGTAGTATTGAGAGATCATTCAGTTGTGCACATGGGGTGCAGCAGGTTCTGACATCTGGTTAATAAGTATGATCTTAATAAGGTTTAATTAATTGCCTAATCATCACAATCGTGGTAGGGTCATGAGGTGGATGTAGATATGAAGATAGTTGGTGGTATTATAGACTATGTAGTCCGTAGGGGATTTTTATTTAGCGAAGGGTACATACTAGCAACCAAGGCACTGGAGGAAGCGAGTTTAATTGTCACGAGGATGACATGCGCCAAATAAATGGCTTGAGATGTCTTATGATCGGTGTCCTACGAGCGATGAAGGTTAGTATTGTGGATCATCGGAATGTGTCCTATGCTTTGCGCCAAGTGAGGGGAATCTACTATTAATGATCAGATTGAAGGGTCATGTGTTATATCAGTTTTGGCCTGAGATGTATTTATGTGGTATTGAAAGATTCTCCGAAACTTGTATATGATTAAGAGGTGAGATTTGTATGGGATGATGTTGGGACTTGCGGCATTCCCGCGTCCTTAATAATTCTACATTTCAGTACTAGCGGGATCACAGAAACAATTTCAGAATATTCGAGGTGCTACAGTAAGTTTTTTTAATGCACCACCGGCACGGCGTTCCTATAATGGTTATTCCAGTTATCCGGCACTGACTCAGTATGAGCAGCCAAACCCGCAGAGGGGTTGTTATCAGTGTGATAAAACTAGGCACATCATGAGAGATTGTCCCAGACTTGGGAAAGTTGGATTTCATCAGAATACTTAGGCTACAGGATCTATTCCAGTTACTACCCCATATGCACAGTCAGTTACGCGTGGAGGACAGGCGGGTAGAGGGTGCCCTAAAAGGGGAGGCCCAACCCATTGATATAATTGCTATCATTTGGCTGAGGCCAATACACCAGATGGTGTCGTACATGTATGATTTAATTTATAATAAAAGGAGCATTATTCTTATTGTGATTCAATTCTGATTATCGAGGTGAGACCTCCTATCGTGCTCCATATAGAGCGAGTTAGTGATTTGTGCACCACTCACGTGTTTATCCCTGTTGGCAGATTTGATGGTGTTACCCCGTGTTTATCATGTTATTTTGCACACTATTGAGGGCTATAAGTCCAAAAATGACTTTCTATTACTCAGTACAGTGGGTTTTGATGTGATTTCGGAATAATTGATTTCAATTTTACGAATTTTATGCCCTATTGGTATGGGGGTTCATTATGTGTTGTGAAATTGTTTACGGAATTGATTTAAAAGAAGAAAGAAAGGAAATAGAAAATTTTCAGTTGACACAATGTGCAAAATACTTATTATTTAGAGTTGAGTACGAGATCCTCACATTTTTATATGATGTTAAATATTTAAACTGGGCTACAAGCCGCGGTGGAAGTTATATAAGGACGAGGACCTTGTGGTAAAAAATTTATGAGTTTAAATTCTCCCTCTGTGAAATTAAATTTGAACTATAGTATTAATGGGGAGTCATGCCTGTTAGGCTTATTTGATAATTCTTTTATATGTTTTAGCGCATATTTAGCCATATCCGTGCTGTAAACATTGCGTTTTAGCCTATAAGGTGAGTGCTCGGGTAGTGTTAAATGCGACTCATTGATTCAGATAAATAATTATGAGGTCTTCATGCCTCGCGTGTTGCTGTCAGTATTGTGAAAATTTGAAATGAGATTTTAGTTAATATGAGATTAATTGAGGATGCTGGAATTAATTATAAACAGCTATTATGACCAGAAATGTGGTTATAGGCATACGTTGATGTGTGTGTAGGCACGGGTTGCTATAGCTGGTTGAAACTAATACCGTGCGTTGATGTGATAATAAGGCCTTTTGAAATTAATTGGAGTGTAAGAAGTTGGCTTTAAATTTTTTAAATGAGGATAAAAGAAATAATCTCAACTGAGATGGTGTTGTCGTACCCATGCTAAATTGTGGTGACGTAGAATCACCCGCGAGTATGTGTGTAATAATACACTCAGAAAGTTAATGTCCTCGGAATAATTCTTGACATCGAGGACGAACATATGTTTTAAGACTGGGAGGATGTAACGACCCGACTTGTCATTTTAAGAATTTACGTTTTGTTCAGTGGCTTAAGGTCTCAAGCAGCTTTGAAATGTGTATTATGACTTGCGAGGGTGGTCAAGTTTGGTTTTCGGATTATTCAGGATTTAATTGAAAGAACAAATCTTGTTTTGGAAGCTTAAGTTGAAATAATTGACCGGATGGTGAATTATGTGTAAACGACCCCGAAATGGAGATTTGATGATTCCAATAGCTCCGTATGGTGATTTTGGACTTAGGAGCGTGTTCGAAAATCTTTTTGGAAGTCCGTAGTGAAAAATTGCTTGAAATGGCGAAAATTACATTTTTGGGATGTTTGACCAGGGAGTTGACTTTTTGATATCGGAGTCGGAATCCAATTATGAAATTTATAGATCCGTTATGTCATTTATGACTTGGGTGCAAAATTTGAGGTCAATCAGAATTGATTTGATAGGTTTCGGCATCGAATGTAGAAGTTGGAAATTCTTACGTTCCTTAAGCTTGAATTGGGGTATGATTCGTGGTTTTAGCATTGTTTTATGTGTTTTGAGGTTTTAACTAAGTTTGTATGATATTTTAGGACTTGTTGGTATATTGGGTTGAGGTTCTGAGGGCTTCGCATGAGTTTCGGAGTGGTTTCGGATCATTTTTAACTGTTGGTTCTTTTTGACAGCAATGTGTGAAATTTCTTATGCGCAGAGCTGAATTATGAAGCTTATATCTCGAAATCTATAAGGAATCTGAAATTATCAATACATGAAAGTTGTAGCCATTTGATTCTAGTTTACATAATGATAAACTATTTATCATTCGGACATTTGTACAAAAGGATATGATTGATTGACTGAAGCTGGTACTGCAAATTTTGGCTACAGTAGTGTGCATTGCCAGAAATTTCTACTGCACAGAGCTAACTTTGGGAGCTTATAGCTCGCAATCTATAAGGAGTTGGCGATGAGAAAAACATGAAAGTTGTGACCCTTTGTATCTAGTCTGCAGAAATTTAAACTGTTTGACAGTTGGAGTTGAGTATAAGAAGTTATGGGTGATACACTACAGGCTATCAGAGAAGAGTTGTGGAAGAGGTTGATGTTTTCAGCATAAGCATGTAATGATCCAAAGGTCCATTTTTAGTTCTAGAGATCGAAATTCGATTTCGAGACTTCCGAGATTTTGATAATGAATTATAGGAGTGATCTAGAAATTTTGGTCTAATTTCATCAAGTCACGATTGTGTTTTTAGCATGAAACATGAGTTAATTGTTTAACAAGCGAAATTGGTATCGCATTGAGAAAATGAGCTCCGAATTGAGTTTCGATTGAACGAATAGGTTCGTATTATTATTTGTGACTTATAGGAATACGAATCGTCAAATTTCGAGTTCGTATGATAGAGTTAGAGCCTTTTTAGTGAAAACAAATAATTGCTGGTGCAAGCAAGTTCTGGTGTGGACTTTTAGTGACGAAAAATAGACTTTTAGTGGCGGAAAATGGACTTTTAGTGACGGATGGGTAGAAACTTAAGGACCAAAAATGGTCATTTCCTACATTTCATTTTGGATTTTTGGAGCACGGTTCTTGGGCGATTGGAAACAGCCTCTCTACCTTTTAGGTAGGGGTAAGGTCTGCGTATAGACTACTCTCCGCAGACCCCACCTGGTGGGAACATACTGGGTTTGTTGTTGTTGTTATTGTTGTTGTTGGGAACCCCAGACCCCACCTGGTGGGGTAAGGTCTGCGTAGAGACTACCTTTCCGAGTTGTTGTTGTGCTCCAAAAAGTTTGGATTTTTGGAGCACGGTTCTTGGGCGATTTTGAGGATTTCTTCACGACTTCAATTTGGGTAAGTGTCCTATATCCAAAAGTGATTATATTTCATAAATCCATGGTTATATTCATCATTTATTTCGTATTTAAATGGAAGAAATCAAGAATTTTGCAAAATTTTTCAAGAACGAAAATTTTAGATTTGGAGGTTGAGTTTTTATCGGAATTTGATAAAATTTATATGGGTGGACTCGTAATTGAATGGATTGTCGGATTTTGTGAGTTTCATCGAATTCTGAGATGTGGGACCCCTGGGCGACTTTTGAGTTAAATTTCGAATTTTGTTGGAAAATTAGTATTTTCATATGCAATTAATTCCTATAATTAGTATTGACTGAATTGAATTAATTTGGATAGATTTGAGCTGTACTGGAGGTCAACTCAAGCAAGAAGACAATTTTGGAATATCGACCTAACTTCAAAAAAAGTAAGTATTTTGCCTAACCTTGAGTGGAAAAAATTACCCCTTAGGCATCGAGTCTTATGTGCCATTTGTGAAATGTGAAAAGCTGTGTACGCGAGATGACGAGTACGTACTCGGTCTTATATGTGCAAATTTTATTGGGTTAAAGTCTTAGGCATTATTGTGTAGTAAATTGGATAATTATTGGCATTTATTAAATCATCTATGTGCCATGCCTAAATCCTTATTTGTTGAATTTGTTTTTATATGACAATTTGATGTGATTATTACTTGAATATTTATGTAAATTCTGTGAGTTTGTTGATTTGATATTTCCTAAAAATAATTATATTATGGATTTTCCATCTGCAAATAATTAATAAACTAAGCTTAAACTGAGGCGTTAATATAATTATCAAGAATTTGGATTAATGAAGGCGCTTCCCTATACTGAGTATTTTCTATCTCTGTTGATTATTTTTGAGGTTGTATATACGTTGTGTGGAGCCTTGGGCTATTTCTTGAGAAATTTATTGATTTTACTATATCATTGGAATTGGTTGTGGTTGTTGGGCAAATTGTAATAGGAATTGATTGTGTTGTGTTGTCGTGATAATATTCCGTGTAAATTGTTGTGTGATTTGAGTTATTATTATGAGCATATAAGGGTGGCATTTCACTTTTGATATTATGTGGGTATAAGGGTGGAATTTCACTATGGTTATGTGTGTTGGTGATGTTGTCTGGGCGGAGTGATAAGAGTAGCTATTATACGGGGCGATAAGGGTGGCTATTGATATTGTCAGGTGTCACGACCCAAAACCTAACCCGTCGTGATGGCGCCTATCGTGATACTAGGCAAGCCGACATCTCCAAAACACTTTCAACATTTAAGAGAAATGAATTAATATATTTAAAATAACTAGAGTCTTTCATAAAAACGGGGCAAAACCCAAAGCATAAGTGCGGAAAAATAGCCCGACATCGGGGTGCCACTGAGTACATGAGTATCTATACCAGGAGCAGTCTAATACATCATCTAAGGAATAAGAACTGAAATGAGAATAAGATAATGAAGGAGAGCCAAGGCCTGCGAACGCCATGCAGCTACCTCGATAGTCTCCGAAATCAGCTGCTCAAATATCAACACCCGCTACGATCGGTAACACCTGGATCTGCACACGAAGTGCAGGGTGTAGCGTGAGTACAACCAACTCAGTAAGTAACAAAAATAAATAAGGAACTAAGAAGGTAGTGACGAGCTATACAATTACAGTTCATTTTCAATAATTCAGCAAAGAATATACATGCTTTCACATCCGGCAGTTTAAGTCAAATCAGTTTTCTACAGTTAAAATTCTGGTAATCCAGATATAGAATCTTTCAGGAATTTCATAACAATGACAGATAGCAACTAAGTGCATCAACAAATGAAAAAGGCAAGAACAGCCTCTGAGGGCAACAGTCACTCAACTCGTCACAACAGCTCAAATCACTCGGCTCTCAGCCCTCAGTACACATACTCAATAGGTACCTGCGCTCCCTGTGGGTGTGCAGACTCCGGAGAGGCTCCTTTTAGCCCAAGCGCTATATCCGCACGGACAACTCATGTGTTGCACGGACAACTAACGTGCTATAGTATCAATATATGGATCCTCACGAACAACTCACATGCTGCACGGATAACTCACGTGCCATAGTATCAATACCTTACCGATAGACCCTCGGCCTTACTCAGTCCTCAACCTCTCTAGTCTCCCGGGCTCTCGGAAATCACAAAGATCGGCCCAAACAAAGATAACATAGTGTATCAACAAGAATCAAGAAGAGGCTGAGATATGATACGCAAGTAAAACCATGATTGAGTACAAGACATCAATTAGCAGGTAATTCAACAAGTACGCCACCTCTGCGGGTCCCAACAATACCATCACAGAGCCTAAGCATGATTTCTAACATGATTTGCAGTCAAATTTCTATAACACAGGGAGAGCATATAACTAGCAACAAGTTATTCAACTTTATAGTTTCACGGAATGGACCAAGTCCCAATTCCTTCGGTGCACGCCCACACGCCCATCACCTAACATGTGCGTCACCTCCAAGATACTCACATAATCCGATAATCCGGGGTTTCATACACACAGGACCAGATTTAAAACTGTTACTTACCTCAAACCGCGGAAAATCCTACTCCGCAATGCCTTTGCCCCTTGAATCAATCCCCACACGCCCCGAATCTAGCCACAAGTAGTACGATATAATTAATATAGTCTAAAAGAATCAATTCCACAAGAAAAACACAAAATTATAAGCCGAAATATGAAATAGGCACAACCCGCCCCCCCGGGCCCACGTCTCAAAATCCGACAAAAGTCACAAAACCCGAAAGCCCATTAACTCACAAGTTCACTCGCACTAAAATTATCCAAATTCGATATCAAAATCTCAATCAAAAGCCAAAATCTTAGTTGAAGAACTTCTTCCCATTTTCCCAAATTTTCCACCCAAATCCGAAATTAAAAAATGAAATTAGTGATAGATTAGTGAGATATAACCAAAATGAAGTGAAGAATCGTTACCCAATTGATGTCTCTGAAAATCCCTCAAAATCTAGCCCAAATTCGAGCTTTCAACTCAAGTTTTGATAAAAATGGCCAAACCCCCATTTTTGAAATATTATATTCTGCCCAGGCAAATCCTTCTTCGTGAACGCGGCAACACCCTCGCGTTCGCGTATAACAAAAATCCCACAGACCAAAATTCCCCCTTCGCGAAAGCGAGGGACCTCTCGCGAACACGTACCTTTCACTTCCTGATGCTTCGCGAACACGACACCTACTACGCAAACGCGTAGAAAAAATCCTTGGGGTTCCTAGCTGCTCCACTTCCTTTACGAGAACGCGATGTCCTTCTCACGTTCGCGATGCACTGATCCTCAAACCTTCGCGAACGCGTCCCCATCTTCGCAAACGCGAAGAACAACTACAGCTGGCCTCTCAAATTCCTTATGCAATCGCGAGACTACTCTCGCGAACTCAATGAAAACAAGTCTGCAACAAAAATATCAGAAAATATACTATCTCTCCTAAGTCCAGAGTGATCCGTTAACCACCCGAAATCTACCCGAGGCCCCTGGGACCTCAACTAAACATACCTACAAGTCTTAAAATGCCATACAAACTTAGTCGAGCCTTCAAATCACATCAAACAACAACAAAAACACGAATCACCCTCCAATCCAAACATAATGAACTTGAAACTTCAAATTTCTACAAACCGATGTTGAAACCAATCAAACCACATCCGATTGACCTCAAATTGTACACACAAGTAATATTCAACATTACAGATCTACTTCAACTTTTGAAATCGGAATCCGACACCGATATTAAAAAGTCCACTTCCGGTCAAAATCTCCAAAAATTTGACTTTCGCCATTTCAAGCCTAATTCTACTACGGACCTCCAAAACACATTCCGGACGTGCTCCTAACTCCAAAATACCCAACGGAGCTAACAGAATCGATTGAACTCGATTCCGGAGTCGTCTTCACAGTTCTGACTACGGTCAAAATCCTAAGACTTAAGCTTCTATTTTAGGGACTATGTGGCCCCAAAACCCTCCGAAACCAAAAACAAGACTTCCTGGCAAGTCACATAAGCAGAAATGCATACGGGAAAAGCAGTAAATAGGGGATCGGGGCTAATACCCTCAAAATGACCGGTTGAGCCATTACATCCTCCCTCTCTTAAAACAATCGTTCGTCCTCGAACGAGCATAGAGACATACCTGAAGTGGTGAAAAGATAAGGATAATGGCTGCGCATATCATGCTCGGTCTCCCAAGTCGCCTCCTCAACCGGCTGAACCCTCCACTGAAACTTCACGGAATTAATGTTGTTTGACCTTAACTTTCGAACCCGCTTATCCAAGATCGCCACCGGCTCCTCAATATAAGATAAATCCTTGTCCAACTGGACTGAGCTGAAATCCAACACATGAGACGGATCGTCGTGATACTTCCGAAGCTTAGAAACATGGAATATTGGGTGAACTTCCGCTAGACTGGGAGGTAAATCAAGCTCATAAGCAACTTCCCCAACTCGCCGCAACACCTCAAAGGGACCAATGAACCTTGGTCTCACCTTGCCCTTCTTCCTGAACCTCATAATACCCTTTCGTAGGCAAAACCCAGAGCAAGACTCACTCTCCAACCATGAATGCAGCATCGCGAACCTTCCGATCTGCATAACTCTTCTGTCTGGACTGGGTTGTGTGTAGTCTATCCTGAATCACCTTAACCTTCTCCATATCATCCTGAACCAAGTTTGTACCCAATAATCTAACCTCGCCCGGCTCGAACCAAACCACCGGAGACCTACACCGTCTACCATACAAAGCCTCATACAGTGCTATCTGGATGCTCGACTAATAACTGTTGTTGTAGGCAAACTCTGCTAGTGGCAAGAACTAATCCCGCGAACCCCTAAACTCCATCACACACGCAAAAGGAGCATATCCTCTAATATCCGAATAGTGCGCTCGGACTGTCCGTCCATCTGAGAGTGAAATGTTGTGCTCAACTCTACTCGAGTCTCTAACTCATGCTGCACGACCCTCCAGAACCGTGATATAAACTGCGTACCCCGGTCAGAGATGATAGATACCGGTACACCATGAAGCCTCACGATCTCGCGGATATACACTCGAGCCAGCTACTCGGAAGAATAGGTAGTCATCACAGGAATGAAATGAGCTGCCTTGGTCAGCCTATCCACAACCACCCAAACTGCATCAAACTTTCGCTGAGTCTGTGAAAGCCCAATAACGAAATTCATAGTGATCCGCTCCCATTTCCACTACGGAATCTCTAACTTCTGAAGCAACCCACCTGGCCGCTGATGCTCATACTTCACCTGCTGGAAATTTAGACACCGAGCTACATACTCTACTATGTCCTTCTTCATTCTCCTCTACCAGTAATGCTATCTCAAGTCCTGATACATCTTTGTGGCACCCCGGATGAATAGAATACCGCAAAATGTGAGCCTCCTGGAGAATCAACTCACGCAAACCATCTACATTGGGCACATATAGCCTATCTTGCATCCTCAATGCACCATCATCCCTAATAGTGACCTTCTTAGCATCACCGTGTTGGACCATGTCCTTTAGGACAAGTAGATGGAGGTCATTATATGCTCCCTAATACGATCATAAAGAGAAGACCGAGAGACCACACAAGCCAATACTCGACTCGGCTCAGAAATATCCAATCTAACAAACTAGCTAGCTAAAGCATGAACATCCAATGCCAACGGCCTCTTTGCTGGTGGAAGATATGCTAAGCTCCCCAAACTCTCCGCCTGTTGACTCAAGGCATCAGCCACCACATTGGCCTTCCCGGGATGGTACAAAATGGTGATATCATAGTCCTTAAGAAGCTCCAACCACCTCCGCTGACGCAAGTTAAGATCCTTCTGTTTGAACAGATGCTCTAAACTCCGATGATCAGTGTAAATCTCACAATGGATGCCATACAAATAGTGCCACCAAATCTTCAACGCGTGAACAATAGATGCTAACTCAAGGTCATGGATAGGATAGTTCTTCTCATAGAGCTTCAAATGGTGTGAAGCATAAGCAATCACTCTACCCTCATGCATCAGAACACACCCAATACAGATCTGGGAGGCATCATAATACACTATGTAAGAACCGAAAGCTGATGGTAGAACTAGAACTGGAGCCGTGGTCAAAGAAGTCTTGTGCTTCTGAAAGCTCTCCTCGCACACATACGACCACCTGAAAGGAGCACCCTTTTGGGTCAGTTTGGTCAAGGGTGATGCAATAGACAAGAAACCCTCCACGAAATGAGAAAACTCCGAATCTCCATGGTTGAGGACGGTCTGGGCCAACTCTGAACCGCCTCTATCTTCTTCAGATCTACCTGAATACCCTCACTAGACACCACGTGCCCCAAGAATGCCACTGAACTAAGCCAGAACTCACTTGGAGAACTTTGCATAAAGCTTCTCCCCCCTCAACCGATGTAACACAATCCTCAGATACTAGGCATGCTCCTCCTGGCTACGAAAGTACACCAGGATATCATCAATGAATACAATAATGAATGAGTCAAGATAAGGCTGAAACATACTATTCATCAGATGCATGAATGCTGGTGGGGCGTTGGTCAGCCCAAGAGATATCACAAGGAACTGATAATGGCCATATCGGGTTCTGAAAGTTGTATTGAGAATATCTAAGTCCTGAATCTTCAGTTGGTGATACCCTAACGCAAATCAATCTTGGAGAACACCTTCGCTCCCCGAAGCTGGTCAAATAAATCATCAATATGCGGCAATGGATACTTGTTCTTGATTGTGACCTTGTTCAGCTGCATGTAATCAATGCACATTCTCATAGTACCATCCTTCTTCTTTACAAATAGAACGGGTGCACCCCAAGGTGATACGCTAGACCGACTAAGCCCCTTATCAAGGAGTTCCTGAAGCTGTTCCTTTAACTCCTACAACTCCGCCGGCGCCATACGATATGGTGGAATAGAAATGGGCTGAGTGCCCGGCACCAAATCAATACCGAAGTCAATGTCCCTGTCAGGCGGCATGCCTGGCAGATCTGCAGGAAACATATCCGGGAAATCACAAACCACTGGAACAGAATCAATAGCAGGGACCTCTGCACTAACATCCCTCACAAAAGCCAAATAGGATAGACTACCCTTCTCAACCATCCGATGAGCCTTCAAGTATGAAGTCACTCTACTGGGAATATAGTCTATAGAACCACTCCACTCAACTCTCAGCAACCCCGACATCGCCAACGTCACAGTCTTCGCATGACAATCTAGAACCGCACGACATGGAGACAACCAATACATTCCCAAAATCACATCAAAATCGACCATACTAAGAAACAAGAGATCCACTCTAGTCTCCAGACTCCTAATAGTCACCACACATGACCGATATATATGGTCCACAATGACAGTATCGCCTACCGGCATAGACACATGAACATGTAAAACTCGAAACTCACGGGACATATCCAGATATGAGCAAAATATGTGGACACATATGAATAGGTGAAACCAGGTTCAAATAATACAAAGGAATCTCTGTGGCAAACTAAGACAATACCTGTGATCACATCATCCAAATAAATGGCATCTGCTCTGGCAGGAAGAGCATAGAAACGGGCCTGGCTGCAACCTGATCGGCCTCCCCCTCTAGGGCGACCCCTAGATGACTGAACCCCACCCCTAGCTGGCTGGGCGGGTGATGAAGCTGATGGTGCTGGTGCCATTGGCTGAGAACTCTGATGTGGAATCCCACCTAACAACCTAGGGAAATCTCTCTTAATATGACTAAAATCTCCGCACTCGAAGCAGCCCCTCCTCTGATGAAACTGCTCCTCCTGATACCCCGAAGAACTACTCGTAGACACCTGAGCTGATGAGGCAGGGTGAGAACTCTGCACTGGTAGTGCACTGAATGAAGATTGGCCCTACTAATAGCTGTGTGAACTATAGCCAGATGATGCACCACGGTGAACTGGGCGAGCCGTCTGAGCATGTCTGAAAGAACACCACTGAATCCACTCTGGCCACGAGGCCTCTTGGCCTCCCTCTCAACCCGCTCCTGGCTGCGAAGCATCTCAATCTGACGAGCAATGTCGACAACCTCGTCAAAAGTAGTACCAGACACTTTCTCTCTAGTCATAAGAAATCGCAGCTGAAAAGTGAGGCCATCTATGAACCTCCTAATCCTCTCCCTGTATGTGGGAACCAACCAGATAGCATGACGGGCCAACTCTAAAAATCTCATCTCATACTGCGTCACGGACATATCACACTGACAAAGTTGCTCGAACTGTCTGCGCAGCTCCTCTCTGCGGGACCGAGGCACGAACTTCTCCAGGAATAGACGGGAGAACTGCTTCCAGGTAAGGGGTGCTGTGCCTACCGGCCTACACTTCTCGTAAGCCTCCCACCAACTAAAGGCAGCCCCAGAGAACGGAAAAGTAGTGAACGAGATCCCACTGGTCTCTAGAATACCTGTTGTATGGAGTATCCTCTGACATCTGTCCAAGAAGCCATATGCATCCTCTCCCTGAGTACCACTGAAAGATGGAGGCTGGAGTCTCCCAAACCTCTCCAATCTACGCTGCTCATCATCAGGCATGACAAGAACTACATAGTCCTGAGCAACTGCAACCGGCTAGGCTGGTAGTGCCCCCGGTGTCTGGAGTCCCTGTATGACCTGCTCTATTGTGCGGGCAGCAGGAGTCTGAGCACCTCCCCCAGCCTGAGAAGTGGTTGTTGCGGCCGGAACAACCACCCAAAGCATAAGTGCGGAAAATAGCCCGACATCGGGGTGCCACTGAGTACATGAACATCTATACCAGGAGTAGTCTAATACAACATATAAGGAATAAGAACTGAAATGAGTATAAGATAATAAAGGAGAGCCAAGTCATGCGAATGCGATGTATCTACCTCGATAGTATCCGAAATCAACTGCTCAAATATCAACACCCGCTACGATCGGGAATACCTGGATCTGTACACGAAGTGCAAGGTGTAGCGTGAGTACAACCAACTCAATAAGTAACAAAAATAAATAAGGAACTGAGAAGGTAGTGACGAGCTGTACAATTACAGTTCATTTTCAATAATTCCAGCAAATAATAGACATGCTTTCACATCCAGTAGTTTAAGTCAAATCAGTTTTCTACAAAAGTTCAAGGTAATCCAGATATAGAATCATTCCGGAATTTCACAACAAGGACAGATAGCAACTAAGTGCATCAAAAAATGAAAAAGGCAAGTACAACCTCTCAGGGCAACATTCACCCAACTCGTCATAATATCTCAAATCACTCGGCTCTCAGCCCTCAATACTCACTCTCAATAGGTACCTGCGCTCACTGGGGGTGTGCAGACTCCGGAGGGGCTCCTTTCAGCCTAAGTGCTATATCTGCAAGGACAACTCACGTGCCATAGTATCAATACCTCACAGACAGGCCCTCGACCTCACTCAGTCATCAACCTCTCTAGTCTCTCGGGCTCTCGAAAATCATAAAGATCGGCCCAAACAAAGATATCATAGTATATCAACAAGAATAAAGAAGAGGCTGAGATCTGATACGCAAGTAAAACCACGACTGAGTACAAGACATCAATTAGCAGGTAATTCAACAAGTACGCAACCTCTGCGGGTCCCAACAGTACCATCACATAGCCTAAGCATGATTTCTAACATGATTTGCAATCAAATTTCTATAACACATGGAGAGCATATAGCTAGCAACAAGTTATTCAACTTTACAGTTTCACGGAATAGACCAAGTCTCAATTCCTTCGGTTCACGCCTACATGCCTGTCACCTAGCATGTGCGTCACCTCCAAGATACTCACATAATCCGATAATCCGGTGTTTCATACCCTCAGGACCAGATTTAAGGGTGGCTATAGGAGAGATAAGGGATCGGGGCTAATACCCTCAAAATGACTGGCCGAGTCATTCCATCAGGGCGGAGGGATAAGAGAGGTTATTATAGGAGTGATAAGGGTGGCTATAGGAGAGATAAGGGTGGCTATTGTGAGGGATGATATGTGATGATGTAGAGTTATTGCGTTGGTAATTTTTATGTGATGTTGTGATTTTCCTTATGTTTATTTTTATATCTTGTGTAATTTGTCTTGTTGTTTCGATAAACTTGAAAATAGTCTGATCTATGTTGAAATTGGGAGCCTGTGTCTATTTCCAGGCGAATTATGAAATGAAATGTGGGCACGAGGTGTCGTGAGTAAATAATGATGATATTGACACGTGAATTGTTCGTGCAGTTGTGATATAAAATGCGGACACGAGGTGCTATGAGTAAATGATGATGATAGAGAAATTGGCACGAGGTGCCGTGGAAATAAGAAAGTGGGCTGAGACCCGTATTTTATGATTTTGAAATGAGGTGTCATAGGGTGACTTTTATTCGAAAGAAATTTATTTGAAAGAATTATATTTGAAAGAGATTTATTTGAAAGAATTATATTTGAAAGATATTTATTTGAAGGGAGTATATTCGAAATATATTTATTGGAAAGTATTATATCCTGAAGATTATTATTTGAAAAATATATAGGCGAAAGATTTATATTTGAAGGACTTGATTAATTAGTTGTACTTGTATTCATTATTTGTTGAGCAATATTTACGGTGTTCTTATTGCCCTGCTGTGCATATCACTGGTTGATTATTGTTGCCATCATTGTTATTTGTTTTCTATTATTTTTGTATATATATTACACAGGTTATTAGACTAATGAGTGTCTTGACTGTACCTCGTCACTACTCCACTGAGGCTAGTCTTGATACTTACTAGGTACCGACGGTGGTGTACTCATACTACACTTCTGCACATTTTTGTGCAGAGCCAGGTATTGGAGATATCGGACTCGGACAGTGTTAGAGTGTGATCGCAAGGATTCAAGGTAGAGTTGCTTGGTCGCCGCAGCCCCTTGGAGTCTTTCCATTTTATTATACTGTTAATGATTAATCAAACAGTATTGAGTAATCGATCATTGAGATCACTTCATGTATTCAGTTAGAGTTCGTGACTCAGTATTACCAGTCTTAGGAGGTCGTTTGTAATTATTTCCGCTGTTGGTTTCGATTATCTATTTTTTTTGTTTAAAAAAATGGCTTGAATTGTAACTATAATCGGCTTACTTAGTCTTAGAGACTAAGTGCCATCACGACGCCTGTGGTGGGATTTTGGGTCGTGACAATTCAGTACTTCCAGCTTCTAGTGGTGCTCCGGTTGTTCCGAGGTCTCAGGTTGCACACTTTACTCAGCCACATTCTAGTGCACCTCCTACACGGGGTGCCTTCAGCGGTCAGTCCAGCCGACCAAGCCCGAGCCGGTCCTAATAGCCACACCCATCGAGAGCTTGCTTTGAATGTGATGATACCCGTCATATGGTTAAAGACTACCCCAGACTTAGGAGGGGTGCACAGATTCACGGATTCAGTCACGTCTGCAAACATCTCAGGCCACGATTGCTGCCCCAGTTGCCGCTCCACCCGCACAGCCAGCTAGGGGTGGGGGACAGGCGGGTAGAGGTTGCCCTAGAGGGGGAGGTCAGGCCATATTCTATGCTTTTCCGGGTAGGACGGAGGCAGTTGCTTCAGACTTGGTCATTACAGGTATGGTTCCGATTTTCCATAGAGATGCATCGGTCTTTTTTTATCCGGGATCCACTTATTCATTTGTGTCATCTTACTTTGCTCCATATTTGGATATATCTCGTGATTCCTTGAGTTCTCCTATTTATGTGTCCACGCCTATGTGAGATTCTATTGTTGTGGACTATGTGTATCAGTCATGTTTAGTTGTTATTGGTGGTTTTGAGACCATAGTTGATCTATTGTTGCTTAGTATGGCAGATTTTGATGTTATCTTGCGCATGGATTGGTTGTCTCCCAATCATGATATTCTAGATTGTCACGCCAAGACAATGACATTGGCTATGCCAGGTTTGCCACGATTAGAGTGGAGGGGTGCATTAGGGTTCGCAAATGCGAACTGGAGAGCATCGCAAAAGCAAACAAGTGTTCGCAAATGCGAACTAAGGCAAAATCTGGCAATCTTCGCAATTGCAATAACTAAGCCCCCACTGTCACCTTCGCAATTGCGATAGCTGAGCACCAACAACACCAGAAGTCCAATTTCAGTTCAAAACTATTCTGAAACATGTCTGAAACTCATCCGAGCCCTCGAGGCTCCAAACCAAATATACACACAAGTCTAAAAACATCATACAAACTCGCTCGCACGATCAAAATACAAAAATAACATCTACAACTATGAATCAAACACTAAAATGCATAAATTTCAAAGTAAAGTTCAAGAATTTCTAAAGTTACAACTAAACGTTCGAATCCTATCAAATCAACTCCAAAGGACACCAAACTTTGTAGACAGGTTCTAAATACAATAACGGACCCATTCCAAGTCCCAAAATCAAATTCTAAGCTCGATATCTAAAAGTCAACCTACGGTCAAATGTTTCCAACTTCAAATTGTCAAATTTCGGCAAATCAATACAAATCAACCTACGTACTTTAGAAATTAATACCGGGCATACGCCCAAGTACGAAATCACTATACAAAGTTATTGGAGCAATCAAAACATAGTTCCGGGGTTATTTTTGCAAAAGTCAAAGTTTGGTCAATATTTCTAATTTAAACTTCTAAGTCAAGCATCAAAGGGTCCAAATTAACCCGAAAGCTTTCCGAAACGAAACTAATCACCCCCGCAAGTTATAAAATCATAAACACACATGTGTAAAGTATAAAAAGGAGTAACAAGGTGAAATTACACAAAACGACCGATCGGGTTGTTATAATTTCTCAAAATAAGCTGACTTTTCTAATTTGGCCAAATAGACTATAAGACTTATTCGACTTTGAGGTAAAACATAAAGTGGTAGTAAGAATTTTTTTAGAACAATATGCTCAGATAAGACATATTATAACGTGATATATTTTTTATTATTTAATATTGATCACAGAATAAAATGCATGTACTAATATTAAGGGGTTGGGTTGTTAGAGATATTAAAAAAAGAAAACATGTTATCAAGTACAAAATTTGAGAAACAGTTTCATGTCCTGCTTCTTAACTGATACTTAATAATTATATGTATTTTTTATAAAGGTGTCAATCGAGACGGACTGGCCCACTAACAACCCGGTTCGACCTGGTTCAGACCGGGTTAGCCCGATTTGGTAAGGGGTGGGAAGGGTTGGCTAGGGTGGGGGGTTGTGCCGGACTGGGTCGGGCCTTTTTTTGGCTACCTGTGCACCGAAACGCAGCTAGCCCGCTAACCCGTTTAAGGATTTTAACTGTGTTCCTGCCCAATCCAGCCCGGTCCAGTCCGGTTTAAGTTGTAAGTTTTTTTAAAAAAATTCTAACTGTTGCCAATGGTCAAAATAAAAAATGACCGTTGGGCAACGGTCATTTTTTGCACTTTTAACTATTTCGGCATATCCCCTTACTAAAATAGCCGCTCCACCCCTAATAATTGATAAATTACATTCTTAGCCTTTTAATAACTATAAATAGCCCCCCTCTTCTTTATTTTTTCTCACAACTTGCTCTCTTCTTTTACTCTTATTCTCTCTCAATTCCCTCTTGATTATTGAATGATTATTGCTTTCAAGATCTCAATTAATTAATATTTCAAGTTTTATCAATTATTTACGGTAGCCACTACAAAATTACAGTTATCAAGTGAAGTGTGGTTACCATTTTTGTTGCGTTCAAGTTAAATCATGCCCCGTGCGTCTAGAGTGCGTTCACATGTATGGGAACACTTTGAGGTGGTAGAACAAAATGAAGAAGTTCGCAAAGTATAGTGCAAGAATTGTGGTCGAGTCTTTAATGTTTGTCGAAATCGGGAGGGCACAATTGGTTTAAGGAGGCATATCAAGGGTTATCTTGAGCGTCCTCCAAGACTTCGTATTTAAGTTGATTTGAGACAGTTTGTGTTATTTTGAATTTGTTAGACTTATTTAAGCTTAATATTTTAGTTTATAAGACAAGTTAATTTAATGTATTATTATGCAGTGAAAATATGAGATGAATGCCTTTGAAGTTAGATCCTTATATATTGGTCTTATTAAATAATTTTATGTAGCCACTTAATTTTAATTTTCAAATTTTCAAATTCAAATTTCAAATTTAAATCTTTAAATTTTAAAAGTTTAATTTTATGCCTTAAAATACTTAGTAACCCGGCCCGGTCCGGATCCGATAATCCCGAACCCGGACTGGACCACCAAAATTCGGAATATCCCAGCCTACTACCAGCCCGGGACCCTAGCCCACTAACTAGCCTGCCCCACTAATCGGACAGGTTATTTTTGAATGTCCAGCCTGGTCCAGCCCGTCTGGTAAACACCCTTAAATTTCTATCTGGAAGAATGAGTGGAAACATAGCCTAAGTCCGATAATCACAGATGAAAGGACAAGTAAAAACTCAACAATACGACAACTTTTACACCGCGTTTTAGTCAATAAACTCCACAAGGTACCGAACCTCGAACAAATCACAACTCACGGGTCTCAATACCTGAACCCTATCACTTGGCATCATGTGCCCTCATTACACCTCATGACCGCACTGACGACTCGCGTGCCAAATGGAGCCATTCTCACATAGAAGGCAAGTGAGAAATGGGGTGCATCTATACTCAACAATATCAAGGAAACCTCTTATCCGATAAGAGCGCTTAACTATGTGTTTGCTTGTGCAAGTATCCGAACATAGTTCATACCAGCAAGTGAGCATAAGGAAAAGAACGGACAGCACGTAGAATATTTTCTCACAACTTTCACAAGATCAAGCTCACACAGATAAGTGTACCACTACACAAATATCAACAACAAGAATGCCCCTACGCCCTCACAAATCAATCCCTGACATAGCCCACCTTGTCTCGCCAAATGCGTAATAGTAAAGTAAATGCCGCCTTGTCTCGTCACACGTGCATAATAATGTTCCTACCTTGTCTCGCCACATGCGCAACCCATATATATATATATATATATATATATATATATATATACTGCCTTGTCACGCCGTATGTGCAAATATCAATAGTAACAATAGCACGGCAGAAACCTCGTGCAACCCCATACCAAAGAGATGTCAACAAAGGGCACTCTCGAGATACCGTCTCGTAGTCCCAAAAGTAAATGCTCAACAGGGGATCTCCCGAGGTACCGCCTCATAGTCCCAAAAGTAAATATGTAAGACAGGGGGATCTCCCGAGGTACCACCTTATAGTCTCAAAGTAAATATGCAAGAACAATATGTACAAAATCAATAATAACACTAATTCAAGGGTACGACAAATAAATCAACTCAGAAATTCCAATACTCAAAGGAACGGAGGAATTAATTCACGAGGAGTAGCCACAATAGAGAATGCTAGTCATAATAGGAACAACTCAACAAGGGAGAAAATAATATGTAACAACGGTCCTACAAAATATAGTTCAACAACAAGGGAGATATCACGAGTCATTAATTCCAATAAGGATAAGTCAACTAAGATATAGAATATCTGAACTTCTTTTAAGATTGGGCAAGTACGAAAGAGACATAACAACTTCAATTAAGAATAAGCAGTATAAAGAAAAACAGTTAGTAAAAAGACAACATGGCGATAGAAGAGATAACAATTTTAGTTAGGGCACATATGACTCAAATAAGCAACGAGGGCGGATCCTGAAGCAATTAGTTCTAATTAATGCAGGTAGAAGTGAAACTAGTAATTAAGAAACGTAATCATAACGAGAACAACTGCATACTCAACGAATACAAGGACCTAAGAACCCAAAAAGGCCAACTTTCCACAAATAAGTCCGAGCACGTACTCGTCACCTTGCATACACGGACTTCAATTAGCATAGAAGACTCAAATCCTAAGGTGTAGTTCCCCCACACGAAGTTAGGCAAGATACTTACCTCGAACCAAGCTCAATCAATCGGTAACGATGAATTTCCACGAATATCCGACTCTGAATGGCCCAAATCTAGTTAAAATCAATTATATATCATAAATACAACTATAATAGACTAATCTAGTTAATGAAATCAAGACACTAACAAAAATTTAGAAATCCATTCTAAAAGGTCGACCCGGACCCATGTCTCGGAATCGAGTAAAAGTCACAAAATATGAACACCCATTCCCTCATGAGTTCACTCGTACCAAAATTATCCAAATCCGATATAAAAATCTCAATCAAAACACAAAATCTTAGTTGAAGAACTTCTTCCCATTTTTCCCCAAAAATTCAACCCAAATCTGAAATTAAATGATGAAATCAACCATAGATTAATGATATATAACCATAAAAAAGTTAAGAATCGTTACCCACAAGCTCCCTCTGAAAAACCCTCGAAATTTCACCTCAATCCGAGCTCTCTAGGTCCAAAGTTGGAGAATGAAATCAACCCTCGCACTTAGCCCTTTTCTGCCCAGCGATTTCCGTTTCTGCGAGCTTCCAGTCGCACGTGCGATGCCGCACCTGCGGAAATTCCATCGCAGGTGCGGAAATGACTTAAGTCCTCTGGTCTGCTTCTACGAGCATAAGGCCGAACCTGCGAGTGCGCGCCTGCGGATTCTTGTCAGCTTCTGCGGAATCCTCACTCAGTTCGCCTTTGGCTTCTACGATCCCTTCTCCGCAGAAGCGGCTCCGCTTCTGCGCCCCTTTTGTCTCACCTACGACCACTGGTTACCTAGACCACGACCGCATCTGCGAGCTCCCTTCCGCACATGCGAGTCCACACGTGCTAGTCCGCACATGCAGCTACCCCACCTCATGTGCAATTACACCAGAAACTTGAAAGCTTCAGCAATTACACAAGTCCAAATTTTGATCCGTTAAGCATTCGAAACTCACCCGAGACCCTCGGGACCTCAATCATACATACCAACCAGTCCTATAACACCATACGAACTTAGTCAAGCCCTCAAATAACATCAAATTCAAACTTAATGAACTTGAAACTTCAAATTTCTACAACCGATGCCGAAAACTATCAAACCGCGTCCGATTGACCCCAAATTTTGCACACAAGTCATATTCAACATTATGGACCTACTCCAACTTCTGGAATCGGATTCTGACTCCGATATCAAAAAGTCCACTACCGATCAAAATCTCCAAAAATTCGACTTTTGCCATTTCAAGCCGAAATGAGCTACAGACCTCCAAAACACGATCCAGACACGCCCCTAAGTCCAAAATCACCACCAGAGCTAACGGAACTGATGAAACTCCATTTTGTAGTCATCTTCACACAGTTCTGACTACGGTCAAAATCTTAAGACTTAAGCTTCCAAAACTTGTATCCTTCTTCCGATTTGACTCCGAATTATCCGGCAACTGAATTCAAACACGCACGCAAATCAATACACATAATACGAAGCTACTTAGGACCTTGTGCCGTCGATCGGGACTTAAATTCTCAAAACGATTGGCCGGGTCATTATATCCTTCCCCTCTTAAACAAACATTCGTCCTCGAACGTTCCAAGAATCGCCTCGAAGTCTTCAAATCAATGAAAGCACATATCCAACATACACCCGCGGGTGACCCCATGTCACCCCAATCCACATAAACCTTACAACACCATCTCAATTGTAATGCACCCTTTCCACTAACACCAATAAGCCTTAGAGTCAAAATTTTCACCTTCCATTCATCTCCAAAAGACCCGATTCTAAATCCATACCCGGTATCAGTCTCAACCAGCAGTAACAACTCATGCCTACACCCACAAGGTACGACCACTCAATATGACACGCCACACATAGGCCCGTAATAACATTTCTGATCACAATAGCTGCCCGTAATCAAAACCAGCACCAGCAATTAGCCTCATATCCGTTAGAACCTTATTTCAAACCTCCACAACACTAACAACGATGCAAGAAACATGAAGACATCTTAACTATACCCGAATCAACAAGTCACAACTAACACCACCGGGCACATACCCCGCAAGCTAAAACTCAAGAAGCACGGAACAAAAATGACTGAATATGTAAAGAGAAACACATAAGAGAAATAACAAACAAGCCCGACAGGTAAAACTCTCTATCAGTACCATACTACGAATTAATTTAAAAGGAAAAACCAAAGTATATGAACAAATCACAAGGATATCATCCTAATATAACCTCCATCGCGGCACGTAGCCTGGATCAAACATATCAAATCACATGGAATCGTGAGGGCTCACCCTCAACTCTGAATCACAAGCCGAATACACATCATAACAAATTGAAATCTTCCACTAACTCAATTTTGCCAATAAAATCACAACACTTACTGAACTCTCACCTCGGTAGAGTATCAAATCACAAATCTTAATCAAATTACTCAGGAATCATATCAAACCTGCCATAATAGACAATATGAATTCACTTCTAGTCTCGTAACTTTCAATAATAAATTAAAACAACGATATACATGGCTATCACTCATAGAATCTCCCAACAGAGGCAAACACATAAACATAATGCTAGGCCATGAACTCACCCATAGGTGGGACAACAAATAGGGGAACTCGCCCCGATAAGCAGAACCGAATCAAAATACGAATGGTGTCCCTCTGTAACAAATCAAAAGCATACGTGTATGACATCATCTGGCACAGTGGCCTCAAGACTACTATATGAAACATATCAACGGGCCGGGCCTTCCCCTCTTGGGCGCCCTCTACTCGCCTGAATACTCCGCTGTGACACACCTGTTTGGAGTCTAGGACAATCTCTCAACTTGTGGCTGGTATCTCCAGACTCGAAGCAACCTCTCTGCTGATGTGGCTATGGGAACTGTGCGATACGGGTACTCTGATATCCATGAGCACCTGAAATACTATGCGAAGCCTAAAGTGCAAACTGAACTAGCTGACCCACAAAAGTTATACCATGTCGTACCCTGCCTCCAAAATAAGGACCAGTAGATCTCTCCGGTCTACGAGGCCTCCTCGCCTCCCTGTCCTCTCTATCCTGACCTCGTATGTCTCCTCTATCCTTATCCCACATGCCCTCTACTTGGCGAGCGATCCCTACTACCTGCTGAAACAAAACATCCCACTCTAACTCCCGAGCCATGTTGAACCGAATATCATGCCTGAGCCCCTCAATGAATCTACGGGCACGCTCTCTAACTGTAGCGACCAAAGCAGGGGCATGTCTACCCAAATCACTAAATCTAATGGCGTACTCTGACACTAACATAGTGCTCTGACGCAGCAGCTCAAACTCAGCGTGCCATGCATCCCGAAGGGACCGAGGTACAAACTCTCTTAGGAACATATCTGAAAACCAAACCCATGTAAGTGAAGCTGACTCGGCCGGGCTACCCAACTTATACGCCCGCCACCATTGATAAACCGCTCCCCTAAGTTGGAACATAGTAAAATCAACCCCGCTCGTCTCCATAATACCCATAGTATGGAGAATGCGGTGACACTCCTCCAGGAAACCCTTGGCATCGTCTGTCGTCAATCCACTGAAGGTAGGAGGGTGGTACTTCTAGTACCTCTCAAGTATAAGTTGTTCTTCCTCAGATGCTGCTGCCCTAACCACGACTGAACTAGAACCACAAGCTGTGTCGCCATGATACTTGGAACCTTACCAATATGAACTCGCTGCTCTGGAGTGTGGGCGGCGGGAGTTTGGTTTCCTCCCTCGGTCTGTGAAATGGCTGGTACAACCAGAATTAACCCCGCCTGAGCCAATGTACAAAACATGCTCAGGAACTGTGCTAAGGTCTCCTGAAGTCCGGGGTTAACAGCAGGCGCCTCCGGTACCTGCCCACCCCCACAACTAGAACTACTGGCGACTCCTCAACTGCTGCTCTAGTAAGTGCCCTAGTCCGGGTAGTTTAAGACTCAAAGCATGAATTACTTGTGTTAATTGTATTTCCTGATTAATTAATATTAAATTAATATATATGAAAATATTGTAAATTGTTAGATAAAGATATTAAAGGATGAAAATATCATATGCTTGATTTTCTGTTTAAATCAATTAATTGTTAAAAGAAATTGTCCTTCCTCCCGAATTTATATCATAATAAATATACTCTCCTTCCGGAGGTACATAAGAAAATGTCCTCCTTTCTTGTGGAACGGGCCGAATGCCTCGACAAGATAGATGCATCTATGGATCGCGTCGCATATCCCTCGGCAGTGTACACGACACTCTGGATCGGGTCGTACGTCCTCGGCAGAAATCATGCTTAATAATAATAATAATTACACGATACTTTAATAGCTTATTTCAGCTTGCGAAGCTAATTGATAAATTGGAAAATCCTTGAAATTTAATGAATTATTATTCTTGCTTGTTAAAGAATTAATTGTTATTCCTGTAAATGATATTTAATTGATAAATTAGAAATTATTTGAATTGAAGGAATTTAATTAATATATTGAGAATTGTTGCATTTGAAAGAATTTGATTATTTTCGCTGATTAAATAAATTATTTTAAATTCTGTAAATCATGCTGATTTAAATATCCTAGTTGTATTTCAATTATTATTATTGACCCATATTGAGTGTCAAAGTCGGCCATCTCGTCTCTACCACTTCGAGATTAGGCTTGATACTTACTGGGTACACGTTGTTTACGTACTCATACTACACTTGATACACTTTTTGTGCAGGAACTGAGGCAAGTACTAGTGGGGGACCTATCGTCTTACACCCACGTTATCCAGGGGCATAGTGGTGAGCTGTTTCTCTGATCCATTCTGCAGCTACTAGTGTCTCTCTTTGTATTTTTTTCATTCTGTCTATTTTTATTTCAGATAGTATTTGAGATTTTGTACAATCTATTAGATCTCATACACTTGTGACATCAGGTCTTGGCACACGCATTGGTAGAGTTTGGGTTTTATTATATTTTCTGGGTTTTAAATTTTATCAATGTATGCTTAATTTATTAGTTGGCTTGCCTAGTTGTAGTGTTGGGCGCCATCATGACTTATAGGTGAAATTGGGTCGTGACAACATGGTATCAGAGCACTAGGTTCACGCAGGTCTCACAAGTTATGAGCAGGCCTAATGGAATCTTGTGGATCGGTACGGAGACGTCTGTACTTATCTTCAAGAGGCTATAGGGTGTTAGGAAATTACCTTTCTCCATATTCCATTATGCAATTAATGTAGTACTAAATATCCTTCTTTTATTCTCTCACAGATGGTGAGAACGCGCTCGAATGAAGTTTCAGACCAGGGAAGATCTACTCCCCTAATTGCTAGAGGCCGAGGCCGAGGGAGGGCTCCAGCCCGTGGTAGAGGGCGAGGATGTCCCAGGTCTATTCCAGTTATGCCTCCAGTGGGTCCAGCAGAGAACCCCATTGTTGAGGAACAGGATGGGGTGCCTTTGGCAGAGCCAGCTCCGGTGGATTTCACATCTGCACCGGAATTTCAGGATGTCGTGGGTCGTATGCTACGGTTCATGGACAATATGACTCACGCCGGTTTATTTTCGGCAGACCCAGCCACATCTCAGGCGGGCGGGGGAGCACAGACCCCTACCGTACAGGCTCATGGACAGGAAGCTACTATATATCAAACCCAGGGTGCACTACCCGTGGGTGGAGCCCAACCAGTAGTAGCAGCTACACCTGAGCCCAGGCCAGCTGTAGCCGCCGATCCTTAGAAACTATTGGACCATTGGACTAGACTAAAGCCTCCTGTCTTTGGGGGTGAGTGACATGAGGATCCACAGGACTTCATTGATCATTGTAGGGACAGACTGCACAACATGAGGATATTGGAATCTCATGGGGTTGACTTCGCTACTTTTCAGCTAGAGGGTAGAGCCTGTAGATGGTGGCAGTCTTATGTTCTCGGCAGACCAGCAGATTCTCCTCCCATGACATGGGACAAGTTCACCTGTATCTTCCTGGACATGTATATTCCACCCTCCCAGAGAGAAGAGTTGCGGTTTCAGTTTGAGCAGCTCCAGCAGGGTCAGATGTCAGTGACTGATTATGAGGTGAGGTTTTTTAAATTATCTCGCCATGCACTTATGATACTCCCTACTGAGGCGGAGAGAGTGCGGAGATTTGTAGCCGGTTTACATACTGGTATTCAGGCAACTATGGCTCGAGAGGTTGAGATAGGTACTTCTTATGAGCGAGTTGTGGAGATAGCCCAGAGGATTGAGGGTGTGCGTCAGCGGAGCCGAGAGCAGATTATGAGAGATAAGCGGTTCATCTACTTTGGAGAGTTCAGAGGTGCTCTGTCTAGGGGCAGAAGTCAGTTCGTGAGGGGGCAGTGCAGCAGACCCCCATTTCCAGCACCACCACCTCCTCGAGGTGCCCTAGTGCGACCTTATCTCAGTACTATACCAGAGAGTTCCTACGCCTACCAGCTATTCAGGGTCCTCCCAGTGGATATTCAGTTTCCCAGGGCTAGACACTTAGTCAGCAGCCCATCGCACCGAAAAGTTGCTATGAGTGCGGGGATCCCAGTCACATGCAGAGGTTTTGCCCCAGGCTTCGGGGTAGACCAGTACAGCAGGGTCAACAGCCTATGTTTACCGGACCAGTTGCTCGACCAGTAGTCCAACCACCAAGATGTGGAGGACAGGTGGGTAGGGGCCGTCCTAGAGGTGGAGGTCAGCCAGGCGGAGGCCAGCCAGTTGGCGCACCAGCTCGGTTCTATGCTTTATCGGCTATACCAGATGTAGAGGCCTCAGATGCTGTGATTACAGGTATTATTTATGTTTGTGGCAAAGATGCCTCAGTATTATTTGATCCAGGATCCACGTATTCATATGTGTCATCTCTATTTGCTCCATTCCTGGGTGTTCCTTATGAGTCCTTGGGTACTCCTGTAGGCGATTATTCTATTGTGAACCGGATCTACCAATCTTATATTATTACACTCTGTGGTTATGAAACTAGAGCAGATCTCTTATTGCTCGAGATGATCGATTTTGAAATTATTCTAGGTATGGACTGGTTATCTCCATATCATGCTGTTCTAGATTGTCATGCCAAAACTGTTACCTTGGCTATTCCATCTTTGCCTAGGCTGGAGTGGAAAGGTTCGTCGGTTAGTTCATTTAATCTGGTTGTTTCTTTTATAGAGGCTCAACACATGGTTGAGAAGGGTTGTTTGGCTTATCTAACCTATGTTCGCGATACTACTGCAAAGACTCCGGCTATTGATTCAGTGCCAGTAGTTCGGGAGTTCTTCGATGTATTTCGTTCAGATCTTTTAGGTATGGCACCTGATCGTGATATTGATTTTTGTATTGACTTGACTCTAGATACCCAGCCTATATCTATCCCACCGTATCGCATGGCTCCGAAAGAATTGAAACAATTTAAAGAACAACTTGAAGAGTTACTAGCAAAAGGGTTCATTAGACCGAGTGTATCGCCTTGGGGTGCACCGGTATTATTTGTGAAGAAGAAAGATGGAACAATGCAAATGTGTATTGATTATTGCCAATTGAACAAAGTTACTATTAATAATAAGTACCCGTTGCCGCGTATTGATGACCTATTTGACCAGTTGCAGGGTGCTAGGGTATTCTCTAAGATCAACTTGAGGTCGGGGTATCATCAGTGGAAGATTCGAGATTCTGATGTTTCGAAAACTTCTTTCTGTACTAGATGTGGTCATTATGAGTTTCTGGTAATGTCTTTTGGTTTAACTAATGCCCCGGTAGCATTTATGGATCTGATGAACATGGTATTCAGGCCATATATTGATTTGTTTGTCATTGTCTTGATTGATAACATTTTGATCTACTCACGCAGCAAGGAGGAACATGAGCAGCATATGAGAGTAGTGCTTCAGACATTGCAGGAACAAAAGCTACATGCTAAGTTCTCTAAATGTGAGTTTTGGCTAGAGTCTGTAGAATTTTTGGGACATATTGTATCGAGCGAAGGTATTAAAGTTGATCCCAAAAAGAATGAGGCAGTTCAGAATTGGCATCGTCCCACTTCGGCGACAGAGATCAAGAGTTTTCTAAGTTTAGCAGGTTATTATCGTCGGTTTGTGGAAGGTTTTTTTTATCTATTGCAGCACCTTTGACCAAATTAACCCAGAAGGGTGTTCAGTTCCGATGGTCCGATGATTGTGAGTCAATCTTTCAGAAGCTCAAGACAACATTGACTACAACACCAGTGTTAGTGTTACCTTCCGGTTTGGGAATGTATACAGTGTATTGCGATGCTTCACGCGTTGGTTTGGGTTGTGTATTAATGCAGGAAGGGCGAGTTATTGCATATGCTTCACGCTAGTTGAAGCCCCATGAGCAGAATTATCCGGTACATGATTTGGAGTTAGTTGCGATTGTTCACACCCTTAAGATTTGGAGGCATTATCTTTATGCGGTGTCTTGTGATGTTTATATTGATCATCACAGTTTGCAGCATTTGTTGAAGCAGAGGGACTTAAATTTAAGGCAGCACAGATCGCTGGAATTACTAAAAGGTTATGATACTACTATCCTATATCATCCAGGTAAAGCAAATATAGTTGCAGATGCCTTGAATAGAAAGGCTAAAGGAATGGGTAGTTTGGCTTTCATTTCAGCAAAAGAGAGGCCATTAGCTTTGGATATCCAGTCCTTGGCCAACAGACTTGTGCGGCTAGATATTTCAGAGCCCAGCCGAGTTCTTGCATGTGTCGTAGCTCAATGTTCACTATTTGAGCAGATCAAGGCTCGCCACTATGATGACCCACACTTAATGGTTCTTCGAGAAACGGTACTACGAGGTGGTGCCAAGGAAGTTACTATTGGTGCGGATGGTGTTTTGCGACTCCAGGATCTTCTGTGTGTTCTTAATGTGGATGAACTGAGGAAAAAGATCCTGGAGGAGGCACACAGTTCTTGGTGCTCTATTCATCCAGGTGCTACAAAGATGTATCGTGACTTGAGGCAGCATTATTGGTGGCAACGAATGAGAAAGGACATAGTTGAGTATGTAGCTAGGTGTCTAAATTGCCAGCAAGTTAAAGATGAGCACCAGAGGCCAAGTGGCCTACTTCAGCAGATGACTATACCGGAATAAAAATGGGAACGCATCACTATGGACTTTGTAGTTGGGTTGCCACGGACCTTGAGCAAGTTTGATGCAGTTTGGATGATTGTTGACAGGTTGACCAAGTCGGCACATTTTATTCTTGTTGTGACTACGTATACTTCGAAGAGGTTGGCCCAGATTTATATTCAGGTGTGCCAATTTCCATCATATTAGATAGAGGCCCTCAGTTTACTTCACATTTCTGGAGAGTAGTACAGAGTGAATTAGGGACCCGTGTAGAGCTCAGCACAGCCTTTCATCCGCACACCGATGGGCAGTCAGAGACAGTTCAGATTTTGTAGGATATGCTCAGGGCATGTGTGATTGACTTTGGAGGTCAGTGGGATCATTTCTTTCCTTTGGCCGAGTTTGCTTATAATAACAGTTACCAATCCAGCATCGAGATGGCTCCATTTGAGGCTTTATATGGTCGTCGATGTCGTTCACCTATTGGATGGTTTGAGCCCAGTGAGGCTAAGTTATATGGTACTAATTTGGTAAAGGATGCCTTGGAAAAAGGTGAAGTTGATTCAGGAGAGACTTTGTACAGCACAGTCCAGACAGAAGAGTTATGCGGATCAGAAAGCACGTGATTTATCCTTTATGGTAGGTGAAAAAGTTCTCTTGAAGGTTTCGCCGATGAAGGGAATTATGAGATTCAGGAAGAAGGTCAAGTTGAGCCAAAGGTTTATAGGCCCATTTGATGTGTTGAGACGAGTTGGGGAGGTTTCTTATGAGCTTGCATTGCCTCCTAGTCTATCGGGAGTTCATCCGGTTTTCCATGTATCTATGCTCCAGAAGTATCATGCTGACCTATCACATGTGTTGGACTTCAGCACAGTTCACCTAGATAAGAGTTTGGGTTATGAAGAATAGCCATTTATCATTGTTGATAAACAAGTTCCCCAGTTGAGGCCCAAGAGGATTTCAACAGTAAAGGTCCAGTGAAGGGGCCAACCAGTAGAGGAAGCGACTTGGGAGGCCGAGGAGGACATGCGGAGCAAATATCCACACTTATTTAGCACTCCAGGTATTATTCTAAACCTGTTCGAGGACGAACGTTTGTTTAAGAGGTGGAGAATGTAATGACCCAACCGGTCATTTTGACTTTTAGAAACCTGCTACCTAAAATAAAACTCCCCGAACATGCTTTTATTAATTTATGACTTGCGGGGATGGTTGGTTCGAGATTTGAAAGCGTTTGGGTTGAAATCGAAACACTTGGTTCCTTAAGTTAGCTTTAAATGAACAAGTTTGACTTCGGTCAATATTTTGAGAAAACAACCCTGGAATCGAGATTTGACGGTTCCAATAGGTTCGTATGATGATTTTGGACTTGGGCGTATGTCCGAATCGGGTTTTGGATAACCCGGGAGCGTTTTGACGCTTAATAGTAAAAATCAACTATTTCAAGGTTTAAACTTCTTCAAATTTGGTTTGAAGTAGGATTTTTAGTAATTGAAGTCCGTTTGGAATCCGAGTTAGGGAATAGTTCCGTATAGTGATTTAAGACTTGCACGCAAAATTTTATGTCATTCCGAGTAGTTTAAGTATATTTCGGCACATTGGAAGTAAATTGAACTTGAAATTCTTAAGTTTGAATCAATTTGGTTTGAGGTGTGATTCATAGATTTGATGTTGTTTTACGCGTTTCGTGAGTTGGAGCGAGTCCGTTTTATGATTTCAAACTTGTTGGTATTTTCGGACGGGGTCCCGGGGGCCCCGAGTGTACCCCGGACTATGCTCGGACCAAGTTGGAAGTTGGGAGCCAAAACTGAAGCTCCCAGCTACTGTAAGAATCACACCTGCGCTTGGCCAGCCGCAGGTGCGGCAGTATCTCACAGAAGCGAGCCTCGCAGATGCGAGTTTTTGTGCGCAGAAGCGGAAAAGGGAAGAGGGTAATCGACCGCAGATGCGGAGAATTTGCGCACCTACGAACGCGCAGGTGCGAAGCTTTGTGCGCAAATGCAAGAATTGGCCAGGTAAGTGGAACTCGCACCTGCGAGGATTTTTCGCAGGTGCGGTACTCTGTCCGCAGGTGCGCAAGACCTGTTTGGCAGAAAGCTTAAAAGAACGAGAATTCACCATTTTTGTCCATTTTTGCCCATTCTTAGGCGATTATGGAGCTTTTTGAGAGGAGATTTCAACTAACAACTTTGAGGTAAGTTAATTCTATACCCTTGAGCTAAATACATAGATTATGAGTATATTATAACTAGTAAATCTTAGAAATCAAGGGTTTAGGTAAAAAAACATAATTTTTTTATAAAAGTGAGATTTTAACCACGAAAATAGTTATGGAATTGAGTAGAAATTATATATTCAAGTTCTTGAGATTATGGGTAACGTTTTCATCCTGAAATTTCCAGAATCCGAGCACGTGGGCCCGGGATGAATTTTAGAAATTTTACTATTTTGGATAGGGTAATTTATTTAATAGATGAATTTCGAATTTATTGAACATATATTAATTATTTTATATAACTTTTGGATAGTTTCGGATTTTTCGGTATTGAATCGAGAATTTTACGCGACGCGATAATCGAAAAGTGGACTTTGAGACGAGGTAAGTCTCTTGTCTAATCTTGTGAGGGGAAAATTATCCCATAGGGAATAAATTGAATAATTGTTGCTAATTGCGGGGGCTACGTATGCACGAGGTGACGAGAGTCCGTGCGTAGCTACTATAAATGCTAAAGTCCGGGTAGTTTAAGACTCAAAGCATGAATTACTTGTGTAAATTGTATTCCCTGATTAATTAATATTAAATTGATATATACGAATATATTGTGAATTGTTAGATAAAGTTACTAAAGGATGAAAATCTCATATGCTTGATTTTCTGTTTAAGTCAATTAATTGTTAAAAGAAATTGTCCTTCCTCCTGAATTTATATCATAATAAATATACTCTCCTTCCGGAGGTACATAAGAAAATATCCTCCTTTCTTGTGGAGCGGGCCGAACACCTCGGCAGGATAGATGCATCTATGGATCGCGCCGCACGTTCCTCGGCAGTGTACATGACACTCTGGATCGGGCCGCACGTCCTCGGCAGAAATCGTGCTTAATAATAATAATAATTACACGATACTTTAATAACTTATTTCAGCTTGCGAAGCTAATTGATAAATTGAAAAATTCTTGAAATTTAATGAATTATTATTCTTGCTTGTTAAAGAATTAATTGTTATTCCTGTAAATGATATTTAATTGATAAATTGGAAATTATTTGAATTGAAGGAATTTAATTAATATATTGAGAATTGTTGCATTTGAAGAAATTTGATTATTTCTGCTAATTAAATAAATTATTTTAAATTCTGTAAATCATGCTGATTTAAAGATCCTAGTTGTATTTTAATTATTATTATTGACCCATAGTGAGTGTCAAAGTCGACCATCTCATCTCTACCACTTCGAGATTAGGCTTGATACTTACTGGGTACACATTGTTTACGTACTCATACTACACATGTTGCACATTTTGTGTAGGAACTGAGGCAAGTACTAGTGGGGGACCTATCGTCTTACACCTACGTTATCCAGGGGCATAGTGGTGAGCTATTTCTCTGATCCGTTCTGCAGCTACTAGTGTCTCTCTTTGTATTTTTTCATTCTGTCTATTTTTATTTCAGACAGTATTTGAAATTTTTTATAACCTACTAGATGCTCATACACTTGTGACACCAGGTCTTGGCACACACATTGGTAGAGTTTGGATTTTATTATATTTTCTTGGTTTAAAATTTTATCAATGTATGCTTAATTTATTAGTTGGCTTGCCTAGCTGTAGTGTTGGACGCCATCACGACTTATAGGTAAAATTGGGTCGTGATAGAATACAAGGACCTAGGAACCCAAAAAGGAAAACTTTCCACAAATAAGTCTTAGCACGTACTCGTCACCTCGCATACACGGACTACAATTAGCATAGAAGACTAAAATCCTAAGGGGTAGCTCCCCCATACGAAGTTAGGCAAGATACTTACCTCGAACCAAGCTCAATCAATCGGTAACGATGCCTTTCCACGAATATCCGACTCTGAATGGCCAAAATCTAGCCAAATCAATTACATATCATAAATACAACTATCATAGACTAATCTAATTAATGAAATCAAGACTTTAACAAAAATTCCGAAATCCGTCCTAAAAAGTCGACCCGGGCCCACGTCTCGAAATCGGATAAAAGTCACAAAATATGAACACCCATTCTCTTAGTTGAAGAACTTTTTCCCATCCGATATCAAAATCTCAATCAAAACCCAAAATCTTAGTTGAAGAACTTCTTCCCATCTTTTCCAAAAATTTCAACCCAAATCTGAAATGAAATGATGAAATCAACCATAGATTCATGATATATAACCATAAAAGAGATAAGAATCATTACCCACAAGCTTCCTCTAGAAATTCCTCGAAATATCGCCTCAATCCGAACTCTCTAGGTCCAAAATTGGAGAATGAAATCAACCCTCGCACTTAGCCCTTTTCTACCCAGTGATTTCCGCTTCTGCTAGCTTCCAGCCGCACCTGCAGAAATTCCATCGCAGGTGCGAAAATGACTTAGGTCCTCTGGTCCGCTTCTGCGAGCATAAGGCTGCACCTACGAGTGCGCGCCTGTGGATTCTTGTCCGCTTCTGCGGAATCCTCACTCAGCTCCCCTTCCGCTTCTACGATCCCTTCTCCGCAGGAGCGGCTCCGCTTCTGCGCCCCTTTAGTCGCACCTGCGACCACTGGTTACCCAGACCACGGCCGCATATGTGAGCTCCCTTCCGCACGTGCGAGTCGGCATGTGCGAGTCTGCACCTGTGGCCACCCACCTCAGGTGCGATTACACCTGAAGCTTGAAAGCTTCAGCAATTACATAAGTCCAGATTTCGATCCGTTAAGTATCCGAAACTCACCCGAGGACCCCGGGACCTCAATCAAACATACCAACCAGTCCTATAACACCATACGAACTTAGTCGAGCCCTCAAATCACATCAAACAACGCTAAAAACACGAATCACTATCCAATTCAAACTTAATGAACTTGAAACTTCACATTTCTACAACCGATGCCAAAACCTATCAAACCGCGTCCGATTGACCCCAAATTTTTCACACAAGTCATATTCAATATTATGGACCTATTCCAACTTACGGAATCATATTCCGACCCCGATATCAAAAAGTCCACTACCGTTCAAAATCTCTAAAAATTTGACTTTCGCCATTTCAAACCTAAATGAGCTACAGACCTCCAAAACTCAATCCGGGTACGCCCCTAAGTCCAAAATCACCCAACGGAGCTAACGGGACCAACGTAACTCCATTACGGAGTCGTCTTCATACAGTTCCGACTATGGTCGAAATCCTAAGACTTAAGCTTCCAAAACTTGCATCCTTCTTCCGATTTGACTCCGAATCATCCGGTAACTGAATTCAACCACGCACACAAATCAATACACATATTACGAAGCTGCTCAGGACCTTATGCCGTCGATCGGGACTTAAATTCTGAAAAAGAACGGCCGGGTCGTTACAGATATTTGTGATGCACGGGGTACTAATATTAGTATTTATATAATAATAAAAAATGGAATTAGTCAAATACAAAGTAAGCAAACTTTAGTGTGTGATAAATACATGTATATACATAAGTAATATTAGGTACTATATTTTTTTTTAAAATAAAAGCATTAAAAAATTCTAAATTACACAATAGAATTAACAAAAGAATTAGAGTTTGCCCCTTCTGTTGACGGTTATATTTGAAAACAGAAAACCTCCAAGAAACGGAATTCTGAATGTATAAATAGACAACGAAACTCATAATTTCTCTTCGCCTCATTGTTCGCTCTCACCCTCTAAGCTTCTTTCAAAATTCCAAGCATTTTCTCATTTCAGGTAAGATCAAAAACCTTTTTTTTTTTTCCTTTCATGAGTATTTTGGAGACGCTTATACTGGTTGTTATTTCTTTATTTTCTCTCTTGTATGTAAACATCTGTATTACCCTGTTCTTACAGTGGTTAGTAATCCAAATTGGATTGATTATATTATTCATGAGATTTTTATGTTCTTACACCTTGTACGAAATATGCATTTTTTCTTTATGTTTAATTTCTGTATCATTTCTTGAAAGTTTAAGTGTTACTTGAAGGTGGTTCTTTTATTATTTCATATTTTTTGTTTTCTGTTTGCTTTCCATTAAAAGTGTATTGGGTAATTATACACTATATATTAACTTGCTGTTATTTTTTTTCTTTCGGATTTTTGTATGAAGTGTTCAATTTTCTATGTCACGACCCAAAATCTAACTAGTCGTGATGGCACCTAACCCCCCCCCCTCCCCCCTGCTAGGTAAGCCAACTTTCAATTATCCTATTTCAATAATAATTATTAAAGCAATTTAAGTAAATAATTATCTTAACCTTATAATGCCCCAAGAACTAGTAGTACAAATCATGAGTTTCTAAGAATAGAGTGTACAAAGCGGAAATAAAATAAATACATAGTCTGTTTGAATAATACATAAACAAAGCTTTTATAAATCTAAGACTACCCTGAACAAGAGGCAGCTACAACAGGAACGCAGGTACATCTTCAGATCCCGCAACCATTGAGCACAGCAACAACGGCAGCCAGTATCTGCACGCAATGTGCAGAAGTGTAGTATCAGTACAGCCGACCCCATGTACTAAATAAGTAACAAACCTAGCCGTAGGTTTAAAGCAGTGACGAGCTTCTACCAAGGTCGGGTCTAAAACCACTAGTCCATAACAACATAAAGCAAATAGTACCAGAAGAAACACAGAGATAACAATGCTCAGCCGAAACATGATTTCAAAAATAATAGTTCTTCCTTTCAAATATACCAGTGAAAACCCAAATCGTTTGTCGAAGTTGCCAAAAATATGAATAGTTTGAAAACAATAAATTTCTCCAAAAATCTTTTCAATAATAAACAATATGTTTCATTTTCCTTCCGGATAACCCGTGTAAAACAAATGCATCACTATGCCCATCTGTCAAAATGTGTGAGAAATCATGAATAATATGATGCCGTACATCATGAGGAAAACACATCTCTATGCATATATGTCATGTGTGCATGTAAATGCAACACAAGGCCACTAGGCATATATGCACCTGCACAAAAATGTGCAGCAAGTGTAGTATGAGTACGTAAATCAACGCGTATCTAGTAAGTATCCAGCCTATCCTCGAAGAAGTAGTGACGAGGGGTCGACTTCGACACTTACTATGGGTTATAAATAAAATGTCAATGATATAATTAAACATGGATTATATAATACAATTGCAAGCTCAATATTTTGGAGTAAGTAAGCAGTTCCTTTATAATTAAGAAATCTCCAAATTTATTTTCCATTATTTAACAATTTATCTCAGGTCAAGGAGGCAATATCATTTATTGTTAATTCCAAAGCAATCAATTAAATCATGCGCAAATCATGCCGAGGTCGTACGGCCCGCTCCAACATAAATATTTAAACTGTGCACTACCTAGGGTTGAACGACGCGAATCATAGATGCATCTATTTAATCTGCCGAAGCGTTCGGCCCGCTCCATAAAAGATAAACACATTCAATAGTTAATCAAGAATTCTTTAAGGAGCAATTGTCCAAGAAATGTCAATTCTCATTTGACGGTCAAGAAAAAAAACGAAGTTTAACCTTTTTAAAAAAAAATCCTTTTACCAAGTTCAATATGTTTTAAGCAATTTAAATTAACAATAAGGTTGCAAATATCACAAGTATAGCATGATTTAGGTCCAAACTACCCGGACATGAGCATAATAGTAGCTACGCACGGACTCTCGTCACCTCGTGCGTACGTAGCCCCCCACAAATAGAAGCACATATTAAGTTAATTCACCTATGGGGTTAATTCCCTCTTACAAGGTTAGAAAGGAGACTTACCTCGCTCCGAAATTCCATAGCCGGCTCCCAAGCCTTTCCAACAACTCAAACCGATGCCCAACGCTCCAACACTAGTCAATAAATGTGCAAACCCATAAAAATACACTCTAATACTCACAACAATTTGATTTAAACAAATTTCCAACTCTGCTCGAAAAGTTGATAAAATCACCCTCGGGGTCACGTGCTCGGATTCCGAAAATTTTCAAAGAAAAACTTTACCCATAACATCACGAACTCAAATATATAATTTATTTCAAATTTCATGCCCAAATTCGTGGTCAAAATCCAAAATATAAATTTCTAGGTTTTCCTCTTAAATCCCACATTTCTACAAATTTTCATGTCTAAATCCATATATAATCCAAGTATTTAACTTGAAATAGGTGGAGATCGCTTACCTTGACATAGATGACGAAAATCTCCCTTCCAAGAGCTCCAAATATTGCCCAACCAAATGAAAAATGGAGGAAAAAATGGCCAAATCCCGTCTTTAAAACAATCTGCCCAGGCCAGGTCCTTCTTCACGTTCGCGCTCAAAGCCTCGCATTCACGAAGGCTGCAGACACCACTGCTTCCCGTTCGTGGCTGGAGCTCCACGTTCGCATAGGCCAAACTACTCCAAGCCCCCTTTCCGCTTTTCTTCTTTGCGTTCGCGACCCCTGTGTCGTGTTCGCGTAAGCTTCCTTAAGCAACCCTCACGTTCGCGACCTCCGCCTCGCATTCGCGAAGGCCAAAACCCAGCTGCCTTAAATTCCTCTTCGCGAACGCAGGACACCCTTCGTGTTCGCGATGAAGGAAGCCAGATACCAGCAACAGCAGTCCAAAACAGCCCGAAATGATCCGAAATCATCCTGAAACACACCCGAGGCCCCGTCCAATCACACAAACCAGTCCCTCAACATAACACGAATCTGCTCGAGGCCTCAAATCAGATCAAACAATATCAAAATCATGAATCACACCACAATTCGAGTTTAATGAACTTTAGAACTTCAAACTTTTACATTCGACACCGAAACATATCTAATCACGTCCGATTGACCTCAAATTTTGCACACAAGTCACATTCGACATTACGGGCCTACTCTAACTCCAAAAAATTAGAATCTGACCCCGATATCAAAAAGTCCACTTCCGGTCAAACTTCTCAAAAACCTTCTAGAAATTTAACCACCGCAAGACACCTCCCACATGTCCTTCCTCATTCTTCGCTGCCCAGTTGTTGCCTTAAATAAAAATCTATCTCTGTAGCACTTGAACCAATAGGTCGCTACCAACTTTAAACTTCCCTGAAGATCATCTTTCTCGAGCCATCAACCCTAGAAACACCGATTCGATCCCGAAATCGCTATACCCCGTTATTTCTGACAACAGTTTCTCCGGCACCATTTCACAATACCTTGCCCCGAAGGAGAATCGAAGAAACTATAACATATGGCAAACTTAACATATTCAGCAAGGACAACGACACCACATCACGGATGAAGATTCCAACACGCTCGAAAATACCAAGTCTTGTTACTCCATCAACCCAAACCTGAACATTCTTAGTCCGATTGCTTTTCCTCCGCTGGAAATAAAATACTGAACCTCTGAATCATGCATGGAGAAAAAAAACCTCCTTTCTAATAATTCACTGCCCCTACACATAGACAAGTATCCTACCACTACTTCAATACTGTGCGATAATAACTCATGAACTTCATAGCAATTGGTGCATAACCCCAAAACTATCAGAAAATACAGGTACTGAGCTGAGATGACAGAACATCCTTCCACAAGGCAACGACGTTAGCCCAATCGAATACGCAGCGAGAAACATCCTGCTCTACAACATTAGTGCCATTAAAATTCCTCTATTCCAAATTTATAACAAACGCTTCATGTCGCATAAGATCGAATAGGAAGGAAATAAAGGCATAAGCCTCAAAGGAATCAAATCGCATGATGAGGAATCAAGAAAGGGAAGTGCTCCTTACAGTCCTGTAGCCTCTCAAAGATAAGTACAAACTTCTCCGTACTGATCCGCAAGACTCTACTAGACTTGCTCATGACTCATGAGACCTAAGTGAACCTAGCGCTCTGATACTATGTTGTCATGATCCAACATCCATTAAAGGTCGTAATGGTGTCGGACACCGCTGTTAGGCAAGCCAAAAATAAATAATTAACTTGGTTCTCACTTTAATATTTTTGAAATCATATTTCCTTCAATTAAATGGTAAAAGATGAAATTTACAAAATAAATAATGATATTTTTAACAAATTCCAATACAGTGCAACCCACAATCGCCCCAAAACCCGGGGTCACAAGTGCATGAACCTCAACTAAGAAGGTAAAATAAAATACAACACCTGTCCGGAATACAAATTGGACAGGAAAATATAAATGCTCTGAGGGAGACTCTGCTAGCTGCGGACTCGTAACGTGGAATGCAGCTCACCTAATTCCCCACAATAACTGCGCCTCTTCGCCCATAAGGCCACTAGGCATATATGCACCTACACAAAAATGTATAGCAAGTGTAGTATGAGTACGTAAATCAACGCGTACCCAGTAAGTATCCCGCCTATCCTCGAAGAAGTATTGACGAGGGGTCGACTTCGATACTTCCTATGGGTTATAAATAAAATATCAATGATATAATTAAGCATGGATTATATAATACAGTTGCAAGCTCAATATTTTGAAGTAAGTAAGCAGTTCCTTTATAATTAAGAAATCTCCAAATTTATTTCTATTATTTAATAATTTATCTCAGGCCAAGGAGGCAATATCATTTATTGTAAATTGAAAAGCAATCAATTAAATAATGTGCAAATCAGGCCGATGTCGTATGGCCCGCTCCAACATAAATATTTAAACTTTGCACTGCCGAGGGTCGAACAACGCAAACCATAGATGCATCTATTTAATCTGCGAGGCGTTCGGCGCGCTCTACAAAAGATAAACATATTCCACAGTCAATCAAGAATTCTTTAAGGAGCAATTGTCCAAGAAATGTCAATTCTCATTTGAGGGTTAAGAAAAAAATAAGTTTAACCATTTTAAAAAAAATTCATTTACCAAGTTCAATATGTTTTAAGCAATTTAAATTAACAATAAGGTTGCAAATATCACAAGTATAGCATGATTTGGGTCCTAAACTACCTCAACATGAGCATAATAGTAGCTACGCACGGATTCTCGTCACCTCGTGCGTACATAGCCCCCCACAAATAGAAGCACATATTAAGTTAATTCACCTATGGGGTTAATTCCCTCTTACAAGGTTAGAAAGGAGTCTTACCTTGCTCCGGAGTTCCATAGCAGGATCCCAAGCCTTTCCAACAACTCAAACCGATGCCCAACGCTCCAAAACTAGTCAATAAATGTGCAAACGCATAAAAATACACTCTAACACTCACAACAATTCGATTTAAACAAATTCCCAACTCCGCTCGAAAAGTTGATAAAATCACCCTCAGGCCCACGTGCCCGGATTCCAAAAATTTTCAAAGATAAACTTTACCCATAACCTCACGAACTCAAATATATAATTTATTTCAAATTCCATGCCCAAATTCGTGGTCAAAATCCAAAATATAATTTCTAGGGTTTCCTCTTAAAATCCTAAATTTCTACAAATTTTCATGTCTAAATCTATATATAATCCAAGTATTTAACTTGCAATAGGTGGAGATCGCTTACCTTGACATAGATGACGAAAATCTCCCTTCCAAGAGCTCCAAAAATTGCCCAACCAAATGAAAAATGGAGGAAAAAATGGCCAAATCCCGTCTTTAAAACAATCTGCCCAGGCCAGGCCCTTCTTCACGTTGGCGCTCAAAGCCTCACGTTCGCGAAGGCTGCAGACACCACTGCTTCGTGTTCGCAGCTGGAGCTCCGCGTTCGTGCATTCGCGTAGGCCAAACTACTCCAGGCCCCCTTTCGGCTTTTCTTCTTTGCGTTCGTGACCCCTGTGTCGGGTTCGCGTAAGCTTCCTTAGGCAACCCTCCGCGTTCGCGAAGGCCAAAACCTAGCTGCCTCAAATTCCTCTTCGCGAACGCGGGACACCCTTCGTGTTCGCGATGAAGGAAACCAGATACCAGCAACAACAGTCCAAAACAGCCCGAAATGATCCAAAACCATCCCGAAACATACCCATGGCCCCCGGGATCCCGTCCAATCACACAAACCAGTCCCACAAAATAACACGGACCTTCTCGAGGCCTCAAATCACATCAAATAATATCAAAATCATGAATCACACCCCAATTCGAGCTTAATGAACTTTAGAACTTCAAACTTTTACATTCGATGCCGAAACCTATCCAATCACGTCCGATTGACCTCAAATTTTGCACACAAGTCACATTCGACATTACGGACCTACTCCAACTCCCAAAAATTAGAATCTAACCCGGATATCAAAAAGTTTACTTCCGGTCAAACTTTTCGAAAACCTTCAAATTTTTAACTTTCGCCAAATGACCCTGAAATGACCTACGGACCTCCAAATCCATTTCCGGAAGCGCTCCTAATAACAAATTCACCTTACAGAGTTATTCCCAGACTTAGAATCCTAAACAGACATCGATAACATTAAAATGCACTTCAACCCAAATTTATGAAATTCTTTCAAAATGCCAACCTTCTACAATAGGCGCCGAAATGCTCCCGAGCGATCCAGAACTCGATACGGACATACGCCCAAGTCCAAAATCAACATACGAACCTGTTGGAACCTTCAAATCCCGATTTTGAGGTCATTTACCCAAAAATCACACTTTAGTCAATTCTTCCAACTTAAAGCTTTCGAATTTAGAATTGGCTTCCCAAACTAACTCCGAACTTCCCGAAATTCAATTCCAACCATACGCACAAGTCATAATACCTGCAGTGAAGCTGCTCAGAGTCTCAAACCGCTGAATGATAGCTAGAGCTCAAAATGACCAGTCGGGTCGTTACATTCTCTCCTACTTAAACATATGTTCCTTCTCGAACGTGCTAAGAACTGCTCTAAAGTTGTCCGAAATCATTGTTTAACACCTCGTGCACCTACCTATGCTACCACAACTCAGTTGAGCACACTAGCTTGAGCAATCTGAAGATTCTCCCCATTATTTAGGCAAATAAGCCTTAGAGCCAAATTCCAACATCTGAGATTCTCTACTAGGGCTGCTTCCAACATACGAACACTGTTTCAATCACTACATGATGTACCAATACATGATTTTATACTCTCACTGAATTCACACCATGCACTGCATTATTCACATGCCCATATTAACATCCTCTGATGACAATAGCCAAAATCCCACGAATCTGATGCTCACAACACACCTCATGACACATATAAGTCTTGTTCCAATTCTCGAACTGCCATGACAGAGAAGATGAATAGAACTCATAGCCACCTGCCGAATCACAATTTATGGAGTCTCTCCTCCCGACAAGAACCATTACCTCATTCTGGATTGATTAACAATATTTACTCTTTAATATGCTACATATAAATCTGATCGCACTGATCCCAGGTCCAAAATTCTTGTCTCACCCAGTACAAGCTGCTCAGGCAATAAGCCACCTCAGACACTGCCCAAAAATCTCATATGATGCCACCATGTGCCAACAATCCACAAACTCGAATGTGGTACATAAGGAAAACAAACTCTGGAAAGAACTTCTTAGCCTACGTAATTAATTAAACAACCGAAAAGGTGTCATGAATCTTTCTCAGAAAATGTGAGACAAAACACGCAGGAATAGATATAGGGAACTGTGCTCAACATCACACTGTTGCGGCGTGCAACCCGATCCACACATGCTACCGTTGCGGCGTGCAACCCGATCCAACCATGATACCCGTGGTGGCATGCCACTCGATCTAAACAACATATCCGTGGTGGCATGCCACCCGATCCAACCATATACCCATGGCAGCATGCCACCCGATCCACATATCATAATATAAAGAAAACACACATCGAGCCGCAATGCTCATACACACGAAACGCCCGAATATCAACCATAAGCACGCCAAGTGAATAATACAAATCCTGGGGACACGGGTAGCGTCACGCTCTTCAAATATAAAGCACCACTAAGGTGCGATATATGGCCTACATCTCGAGAGCCATCCTGCTCACATAATACCACAAACCACACGGGATCTCAATACGAGTGCGAATAATCAAACCACCTCACAACCCACTTGGTATAATATAGATTACACGGAATAGCTGACGACAGAAATAACATCCAAGGCCCGAAGACCCTTCCAAAAATAACGTTATGCTGAAAGAAACACATCCGGCCTAATATAGAGCCCACATTCACATTTAGATCCATCCACGGACCTCAAGCCGATTCAGATCTTACCGCATTGGGCTAATACCCTTTCAAGGATCCACAATGACCATTTTCCCATGACACGCAAGAACAACCATCGAATCCAGAACAAACTTCCACAACTCACAATCAAATGAACCAAGCACCCTTTAGGCATAAATTCTCGCATTAGCGATAGTACCACAATCTTCATAATCAATCAGGTGACTACATGTCACACTTACACAATCTTCCTATGGGACGCACTCCCACGACCTTCCGCACTAGGTAACAGGTTTGCACCTCCATACTGCCGGCCACTTTAATGATGTAAAGCAAATCAAGAATCCACAACTTAGTACACAGAGCCTCTTAAACAGGACAACGATCTCAGGTGACGCTAAAGACAATACCAGCTTACTCTAAACATCTGAATTTTTCCCTACTCATCCGAGCCCTTGACATTCTTGTTGACACCGAACCGCAACCTTGATCCTCAATTTCAATTTCCCATGCCGCTCACTACACCTAACAGGCCAATACGTGAGAGTACCAGAATTCCATAATAACTCTTGATCCACTAATGGAATAAACACTTCATCAAATAGAAACCTTTTTACTTAGCTCATTTCAGAAGAGTCATTGCAACACGTGATTGAATTCTCATAACCGCAGAAAATAAAACCCCACATAGTGGTCTAAACCACCATGTCCCTTCCGGGATCCATCTACTCATAATAAGCCATAATAATCGAATACCTCCGAATAATTCAAATTATGGTGGCCGTCAAGCCTCGCACGTACCGCCGCAACCACCTGTAAAACTTCACGCTAAAGAAACGGATCACTGCCACAGTCATGCTGATTCAACCATTACTAACCGACCCTGCTTCCTTCCAATTTATTCTCTACTTGCCTTAGAAATAACAATAATAGCTCCATTCAAACGTCACGAACCCAAATCCGCACCCATCCTTAGTGACCTTATTTCACGGGACTAAGTTGTCTCCAAAACCCACGAACCATCTCATACCCTCCTTATGCGCATATTCGCATCTTCAACCGGTACACCCATTCTGAAAATCCCTCTATGAATCTAAAGTTACGTTCTCCTATTCTGCAAAGGCCACACCGCAAACCGAAGATAACATAGAACACTCCAAGCCACTTTTCATAATCCACCGCAAAAGCTCAATACTTAACCATACTACTGGCTCGAAATCCTTAGGCACCACACTTTGAACCCAGTAGAACCATTGTTGAGAGTCACCCACTCTGAATTGTTCCCAATTATTATCAAACGCCACACCCTGCTGGCCCATGAACACCCTCTCAAAGAAGCAACCAGCTGAATTACTTTCCTTGTACATCACATCCACATGAAGCATAGACTCTAAGTCTTCCCGAAACCTGAACATGAACCGATAAGGCCAAAGATAGTACACATTCCTCAAACCCTTTTCTCAATTTACCACTGATGTTTTCCTTTCCCTAGTCGTGATAACCCACCAACATGCCGATAACCAAAAACCTCATAAGTAGACCACTATGCAATCCAATCGTAGGCGGTGGGGTTTTCCCACTTAAGCTTGAAGCTACCATTACATCACCCTGGAACCTACCAAGATTCTTTCTTCCTTACTGACATGACCTTGTGCAATCGACCCGCCAAATTCCTCAAAATCTTCTTGTTAACCATTTCATGAGCGCTTTGAATCACTAGCCACATTTACATATTCGGCCTCTTACCGGATAGCCAGTAAAATTCTTCTTAGGAGCTTCATCAACACCACGCAACAGTTAAACTGCTCACTAGAAATAAACCACCTGTGGAAATTCCATGCCGATATCTTCCAACAACGCGGCACCGAGTACAATTAGCACGAAATCAATAACCCATCCTGAGCCCGTGCTTGTTCACCAACTGTACAAGTCCGTTCACTTCTCATGGAAATCAATTAAAGGTGCGACAATACATCCCAATCCAAATCATGTTGTATCCTTCCTCATATCATGCAACTCTTTTCTGTCGTATCCAACCCTTCTCCGTATAGAAGCCAATATTCCAAATTAAGTTCGTAGACTTAGGCACTGTCCACCATGAGTTCCAAATCGCTCTAAACTTTCCTCAACGCATGTAGCTATCCTTCCACAGAACCCATCTGCTACTCTGCCACTCTCCTACTTTGGTCAAACCCTCTCCTTTAAGCAACTACCCGACTTCTATTTCTCACACTCTGCCCAGTTGTTGCCTTAAATAAAAATCTATCTCTGTAGCACTTGAACCAATAGATCGCTACCAACTTTAAACTTCCCTGAAGATCATCTTTCTCGAGCCATCAACCCTAGAAACACCGATTCGATCCCGAAATCGCTATACCCCGTTATTTCTGACAACAGTTTCTCCGGCACCATTTCACAATACCTTGCCTCGAAGGAGAATCAAAGAAACTATAACACATGGCAAACTTAACATATTCAGCAAGGACAACGACACCACATCACGGATGAAGATTCCAACATGCTCGAAAATACCAAGTCTTGTTACTCCATCAACCCAAACATGAACATTCTTAGTCCGACTGATTTTCCTGCGCTGGAAATAAAATACTGAACCTCTGAATCATGCATGGAGAAAAAAAACATCCTTTCAAATCATTCACTGCCCTTACACATAGACTAGTATCCTACCATTACTTCAATACTGTGCGATAATAACTCATGAACTTCATAGCAATTGGTGCATAACCCCAAAACCATCAGAAAATACAGTTACTGAGCTGAGATGACAGAACATCCTTCTGCAAGGCGACGACATTAGCCCAATCAAATACACAGGGAGAAATATTCCTGCTCTACATCAGCTGTGCCATTAAAATTCCTCGATTCCAAATTTATAACAAATGCCTCACGTCGCATAACATCGAATAGGAAGGAAATGAAGGCATAAGCCTCAAAGGAATCAAATCGCACGATGATGAATCAAGAAAGGGAAATGCTCCTAACAGTCTTGTAGCCTCTCAAAGATAAGTACAGACGTCTCTGTACCGATCCATAATACTCTACTAGACTTGCTCATGACCCATGAGACCTAAGTGAACCTAGTGCTCTGATACCATGTTGTCACGACCCAAAATCCATTAAAGGTCGTGATGGTGCCGGACACCGCTGTCATGCAAGCTAAAAATAAATACTTAACTTGGTTCTCACTTTAATATTTTTGAAATCATATTTCCTTCAATTAAATGGTAAAAGATGAAATTTACAAAATAAATAATGATATTTTTAACAAATTCTAATAGAGTGCAACCCACAATCGCCCTAAAACCCGGTGTCACAAGTGCATGAACCTCAACTAAGAAGGTAAAATAAAATATAATATCTGTCCGGAATACAAATTGGACAGAAAAATATAAATGCTCTGAGGGAGACTCTGCTGGCTGCAGACTCGTAACATGGAATGCAGCTCACCTAATTCCCCGCAATAACCGTGCCTCTGCGCCCACAAGGCCACTAAGCATATATGCACCTGCACAAAAATGTGCAGCAAGTGTAGTATGAGTACATAAATCAAAGCGTACTGAGTAAGTATCCCGCCTATTCTCGAAGAAGTAGTGACGAGGGGTCAACTTCGACACTTACTATGGGTTATAAATAAAATATCAATGATATAATTAAGCATGGATTATATAATATAGTTGCAAGCTCAATATTTTGAAGTAAGTAAGCAGTTCCTTTATAATTAAGAAATCTCCAAATTTATTTCCATTATTTAACAATTTATCTCAGGCCAAGGAGGCAATATTATTTATTGTAAATTGAAAAGCAATCAATTAAATCATGCGCAAACCATGCCGAGGTCGTACGACCCGCTCCAACATAAATATTTTAACTGTGCACTGCCGAGGGTCGAACGACGCAAACCATAGATGCATCTATTTAATCTGTCAAGGCGTTCGGCACGCTCTACAAAAGATAAACACATTCAACAGTCAATCAAGAATTTTTTAAGGAGCAATTGTCCAAGAAATGTCAATTCTCATTTGAGGGTCAAGAAAAAAAAATGAAGTTTAACCATTTTAAAAAAATTCATTTACCAAGTTCAATATGTTTTAAGCAATTTAAATTAATAATAAGGTTGCAAATATCACAAGTATAGCATGATTTGGGTCCTAAACTACCCGGACATGAGCATAATAGTAACTACGCACGGAATCTTTTCACCTCGTGCGTACGTAGCCCCCCACAAATAGAAGCACATATTAAGTTAAATTACCTATGGGGTTAATTCCCTCTTACAAGGTTAGAAAGGAGACTTACCTCGCTTCGGAGTTTCATAGCTGGCTCCCAAGCCTTTCCAACAACTCAAACCGATGTCCAACGCTCCAAAACTAGTCAATAAATGTGCAAATCCATAAAAATACACTCTAATACTCATAACAATTCTATTTAAACAAATTCCCAACTCCGATCGAAAATGATAAAATCACCCTCGGGCCCACGTGCCCCAATTCCGAAAATATTCGAAGATAAACTTTACCCATAACCTCACAAACTCAAATATATAATTTATTTCAAAATCCATGCCCAAATTCGTGGTCAAAATCCAAAATATAAATTTCTAGGTGGAGATCACTTACCTTGACATAGATGACGAAAATCTCCATTCCAAGAGCTCCAAAAATCACCCAACCAAATAAACAATGGAGGAAACAATGACCAAATCCCGTCTTTAAAACAATCTGCCCAGGCCAGGTCCTTCTTCGCGTTCACGCTCAAAGCCTTGCGTTCGCGAAGGCTGTAGACATCAATGCTTCGCGTTCACAACTTGAGCTCCGCGTTTGCAAAGGCCAAACTACTCCAGGCCCCCTCTCCGCTTTTCTTCTTCGCGTTCGTGACCCCTGTGTCACGTTCGCGTAAGCTTCCTTAGGCAACCCTCCGCGTTCGCGACCTCCGTCTCGTGTTCGCAAAGGCTAAAACCCAGCTGCCTCAAATTCCTCTTCGCGAACGTGGGACACCCTTCGCGCTCGCGATGAAGGAAACCATATACCAACAACAATAGACCAAAACAGCCCGAAATAACCTGAAACCATCCTGAAACACACCCGATGCCCTCGGGACCCTGTTCAATCACACAAACCAGTCCCAGAACATAACACGGACCTGCTCGAGGCCTCAAATCACATCAAACAATATCAAAATCATGAATCACACCCCAATTCGAGCTTAATGAACTTTGGAACTTCAAACTTATACATTTGATGCCGAAACCTACCAAATCACGTCCGATTGACCTCAAATTTTGCACACAAGTCACATTCAATATTACGGACCTACTCCAACTCCCGAAAATCAAAATCTGACCGCGATATCAAAAAGTCCACTTCCTGTCAAACTTCTCAGAAACCTTCAAATTTCTAACTTTCGCCAAATGACCCCGAAATGACCTACGGACCTCCGAATCCATTTTCGGACGCGCTCCCAATACCAAAATCACCATACAGAGCTATTCCCAGACTCGGAATCCCAAACAGACATCGATAACATTGAAATGCACTTCAACCCAAATTTATGAAATTCTTTTAAAATGCCAACCTTCCACAATAGGTGCCAAAACGCTCCAGGGCAATCCAAAACTCGATCCGGACATACGCCCAAGTCCAAAATTATCATACGCGGTTGGAACCTTCAAATCCCGATTCCGAGGTCATTTACTCAAAAAACACACTTTAGTCAATTCTTCCAACTTAAAGCTTCCTAATTTAGAATTGTCTTCCCAAACTAACTCTGAACTTCCTGAAATTCAATTCCGACCATACGCATAAGTCATAATACTTGCAGTGAAGCTGCTCAGAGTCTCAAACCACTGAATGACGTGCTAGAGCTGAAAACGACCGGTCGGGTTGTTACACGAACCCTCAAACCACCTCAAACAACGTCAAAAACACAAATCGCACATATATTCAAGCCTAATGAACTTTGAAACTTTCAAACTCAACACCCGACACGGAAACCCATCAAATCATGTCCAAATGACCTTAAATCTTGTACACAAGTCACAAATGACACCACAGACCTTCTCCAACTTCCGGAATCGAAATCCAACCGTGATATGAAAATTTTCACTCCCGGTAAAACTTCCCAAAAATTCAACTTTCGCCATTTCAAGCTAATTCAACTACAGACCTCCAAACCACAATCCGGACACGCTTCTAAGTCCAAAATCATTCAACGTAGCTAACGGAACCATCAAAACTCAAATCTGGGATCGTTCACACATAAGTCAATATCTGATCAACTTTTCCAACTTAAGCTTTCCATTATGAGACTAAGTGTCTCAATTCACTCCGAAACCTCTCCGGACCCAAAACAACTAACCCGGTAAGTCATATAATAACTGTAAAGCACAAAAGGAACAATAATTAGGGGAATAGGGCTACAACTCTCGAAACGACCGACCGTGTCGTTACATTCTCCCCCTCTTAAACAAATGTTCGTCCTCAAACGGGTCTAGAAACATACTTGGAGTCTCAAATAGGCGTGGATATCTACTCTGTATCTCCCGCTCGGTCTCCCAAGTAGCTTCCTCCACGTGCTGACCTCTCCACTGCACCTTCACTGAAGCTATATCCTTTGACTTCAGCTTCTGAACCTACCGATCCAAAATGGCCACCGGCTCCACATCGTAAGTCAAATCACCATCCAACTGAACCGTGCTAAAATCCAAAACATGAGACGGATCACCGACATACTTCCGGCGTATAGACACATAAAATATTGGATGCACACTCGACAAGCTAGGTGGCAACGCGAGCTTGTAAGCCACCTCCCCAATCCTCTGAAATACCTCAAAAGGCCCAATGAATCGAGGGCTCAACTTGCCTTTCTTCCCGAATCTCATAACACCCTTCATGGGTGAAACCTTCAGCAGGACCTTCTCCCTAACCATGTAAGACATATGACGGACCTTCCTGTCGGCATAACTCTTCTATCTAAACTGCACCGTGCGAAGCCACTCCTGAATCAATTTAACCTTGTCCAATGCATCTTGAACCAAGTCAGTACCCAATAGCCTAGCCTCCCCCAGTTCGAACCAACTCACAGGAGATCTACACCACTTCCCATACAAAGCCTCATACGGAGCCATCTGAATGCTCGACTGGTAGCTATTGTTGTAGGAAAACTATTCGACTGGCAGAAACTGATCCCAAAAACCCCCAAAATCAATGACACAAGTGTGTAGCATGTCCTCCAATATTTCAATAGTGCGCTTGGGCTGTTCATCCGACTGAGGGTGAAATGTTGTGCTCAACTCAACCTGGGTGCCCAACTCTCGCTGTACTGCTCTCCAGAACTGTGATGTAAACTGCGTGCCTCGATCTAAAATGATGGACATTGGCACACCGTGAAGGCGGACGATCTCTCGGATGTAAATCTCAACCAAATGCTCCGAAGAATAGGTAGTACCAACTGGAATGAAGTGCGCAGACTTGGTCAACCGATCCATAATAACCCAAATAGAAACAAACTTCCTCGATGTCCGTGGGAGCCCAACTACGAAATCCATGGTGATCCGCTCCCGCTTCCACTATGGAATCTCTAACCTCTGAAGCAATCCACCCGGTCTCTGATGCTCATACTTCACCTGTTGACAGTCAAGTCATAATACATCTTCGCGGCACCCGGATGAATGGAATACTGCAAACTGTGGGCCTCCTCAAGAATCAACTCACGTAGCCCATCCACATTGGGCACACAAATCTGACCCTGCATCCGCAATACCCCATCATCCCCAATAGTCACATCTCTGCCATCACCGTACTGGACCATGTCCTTAAGGACAAGCAAATGGGGATCATCATACTGGCGCTCTCTGATGCGATCATATAAGGAAGACCGAGAAACCACACAATCTGGAACCCTGCTGGGCTCTGAAATATCCAATCTTACGAAATGGTTGGCCAAAGCCTGAACATCAACTGCAAGAGGTCTCTCTCCAACGGGAACTAATGCAAGACTACCCATACTCACCGCCTTCCTACTCAACGCATCAGCCACCACATTGGCCTTCCCGAGATGATACAGAATGGTGATATCATAGTCCTTAAGCAGCTCCAACCATCTTTGCTGCCTCAAATTTAGATCATTTTATTTGAACAAGTGCTGGAGACTCCGATGATCTGTAAACACCTCACAAGACACATTGTAGGGATAATGCCTCCAAATCTTCAATGCATGAACGATGGTATCTAAATCCAAATCATGAACAAGGTAGTTCCTCTCGTGAGGCTTCAACTGGCACAAAGCATACGTGATCACTCTACCCTTCTGCAACAACACACACCTAATGCCGATCCGAGAGGCATCACAATACATTGTATAAGAGCCTGAAGCTGATGGCAAAACTAGAACTAGAGTCATGGTCAAGGAAGTCTTGAACTTCTCAAATCTCTTCTCACACTCATCCGACCACCTGAAAGGAGCACCCTTTTGGGTCAATTTGGTCAAGGGTGATGCAATAGATGAGAAATCCTCCACGAAACGACGATAATAACCAGCCAAGCCGAGAAAGCTCCGAATCTCCATAGCTGAGGATGGTCTGGGCCAACTCTAAACCGCCTATATTTTCTTCGCATCCACCTGAATACCCCCATTGGATACCACGTGTCCCAAGAATACCACCGAGTTGAGCCAAAAATAACACTTGGAGAACTTGGCATAAAGCTTCTCCTCCCTTAACCGCTGCAACACGATCCTCAAATGCTGGGTATGCTCTTCCTGACTACGAGAGTACAACAGGATATCATCGATGAACACTCTAACAAACTATAACAAACGAGTCGAGATAAGGCTGAAACACATTGTTCATCAGATGCATGAACGTTGTTGGGGTGTTGGTCAGCCTAAAAGACATCACAAGGAACTCATAATGACCATAACGGGTCTTGAAGGCTGTCTTAAGAATATCCGAGTCTTGAATCTTCAACTGGTGATATCCAGACCTCAATCAATCTTGGAGAACACCCTCGCTATCTGAAGCTGGTCAAATAGATCATCAATACGCGGAAAAGGATATTTGTTCTTTATTGGAACTTTGTTCAACTGCCTATAATCAATGTATATCCTCATAGTACCATCCTTCTTCTTCACAAACAGAATTGATGCACCCCAAGGTGATACACTAGGCCGAATAAACCCCTTATCAAGGAGTTCCTGAAGCTGCTCCTTCAATTCCTTCAACTTAACTAGTGTCATACGATACGGTGGGATAGAAATGGGCTGAGTTCCTGGCACCAAATCAATACCAAAGTCAATATCCCTATCGGGCGGCATGCTCGGCATGTCGGCACGAAACACATCCAGAGACTATCGCACCACCGAAACAGAATCAATAGTAGGAGCATCAGCACTAACATCCCTCACAAAGGCCAAATAAGATAAACAACCTTTCCTAACCATCCGCTAGGCCTCCAGATATGAAATCACTCTGCTGGGAATATAGTCTAGAGAATCTCTCCACTCAATCCTTGGCAGTTCCGGCATCGCCAATGTCACGGTCTTAGCCTGACAATCTAGGATAGCATGACATAGAGACAACTAATCGATACCCAAAATAACATCAAAGTCCACCATACTAAGCAACAGAAGATCAACTCTAGTCTCAAATCCCCCAATAGTTACCACACACGACCGATATACACGGTCCACAACAATAGTATCGCCCACGGGCATAGAGACATGAATAGATGAAACTAAGGACTCATGGGGCATATCCAAATGATGAGCAAAATATGATGATACATATGAATAAGTGGAACCACGGTCAAATAATATAGAGGCCTCCATGTGGCAAGCTGAGACAATACATGTGATCACTGCATCTGAAGCAACAGTATATGTTCTAGCAGAAATAGCATAGAATCGGGCCTAGACACCACCTGATCAGCCTCTCCCTCTAGAGCGACCCCTAGCTGACTGAACTCCGCCCCGAGCTGGCTAGGTGGGTGGTGAAGTAACGAGTGCTGAAGTCGTAAGTTGACTCCTCTACTGAGCTGAACCTCCCGGAAGGTGGGGACAATGCCTCTTGATATGACCCAAATCTCCACACTCAAAGCAACCTCTCCCCGTGAATGGCAGTGGGAACTGAAGGGAGCCCCGAGCACTGGGATTACTGCTAGAAGGACCGGACATAGATGAACCTTGAGTTGATGGTGCATGAGATGAACTCTGAGCTCGAAAGGCACTGAGAGATGAGTGACCCTACTGAGAACTGTGTGAACCATGGCCAGATAATGCACCACGGTGAACTGGACGAGCCGTCTGAGCATGACTATAAGGACGACCCCTGTCATGGTAGAGCTGACCTCCAGAAGGAACACCACTAAAACCACCTGATCCATGAGGCCTCCTGGCCTCCCTCTCACCCCGCTCCTGACTGCAGACCATCTCTATCTGCCAAGCAATATCGACAACCTCATCAAAAGTAGCACCAGATACCCTCTCCCTAGTCACAAGCAACCGCAAGTGATATGTGAGGCCATTGATGAACCTTCGAATCCTCTCCTTATCAGTGGGAACCAGCCAAACTGCATGATGAGCCAACTCAGAAAACCTCATCTCGTACTGTGTCACAGACATGCCATCCTGTGATCCTTAACTTGATGTTTTAGTATAATTTGAAGCTCTTATTGAATTCTTGACTGTTCCCCCTTGTATTATTATTCATTCTATTAAGATGGTGTTTAGTTTTACATACTAGTACTATTCGACAGTACTAACGTCCTTTTTGCCGGGGGCGCTGCATCTTTAATGGATGCAGGTGGTTCCACAATAGGTAGCATTGACCAGCGTTAGCAGTACACCTGTCATGCCCCAAACTCGAGGAGCGCGACCGGCGCTCAACCGAGAGAACCCGGCCGAGCAAGCCTGTTAGATTTTCTTCTACCCAAACTCATCCATGAATAAAGAGGAGATGTACTCCATTAATAAAACACTAAAAAGATTTTATTAACAACTTCCTTCTTATTCCCATTAGCAGATTCATTCATAATTTCCAAAATATTACGAGTTTATAGAATTAATGAAAAACATGATTTCCAAATACCAACATTTCTATTTCAATTCCCCAACATCAACCACAACCCACAGGTGTCTACGGATCCTCTAAGTACAATAGAAGAGTAATATGGAAATGCCGGTAACAAGGCCCCGGCTATACCTCAAAACACAGAACATGAGAAACAAAAGATACATGACTCCGAAATGAAGTGGGGCTCACCAAATCAGTTGAAAAGAGTGTACTGCTATCACTGATCAATGTCGCCTACTGTAGAACCACATGCATCCATTAAAGATGCAGCGCCCCAGGCAAAAGGGACGTTAGTACTGTCGAATAGCACTAGTATGTATAGCTAAAAATCTTCTTTCAAAATAGAATGCCCATATAAGAAAAGGCAACACATAGAAACAGCAAGTCACAATCAATAATATCCAAATGTCCAGTTAAAACATAATAATTTTCAAAATACAAACTTCATATATAATTTTGGTTGGGAAAGTATTAGCACCGATATACCATCGTTTTTGTTAGCACGGAGTCCGATCACGCCCGATCAGCTAGGCCATCTCCCCACGGACAATGTGATTTGACAGGTGATGCGAAAGAAAGTTGTTACCAAGAGTAGTACTACTATGTGCGCAACATGGCGTCTGATCTCCACCCGATTAGCTAGGTCGCCTTCCCACATATGCCTTGCGGGTTGACTTTTCCAATCCACAAAGGTTCCAGTTTCATCCCAATTAAGGGGAATAATATCACAATTTTCCAGAGGTTCTAGTTTCATCCCAAATAAGGGGAATAATCCCAATCCATCCCTACACTGACACGTGTAGTTTCAAGTGTAGGCCTTATGACCCACCCTTCCTCGGTATTGCTAATGATGCTCCCAAAATTATTTTTGATTTGATTCGCAATCAAAAATATCATAAATACAATTGTACTCACCTCAACATCTTTCACATTGTATAAATTCTCATTAGTATTTCCAGTCATTCGCAACAACAATATTTCCTTGGCTCATTAGGCCATTCACAAGATTCTTTATTCCTGGCACGATGGCCGTATTTCATATTTCACACTTTCACCTCTTTCAATTTCAAAGATCACCATCAAATATCAACATATAGAAAATTTCAGAAATCATATACTTCCAATCCATTTGAAATGGGAATTTCAAACACAAAAGGTTTCTTCCCAAAGAATGAGGCATACCAACCAACAATATAAACACACATGAAAAATCATAAACAATCAATACACCATTTATTCTTGCAATACTCTTCCCCAGAAATGACAATGTACAATTTCAACACATGAGTATATAGAACTCGAATCACACTGGATATATTTATAAAGTAAAGCATTAGTTAAAGTAGCCACTGATGGGCATGAATTGAGTATAAAAGCTCTTAGGCAAATTCTATTTTTCCAAATCACTTTTAAAATGGTGGATTCGAGGCTCATTTCATATTCTTTATCGCATCCTCTAAAATCATATGCACTACTAGCCATAACATAACTTAAATTCTTGACACGTTGGCCACACTCTATTTCTTCAATCCGCTTATTTCATTTTCAAGCATCTTTAAAGATTATCAACAACAAGACCCTTCCAATCAAGTCTTTAGGTACACATATGAGCAATTATGAGTCTTAAGCATATCGAGTTTTTCTCACCCAATTGGTATACTAGTTCTCTTTTAAAACACGACTCAAAGCCACAACATTTTAATACGCAAACCATACTTTGAACATCTATCTTTCGACATAAGGCTCATTCGGAATAAACAATTTTATAGGGAATAACCCGGAATATAGAAGTTAGGAATCTTGAGCCAATCATACTTGATCTTACGGAAACATTATGGATATCTATTCTAAGAGAGAATGTTTAGCCAACATACCTTGCTTTGAGCTTTCCTTAAATTACTACAATGTTCTGAAAATTATAGCAATCCCAATATCTTTTGAGACATAACAAAATTGAACCATTATTAGGAAGATATTCATGATCTCAGCTCATTTGAGTATTTTATCAAACACTAGGTGTGTAAATCTAACTACAAGGTTCTTCTACAAGATTTCCTTTACTCCACAACCCAATCTTTACTTATTTGAGCTCAACAATCTTCCCACAAACCTTATTAGTACAAGAATGTATATATAATACTCTTATACCCAAGAATCATACTCCAAATCAACCATCTTTTACCCAAATTCGAAATTGGAAAACTAAGGTATGGAACCTTACCTCTTAGATGAAGATCTTGTGATTAGCTTCCTTGATTCTTGAAGATTGGTGCAAGATTGGATGATTATAATGTTAGGTTCCCTCCTTCTCTCTCTAAAATGCTCTTACATCTCCTTAAAACCCTCAGAAAAACACCCCAAAATAATCCCCAAAGCCTATTTATTAAAATGGGGTCGGGTTATGAAAAGATGAAAATTAACCCTCCGAATTCAACTATGCGGTCGCACAATGGACCGCACAATTGGTGTGCGGGTCGCACAATGGTCGCACAATTTGGTGCCCAGAATTGGGCTGTTCTGGTCCACTCTGCGACCAGTTTGCGGTCGCATAACCATAATGGTTGCATAATGGTCGCAGAATTATATTCTGGCAGCCTTTGGTAATTTGGTCATAACTTCTTGTAAGAATGTCCAAATGATGAACGGTTTAAAGCGTTGGAAACTAGAGTCAAAGAGATTTAATTTGATAGGTAATACGCCATATAACTCTTCATATCAAGAGAGGTATAATCGTTTGAAGTTAAGTCTTGTGCGAACTCACTTGAAACTTTATTCCATCATAAATATTTCAACTTGACTTAGCCTTGGGGCTCTTCTTAGACCATAAACCATTCTTAATGCACCTCATACATATATTATCATGATCAATTGATATCATTCATATAATAGTCCTTGTCTATACACAAAATAATATAATTAGCGCACATCGGCTTTCTTAATAGCGCTTAAGTACTTCAAAATTTTTCGGGGTGTTACAACACCTTTCTCCTAGTAGACTTGGTGAGCCCCACCTTTTTCCACGGTCATATATCTTTTGTACATTTTGTTATCATATTTGGAGGTATAGGCGGAGCCTTGTTGCCGGCAATATCACTGTACTCCTTTGTATCGTTTAGAGGCTCCGTAGACATTGTGTGGGTTGTATGTCATTGTTGGAAGAAGGCAAACAATTCATGTTTATGTTTGAATGAATCACTTGTTCCACTTTAGCCTATAAAAAGGTGGGTATTTTGAGATGTTAAAGATGAAGAAACTAATAGAAAGGTTTTGGTATTGTATTCATGATCTCCCTATTGTCCAGTTAATGAATATATGTCACCTATTTTTCCATGAGTGAGTTTGGGGTAGAAAGTATCTAGCAGGCTTGCTCGGCCGGGTTCACTCGGTTGAGCGCCGGTCGTGCTCCCCGAGGTTGGGGCGTGACAGTTGGTGTATATTTTTATTGGTTTTCATATTGTTTGACTAGTTTAGGATTGTTTGGCTTTGAATTGAGGAGTTAGAGCGGCATTGGAGCAGGTTATTGGAACTTTATAGCGAGGTAAGTCTCATGTCTAACTTTGTGATGGGGAAACTACCCCGTAGGTATTAAATTGTTATGTGCTACTACTAGTTTTGGGTGCTACGTACGCACGAGGTGATGCGAGTCCGCATGTAGATAAAAGCATATTTATGTCTGGGTAGACTTAGGACTTTATGATGTAATATTCGACTTAGTTGAACTCAATTGCTAGCTTAATTATTTGAACATATAATTGGAATTAATTGGGAATATGTTAGGCCGAGATTTATCACCTTGAGTTGTTTGACGAGATATTTGATAGACGGTAAAAGTCATGTTTACTTTATTCTCCTGCACTTGTGTTGCAAACACGTATCCCGTAATTTGATAAGTTTTTTCCTTTCTTATGGATCAGGCCGAACGCCTCGCAGTACATTGAGATGCATCTCTAGTTTGCGCCGGTCGACCCTCGACAGTGTACACACCAATATGGATCGGCCGTATGACCTCGGCATAACCATGCGAGATACCGCTAGCAGTCTGGATATTCGATTCCCCTTTTATTGAGGCCTGACATTTATATGGTATTCCTTATTAGTTTGAGATTGCATTTGATATTTCTGATATGTTGAGATAGCATAGGAGGATTATGTTAGTTACTATTTTACCTCATTATTATTGTTGTGCTTCATATATGTTTATGATTTATCATATTGCTTTATTGGACTATTAGTAAGTGTCGATGTCGACCCTTTGTCACTATTTCTCCGGGGTTAGGCTAGATACTTATTGGGTACGCGTTGATTTATGTACCCATGCTACATTTCTGCACTAAATGTGCAGGATCTGACAGGTTCATTTGGTGGTCATCTTAGTGCATAGGCGCTGCTGCTAAAGAGACTTTATGGTGAGTTGTATTCTAGGCCACGTATTGTAGCCACAGTTTCCATCATATTATTTACTTTGTCCTGTCTAATTTACATTCCAGATAGATGTTATATTATTATTGTACTCCTTAGTAAATGCCCATGCACTTGTGACACCGGGTTATTCTAGTTGATGTTTACGGATTTGCATATTATTATCAACTTTTATTTTTGTGCCTTACTAATTATGTAAATTTCTTTACTTAATAAAATTTATGATTTTGAAAGTAATAAAATGAACAATTAACGTGATAGTTCACCATTGTCTTGCCTAACGGCAACGTTGGGCGCCATCACAGCCTATAGCGGGTTTCTGGTCGTGACAGCTTGGTATCAGAGCTCTAGGTTCACTTAGGTCTCACGAGTCATGAGCAAGTCTAGTAGAGTCTTGTGGATCGGTACAGAGACGTCTTTATTTATCTTCGAGAGGCTACAGGGCTATTAGGATCACTTCCCTTCTTGATTCCTCGTCGTGTGGTTTGATTCCATTGAAGCTTATGCCTTCATCTCCTTCCTACTCATTCTTATATGATGTGGAGCGCTTGTTATCAATTGGGCATCGAGGAATTGTAGTGGTACTACAGATGTGGTGCAGGATGTTTCTCCTTGTGTATTTGGGTGGGCTATTATCGTCGCCTTGTGGAAGGGTGTTATGTCGTTTCAGCCCAGTGCTAGTGTTGCCTATGGTTTAGAGGCTATGCACAGTGTATTATATTGTTCATGCGTTGTTATAGAGCAATGTTGGTGTAGATGGTAGGGTGCTTATTCATGTGTCGCGGCAGTGAATGACTCGAAAGGAGGATTACTCATTTTGTGGCTTAGAGGTTCGACATTTAATTCTAGTAAAGAAAAGGCAATAAACTAGCGATGTTCAGGACTTGGTTGATAGAGTAGCGAGACTTGATATTTTTTGACGTGGTGGGATTCTCATCTGTGATGTGGTGTCGTCGTCTTTGTTGGAACGCATTAAGGCTCATCAGTGTTATGGTCTCCTTTGAATTGCCTTCGGGGCAGAGTGTTGTGGAATGGTGCCTGAGCAGCGGTTATTAGCAACGGAGGTGTAAGTCGACTTAAGAGTCGAATCGATGTTTCTAATGTTGATGGCTCGAGAGAGATGATCTTTGTGGAGGCTCAGAGTTGGCGGCAATTTATCCGTTTGGGAGCTACAAAGATGACTTATGATTTGAGGTAGCATTTTTGCAGTGAAGGAGGAGGAAGGAAATGGTGGGAGGTGTCTCGTGGTGGTTGAATTGCTAGCAGGTCAAGTATGATCAGTAGAGGCCGAGTAGTTGCTTAAGGAGATGGTTTAACCGAAGTGGGAGTGATAGAGTAGCATATGGATTCTATGGTAGGATAGCCACATGCCTTGAGAAAGTTTATAGCAATTTGGGGATCATGGTGGATAATGACTAAGTCTATGAATTTCATTTGGGATGGTGGCTATTGTACTGAGGAAGTTTGAATATGACGGAAAGGAGTTTGCTTGGATGAAGATGGGTGTGAAAGCTTGATTATCGTTTTGGGATGCAACATGACTTCAAGTTTTGGAACATATAGTTGGACCTTCAATTGATGCTAATTGGGAATGAACGAACTCTTACAGCTGGTGGATGAGCATGGGCTCAGGAGGGTTTACTGATTTTGTGGTAGTTATAACCAGGGCAATGTCAGTGGAAGATGTAGATATGGAATTACATAGGTGGGCTATCTCCCGCGAGAAGGCTAGCGGTTGCGTGATTTTTTATGAAATTCCTAAGAAGAGTTCTACTTTCTCCCCAGCGGGAGGCATGTACTACGATGTGAGCTTGGATCGCTTGAAGAAGATGGTACGACTGTCAGGTGGTCGAATGTGCGATTGTGGCTGATAATTCAGAATGCTTATGAAAAGTTTAATAAGAGATTATGAGAAATTTGGCGGGTTAACGATGTGAGATTAAATGTAATTGAGAAGGAGGAGTCATTGGGGTTCTAGATATATGTGAATGTAGCTTAAAGTTAAGTGGGGGAGCCCACCGTCTATGATTGGGTCACGCGGTTGTGTGCCTGTACGATTTCAGATTATTTGTGCATTGGTGGATTAATTATGGCTAAGAAAAGAAAACATCAAGGTTAATTCGGGTAAAGGACTTGAGGAATGTATGCTATATTTTACCTTATCGATTCATGTGCAACTTTTGGGATGACTCGAAGTTTATTCTTCTTGTGGATGTGATGTACAAGGAAAAGAATTCATCCGGTTGCTTCTTTAGGAGTATTCATCTGCTAACAGAGCATTAGAGTTTGGTTATATTTAGGACCAGGTCAGAGTTGGTGACTCTCAACAGTGATTCTAGTGGGTTCGAGAATTTAAGCGCGGTGTCTAAAGATTTTGGGTTTGTTATGTGGCTGAAGACTGGGATTTTGCAGTAGAGTGTGAAGAATACTTGGGGAATTTCTACGTTATCAATGGGGTATGCGGTGTAGTATTGGAGAAATAGGAGAAACAACTCCGGATTCACGGAAGGTCTTTCAGAACGGGTGTACAGTTGGAGATACTATTGAGTGCATGCAGAGGATATAAGATGGCTGGTGGGTGTTGAGGCGATGTGGTCTCGTGATTTGGGGTCACTCGGGATGAGTGTTGTTTGAGGTCCGCTATGTGTTTGAATAGAATTATTATTTCAAATTCAAGTCAAGAGTAAATTGGAAGAAGTCGAGTCAGTTCGTATTGGTTTGAATCAGCATGGTTGTGGAAATGATCAGTCCCTTTGGTGTGTTAAGTTGTACAGGTGATTTGTGGCTATTCGTGCGGGCTTGACAGCCACAAGAATTTGATTGATTGGAGGTATTAGATTCTGATGGCCTTGTTATGTGTAAATGAATCCCGGAAGAGTTATGGCGACTTAGACCACCACTTGAGGCCTATATTTTCTGCGGTTATGGGAATTCGGTTGCGTGTTGCAATTATTATTCTGAAATAAGTGGAGTGAAAAGGTTCTATCTGATGAAGTGTTTATTCTACTGGTGGTTCAGGAATTATGATGAAACTCTTGTATTCTCGCGTAACAGCATGATAGGTGCAGTGAGCGGTATGGAAATTGAAAGTTGAGGATTAAGGTTGAGGTTCGGTGTTGATAAGAATGTCACGAGCTCGGAGGAGCAGGGGAAGATTTCAGATGTTCAGAGTATGCCGGCGCCATCTTAGTGTCGCATGAGAATGATGTCCTATAAAAGAGGCATTGTGTATTGATTGGCGGATTCTTGATTTGCTTTATAGAATTAGTACAGTTGGTGGTATGGATGGGCATACTTTGCTACCTGGTGTGGAAGGTTGTGAGAGTATATCCAACAGGAAGATCGTATAAGTGTGTTGTGTTAGTCATTTGATTTTTAGAGATTGAAATCAGGTATGGAGATTTCTGGTACTATCGCTAATGGGAGATTTTATGCCTGAGAGGTGCTCTGTTCCCTTGGTTGTGGACTGTTGGGTTTGTTCCGGATCGGACGCCTGCTCGTATGTGTCATGAATAGGGTCATTGTGGATCCTTGAAAGGTTATTGGCCCCGAACATGATGATCAGAATCGGATTAAGGTCCGTTGGTTGATCTAATGTGAATATATGCTCTACATCAGGTCGGATGTGTTCATTCAGCACAAAATTGCCTATGGAGGAGTCATCGGGCGTTGGATGTATTCATGTCGTTAGCTATTCTATGTGATATTCTATTATTTCATGTGGGTTGTGAGACGGCCTGATTATTCGCACATGTGTAATGATCTCGTGTAGCTTGGGGTGTTATATGGGTCTAGCTTGGGTTTTTGTGGCGCTATCCGTCTCCCCAGGATTGCATTTATGCACTTGGTGTGCTTATGGTTGATATTCGGGCACATTGGGGGTATGGGCATTATGGCTTGATGGTATTTCCTTATTTGATTTTTATGTGTAGATCAGGTAGCACGCCGTCATGGGCATGATGTTTGGATCAGGTTGCACGCCGCAACAATATCATGTTTATCTCGGGTTGCATGCCGCAACGGTGTCATGTTTGGAATGGGTTGCACGCCGCAACGGTGTCATGTGTGGATCGGGTTGCATGCTGCAATAGTGATATGTTGAGTAAGGTTCCTTATGCTCATTTTGCGTGCCTTGTTTCTCACCTCTGATATAGGTTCATAGCATCTATTTGACTGTTTTATTCATTATGCGGGCTGGATAGTTCTTTACCCGAGTTTGTTTTTTCTTAGTTGGTCCTATTCAAGTTGTGACTTGTTGATGCATTGATGTCGACGTATGAGATTGTAGATGATTTTTTATATGGCTTGTTGGTTGAGCAGCATGTATTGGGCGAGACGAGGTTGTCGGGCCTAAAATCATTGCAATCAGATTCATATAATGTATACTAGGAGGAAAATGTCAGTAATCAGTTCAGAATGAGGAAATGGTTCTTGTCAAGCAGAGAGACTCCATGATTTATTGATTTGACAGGTGGTTATGAGCTGTTATATGTCGCTTTCATTGTTGCAGTATTACAAGGGTTGGATCTGGGCTTATACGCGTTACGAGGTATGCTACGGGCATCGAGTTAGTGAATTTGCAGCTGTTGTGCTCGGAGGAGGTTACTATGGGCAAATGAGTTATGCGGTGCATTGTATGATACCAGCATGGGCGGATGATCATGTTTTGGGCTCAGCGTGTTGAGATTGATACGGTGTTCATATGTTAGAATTAGGTCTCGTAGACCATTCCGTATGTTGGAATTTGGTTTTAAGGCTTGTGGGCTAAGGTAGCAGAAAGGATCTTCAATTTGGGTCGCGCTAATGTGCTCACATGGGTTGTGATGGCACGGGTAGGTGCACGAGGAGTTAAGCAGTGATTTTGAGCAACTCCGGAATGGTTTTTGGCATGTTCGAGGACAAATGTATGTTTAAGTGGGGGAGAATGTAAAGACCCGATCGATCATTTTGAGCTCTAGCACGTCGTCCGGCGGTTTGAGGCCTTGAGTAGCTTCACTTCATGTTTTATGACTTGTACACATAGTCGGAATTGAATTTCGGGAAGTTCAGAGTTGATTCGGATGGGAAATTCTCAATTTGGAAGCTTTAAGCTAGAAGAGTTCACCAAGGTTTGACTTTTGAGTAAACGACCTCGAAATCAAGATTTAAAGGTTTCAATAAGTTCGTATGATGATTTCGGACTGGGGCGTATGTTCGGTTTGAGTATCGGGTGGTCCGGGAGCATTTCAACGCTTATTGTGGAAAGTTGGCATTTTGAAGGTTTTAGAATTTCCTAAGTTAGATTTGAGGTGGACTTTGGTGTTATCGATGTCCTTTTGGGGTTCCAAGCCTTGGAATAGTTTTGTATCGTGATTTGTGACTTGCACGTAAAGTTTGGCAATCATTCCGGAATGTTTAAGTGTAATTCGGACGCGTTCGGCGAAGTTTGAATGTTTGAAAGTTGAAAGAAAAGTTTTGACCGTCGATTCATAGTTTTGATGTTATTTGGTGTGATTTGAGGTCACGAGCAGGTTCGTGTTATGTTTTGGGACTTGTTGGTGTGATTGGATAGGGTCCTGGGGGCCTCGGGTATGTTTCGGGATGGTTTCGGAAAATGTGTCATTGTTTTATCATTGTTGGCTTCTGGTGTTCCTAGTTAGCATCACGATCGCGGGTAAAGGACGTGATCGCGAAGAGTAAGTGGATTTGGGGAGGAATTTATGCATCACGAACGTGGTGGAAGCGTAGCGAACGCGGTGAAGGACTGGTGTAGCCTACGCGAACACGACTGGGTGTCGCGAACACGTAGAAGGATGGGGAGCTGGGGGCCTGGTAGGCATTAAGCCTTCACGAATACGTCACGTGGACCGCGAACGCGAAGGGCTGGGATCAGAAGGCTTCGCGAACGCAACGTGGAGGCCGCGAACGCGTAGAGTAATTTTAGGTAGCAGTATTTTTGGCCTTCGCAATCGCGGAGAGGAAAGGCCTGGGCAGAGAGCTTTTTATTTCGGGACTTAGCTCATTTCTCTCACAATTTCACTTGGTTGGGCGATTTTTGGAGCTCTTGGACTGGAGATTTTAATCATCTACTATGAGGTAAGTTATTCACACTTGTTGTAAGATAAATACATGAATTATGTATGGATTTAAGCATGGAATTTTGTAGAAATTGTGGGATTTTTGTAGAAAACCTAGAATTTGGGTTTTTTTGATTTTGACCACGAAATTGGACATGGAATTAGGAATAAATTATATATTTTAGTTCGTGGTGTTATGGGTAATAATTTTCTTCATGAATTTTCGGAATCTGGGCACGTGGGCCTGAGGGTTGACTTTGTTGACTTTTCGACCGGAGTTAGGAATTGATATAAATTAATTAATTATTAGTATTGGAGTATAGTTTTATTGGTTTGCATGTTATTTGACTAGTTTCATATCGTTTGGCTTTGAATTGAGGAGTTAGAGATACATTGTAGCCGGTTATTGGAACTTCGGAGCGAGGTAAATCTCCTATCTAACTTTGTGAGGGGGAGACTACCCCATAGGTATTAAATTGTTATATGATACCAGTTGTGGGTGCTACATACACACGAAGTGATGAGAGTCCGTATGTAGATAAGAACATGTTTATATCTAGGTAGACTTGGGACTTTATCATATAATGTTTGACTTAGTTGAACCCAATTGCTAGCTTAATTACTTGAACATATAAATGGAATTAATTGGCAATATGTTAGGCCTAGCTTTATCACCTTGAGTTGTTTGACGAGATATTTGATAGACGGTAAAAGTCGTGTTTAATTTATGCTTTTGCACTTGTGTTTGAAACACGTAGCCCGTAATTCGATAAGTTTCTTCCTTTCTTATGGATCGTGCCGAACGCCTCGGCAGTACATTGAGATGCATCTCTGGTTCGCGCCGGTCGATCCTTGGCAGTGTACACATCCCTCTGGATCGGGTTGTACGACCTCAGTATAATCGTGCGTGATTCCACTAGCAGTCTGGATATTCATGAGATTCCCCTTTTATTGAGGCCTGACATTTATATGGTATTCCTTATTCGTTATAGATTGCATTTGATATTTCTGATATGTTGAGGATTATGTTAGTTACCTTTTTACCTCATTATTACTGTTGTGCTTCATATCTGTTTATGATTTATCATACTGATTTATTGGACCATTAGTAAGTGTCGACATTGACCCCTCGTCACTACTTCTCCGGGGTTAGGCTAGATACTTACTGGGTACGCGTTGATTTACGTACTCATGCTACACTTCTGTGCTAAATGTGCAGGATTTGACATGTTTATTTGGTGGTCATCTTGGTGCATAGGCGGTGCTGCTGAGGAGACTTTATGGTGAGCTGTATTCCAGGCCACGTATCGCAACCCACATAGTCTCCATCGTATTATTTACTTTATTCTGTCTAATTTACATTCCAGACAGATGTTGTATTATTATTGTACTCCTTAGTAAATGCTCATGCACTTGTGACGTCGGATTTTGGGGTATTCTAGTTGATGTTTACGGATTTGCATATTATTGTCACCTTTTATTTTTGTGCCTTACTAATTACGTATGTACCCATGATTTTAAACGCGAATATTTCTTTACTTAATAAAATTTATGATTTCAAAAGTACTAAAATGAACAATTAATGTGATAGTTCACCGTTGTCTTGCCTAATGGCAATGTTGGGCGCCATCACGGCATATAGAGGGTTTTTGGTAGTGACAGCTTGGTATCAGAGCTCTAGGTTCACTTAGGTCTCACGAGTCATGAACAAGTGTAGTAGAGTCTTGCGGATTGGTACAGAGACGTCTGTATTTATCTTCGAGAGGCTACAGGGCTGTTAGCAGCACTTCCCTTCTTAATGCCTCGTCGTGCGGTCTGATACCATTGAAGCTTATGCCTTCATCTCCTTCCTACTCATTCTTATACGATGTGGAGCGCTTGTTATCAACTGGGCATGGAGGAGTTGTAGTGGTACTGCAGATGTGGTGCAGAATGTTTCTTCCTGCATATTTGGGCGGGCTATTATCGTCGCCTTGTGTAAGGGTGTTCTATCATTTCATCCCTGTGCTAGTGTTGCCTACAGTTTCGAGTCTATGCATAGTGTATTATGATGTTCATGCATTGTTATCGCACAGTGTTAGTGTACATGGTAGGGTGCTTATTTATGTGTCACGGTAGTGAATGACTCGAAAGGAGGATTACCCGATTCGTGGCTTAGAGGTTCGGCATTTAATTCCAGCGGAGGAAAGGAAATTGGACTATGGATGTTCAGGCCTTGGTTGACGGAGTAGCGAGACTTGATATTTTTTGACGTGGTGGAATTCTCCTTTGTGATGTGGTGTCATCGTATTTGTTTGGGCGCATTAAGGCTCCTCGGTGTTATTGTCTCCTTTGAATTGCCTTCGGGACAGAGTGTTGTGAAAGGTGCCTGAGCAGCGGTTATCAGAGATGGCGGTGTAAGGCGGCTTCAGAGTTGGGGAGTTGAATAATGCTGGTCATGTGTTGACTGATGAACAACAAATCCAAGCTGTCATACGCTCTTTAGCTAGTTGTTAGGATCATATGAAAATGCAATTGATCCATAATGAGCGAATTTCAACTCTGGAAGATGTCCGGAGGCATCTTGAGTTAGAAGAGGAATGACTTGAGGTTGCAAAGCCAATAGCTGAGTTGCACATAGAAACAACCTCCAAAACCAAGAGTGATTTAAGGAAAAGGAATTGGGGAAAGAAAAGAGTGCCACCTCAAGCTCAGCCAGCTCAACCTACTAAAAAAGCAAAGACTGAAAAAGGCAAGAACAGACATCCCAAACGTGTCAAAGTTGCTAAAGTGAAATGCTATAATTGTGACAAAAAAGGGTCACTATGCCAGAGATTACTCCGAGCCTCCTAGAAAAGTATTTCAGGATGCTCGAATTAGTGAACTTTGTGTTTCTAGTTCTGTTTTTCTAACTGAATCTAATCCTTTGTGAATTGTAGACTTAGGAGCAACAGACAACATAGCCTGGGAACGCAGTGCCTTTGTTGAATTTCGGCGAGTTCCATGTGGAGCAAAGTGGATATATGTGGGCATGCGTGGTGGTCGAGACCTAATACTATATGATGTTCTCTTTGTACCAACAATTCACCGAAATATTATTTCAGTTTCATTTTTACTTAAGCTAGGATTTGACTTGTTTTGTCAGGGCAATTATGCCAAGTTGACTTTTGGTTCAACTTTATTTGATTTTTGTCATGTGGCCGGAGATTTAATTATTATGGATTTAGATTATGATTCATTTAATAATAATGCTAGTTTTTCTGTGTTTGTTTCTTCATATAAATATGATAGTGATGTAAACATATGGCATGGTAGACTTGGTCATATTGGCCAACAAAGAATGCAAAGGTTAGCAAAACAAGGTTTGCTTTCCAACATTGAACATGTGGAATTATCTATTTGTGAAAATTGTCTAGCTGGAATATCTTCAAGAAAACCTTTTGGTCAAGCGATTAGAGCTGAATATCCTGTGCAGTTAGTCCATTCAGACATCTATGGGCCTATGAATGTTATGGTTAGGCATAGAGCAAGTTATTTCATCACATTTATTGATGACTTTACCGTTTCAATTATGTCTATTTAATTTCCCACAAATCAAAAGCAATAAGTTACTTCAAACTCAATATGAGCTTAGTGGAAAATCAATTAGAAAAGAAGATAAAAGCTCTTCGAACTGACCATGGTCGTGAATACTTGTCAACCCAGTTTAATAATTTATGTGATGAAAAGGGAATAGTTCATTAGTTGACTATCCCAAATACTACATAACAAAATGGTGTTGCATAGAGAAGCCTAGAAATGGTTAGGTCAATGATGGCACAAGTTAACCTCCCAATTAGTTACTGGGGTGATGTGTTGCTTATTGTCACATATGTACTTAACCGAGTGCCTACAAAATCAGTTACCACTACTCCGTATGAGTTATGGACTGGAGGACAACCCAACCTGATTGTATATTGGGGCTGTGCTTCCTATACACATGATTCTTCTCACAAATATGGCAAATTGAGACCGAGGGAAAAGAAAAGTATCTTTAAAAGATACCCTGAAACCTTAAAGGGTTATGTATTTATAGGTTAGCAAGACAATAAGAGTGTTACTGAATTTGAATCACGAGATGTCACATTCTTAGAGAATGACTTTCCTAAGAAGGGATAGGTCAAGACCTATCCTTGTTTGAGATAATGGATCAAGACGTACAAGGATAACTTCATTCGAGTTATCAATTTTAGCGAATGAAAGTAATCCTTCTACATTCAGTGGAAGTGACCAAATAGATCTTGCTCCAAGTGGGAGAAATATGGTCATGGATCTTGTTCCAAGTGGGAGCAGGATGAATGTTTTTCATACAAGTGGGAGAAACATTTATCCAAATGGGAACAATGATGAATCACAAATAAGACGTATGTCTCGTAAAATTATTCCCCGCCGACGATTTTATGTTGAAGGCGGTGAACTATTTATGATGCTCCTACAAGAAGAAAACGAGCCTAAAATTGTAAATGAGGACCTCTCATGCCCTTCTAAGGATAAATGGACAAAAGCAATGGAAGATGAACTAGAGTCTATGATAGTCAACAAAGTTTGGGAACTAGTTGACCTCCCTGAAGGATGCAAAGAAATTGGGAGAAAATAGGTTCTCAAAATTAAGCTCAAGACTGATGTCATAGTTGATAGATATAAGGCTCGACTGGTGGCGAAAGGGTATACACAACAGAAAGGAATAAACTACGAAGAGACTTTCTCGCCTGCTGTACGATTTACCTCTGTTCGCCTGGTTCTAGATATTGTTGCAAGCTTGGATCTTGAATTAGATAAGACTGATGTCATAGTTGATAGATATAAGGCTCGACTGGTGGCGAAAGTGTATACACAACAGAAAGGAATAAACTACGAAGAGACTTTCTCGCCTGCTGTACGATTTACCTCTGTTCGCCTGGTTCTAGATATTGTTGCAAGCTTGGATCTTGAATTAGATAAGATGGATGTAAAGACTGCCTTTCTCAATGGAGAACTAGATAAAGAAATCTATATGGAACAACCTGAGTGTTTCATTGAAAAGGGCCACGAACAAAAGGTTTGTAGACTTTTGAAATCTATTTATGACCTCAAACAATCTTTAAGGCAGTGGTATATATGCTTTCAGAATATTGTTGTATCCAAGTTTTACCATGATGGATGAAGACCATTGCGTTTATACCAATAGATCAAGGAACAAGCTTGTGATTTTAACATTGTATGTAGATGACATACTAATAGCTAGAAATGATAAGGAGTTTATAACCGAGATAAAGTCATGGCTATCATCCCAATTTGAGATGAAAGATATGGGTGAAGCTGCATATATTCTCGGAGTTAAGATTTTATGAGATTATCCAAAGAAGCTATTGTATCTCTCACAATTACATTAGAAATGTTCTTGAACGATTCAATATGAAAATAGTAGCCCAGTTGACAATTAGTAAGGTCATGCATTGGGAAGTTAGATGTGTCCTAAGACTCCTGAAGAGACAGTAAGAATTAGCCTAGTTCCTTATAGGAGTGCAGTCGGAAGTCTAATGTACATTATGGTATGCACTAGACCTGATATCTATCAAGCAGTCGACTTGGTAAGTAGATATCAAACCAACCCAGGTTTAGCAAATTGAAAAGCAGTAAAGATGATCATGAGATATTTGAAGGGAACTGCTAATTAAGCCCTTTGTTACCAAGGCGGCAAGGATCTGCGATTAGTTGGATACAATGATGTTGATCATGGAGGAGATCTAGACGAAAGAAAGTCTACCTCAGGATATGTTTTCTTACTTAGTGATGGCGCCATATCATGGAGTAGTAAGAAACAGTCATGTGTATCACTATATACGATGGAAGCCGAATGCGTGGCTCTCGCATCAGTAGCACAAGAAGCTATTTGTTCTTGGAATGCTTGTTGGATATCGCAGAAAATGCTGAACCAGTGTTAGTCTACTGTGACAATGAAGCTGCAATATCCTCTATCAAGGACCATAAATTTCATTGTAAAACCAAACACACAAATATCACGTATAACTATGCGAGAGACATGGTTAGACGCAAGGTAGTGAATGTGAAGTATATGTCTACAAAAAATATGTTAGCAGATCCATTGACCAAGCCTTTGTCTAGAGATGCATTTGTGAGACACAATAGGTCTCAAGGCTTGCGTAGACTTTGAGATACTTTATTTTGATATTCATTTTTCTGTGTTCACAAAACTGATATTCTTTGATTATCAATAAAGTTGATTTACATACATACATATTTATATTGCTGAATTTTATGTGCATTTTTTATTCTTTTTATAAGTATGTCCTATGACAAGAGGTTGGCCTTCTCACACAGGCAACTGCCTCCTTATCTTAGTGATGCGAGGAGATGAGACATGATTCTAAGGTGTAACGACCCGACCGGTTATTTTGAGAGTAATAGCCCCGATCCCCTATTTATTGCTTCTCCCATATCTATTTCTGCTATTGTAACTTGCCGGGAGGTTTCGTTTTTGTTTTTGGAGTGTTTTGGGACACTTAGTCCCTAAATGGAAGTTTAAGCCTTAGAATTTGGACCGTAGTCGGAACTGTGTAAAGACGACTCAGGAATGGAGTTCCGTCAGTTCCGTTAGCTCCGTTAGGTGATTTTGGGCTTAGGGGCGTGTCCGGATTGTGTTTTGGAGGTCCATAGCTTATTTAGGATTGAAATGGCGAAAGTCAAATTTTTGGAGATTTGAACCGGTAGTGGAAATTTTGATATCTGGGTCGGATTCTGATTCCGGAAGTTGGAGTAGGTCCGTAGTATTGATTATGACTTGTGTGCAAAATTTGGGGTCAATCGGACGTGGTTTGATAGGTTTCGGCATTGGTTGTAAAAGTTTTGAAGTTTCAAGTTCTCTAAGTTTGAATTGGAGGGTCATTCATTATTTTAGCATTGTTTGATGTAATTTGAGGGCTCGACTAAGTTCGTATGGTATTTTAGGATTGGTTAATATGTTTGGTTGAGGTCCCGGGGGCCTCGGGTGAGTTTCGGGTGCTTAACGGACTAGTTTTTGGACTTGAAAGATAGCAGATTTCTGGTGTTTTTGTTGCAAACAATCCTTCATCGCGTTCGCGAGAGAGGTTTTGCGATCGCGAGAGAGATTTCGCGATCGCGTAGAGCATCTGGGAAAGGCAGTTGAGATGTTCTTCGCGTTTGCGACGTCGTTCCCGCGTTAGCGAAGTTATGGAATACTAAGGCTACGCGTTCGCACTAAGGGCCTTGCGTTCGCGTAGAGTCAACGGTCAGATGGGTTCCAGGCATGATAGCCTACGCATTCGCGTTGAGTGTCCCGCGTTCACGTAGGGTCGGGCAAGTTGATCTTCGCGTTCGCGACCATTGTATCGCGTTCGCGATGAATAATTTTTGGTTTGAAGCATCTTGTGCTTCGCGAACACGAGGCTTTGACCGTATTCGCGAAGAAGGGCATACCTGGGCAAAATTTAAAGTTCAAAAAACGAAGGTTTTGAGTTCATATCACAAAATTTAATTGGGAGCTCGATAGAAGACGAAATTTCGAGAGATTTTCAGAGGAAGTCATTGGGTAATGATTCCTAACTTCTTTATCGTTATATCCCACTAATCTATCATAAATTTTATCATTTAAATTCGGATTTGGGGTGAAAAATTGGGAAAGATTGAGAAAAGTTCTTAGACCAAATTTTGGGGTTTTGATCGAGATTTTGGTATCGGTTTTGGGTGAATTTATTATGGTTAGATTCGTGAGTGAATGGATGTTCGTATTTTTTGACTCTTACCCGATTCCGAGACGTGGGCCCGGGGAGGCTTTTTGAGCGATTTTTTAATTCTTTGCGTTAGCTTTGATTTCATTAGCTAGATTAGTTTCTTGTAGTTATATTTATGCTATGTAATTAATTTTGGCTAGATTTGGGCCACTCGGAGCCGGATATTCGTGGGAAAGGCATTGTGACTGATTGATTGAGCTTCGTTCGAGGTAAGTGGCTTGCCTAACCTTGTGTGGGGGAACTCCTCTTAGGATTTGGTACTGTTTGATATGTGAGCACCGTGTACGTGAGGTGACGAGTACGTACACGGGCTATTTGTTGTAAAACTCCATTTTTTCACTAAGTCATAACTTGTTTTCTCCTTAATTGAAACACACTAGTATATGTAAATATCCTGTTTAGACTAGGATAGTATGCCTACTTGTTTAACTGCCTATTTGAACTCTGTGCAGTATGTTTAGTAAAATTAAGCAAATCGAAGAAAATGAGTTTCGTCAAAGTTTGGCAATTTGGGATAAAATACGGTCCAAGCTATAATACCCCGTATTTATGGACTAGTGTCATACGAGGTACCACATGACCATGATTATAAGGTGTATAAAGTGTGTTAAAAGTGAGTATTATTTTAAGTAATTTGAGATAATTCTTAATTATGTGAGTAATTGGTCAATTATTGGGTAATGGAAAATTACCTAGTTAATTAAGGAATTATTGGGTGATTAATTAAAGAATTGGATAAGGTTAGACCCTCCCCCACGTGGCAACAGCCACCCCAAGAATTGTGACTCTTAAGTCATTATATATGTGGCAAGATTAGAGATGTGAGATTTGGTAAGTCTTAAGAACATGAGTCATATATCCATTTATTAAAAGAGAGCCATTGTAAGTCTTAAGAACATGAGAATCATACATCCATTCTTAAGTAACGTGAGGATTTTTCATAACATCTCCAACCAATTCATACAAGGATTCCAACATTAGCAACGTGAATCCAACGAGATTTCTTGAAACAAAAATTCATGTAGCAGTAACGTAAATCTCTTGAAACAAAAATTCCAACGAGATTTCTTAGAACCTTAGCAACGTGAGATTTTGCAATTTTAAGTGAGTACGGTGTAATCTTTCTCAAGAATATCATACGAATTTTCTCCTACTTCGATCTGCCGTTACGTATTGTCGCAATCCACGGGTGTTAATAATGGGCAACCTCTGATCAGATGGTAAGTTATATACCGAGCCTACTGTGGCCGAGCGCCTATGAGTGAGCCCAGTTGGCCGACATACATAGCTTAGTATGGCCGAGCGCCTATGAGCGAGCCAACTACGGTAGAGAAGTTATATATATACCGAGCCTTATAAGGCCGGACTGCTATTTTACTTACTATATTGAGAGAGTTGAGTCAGTATCAACAGGTAAGCATATATTCAGATTATCTTTGACTCTCAGTTACTTTCAATTATTACACTATCAGTTTATTTTTAGCTTTCAGTATATTGCCTTATATACTCGGTACATTATTTCGTACTGACGTCCCTTTTCTGGGGGCACTGCATTTTATGCGTGCAGGTTCAGTCAGAAAAACGGGTAGACCTCCTCATTAGGTGTTGCTTGAGTTCAGCTTGATCGATAAGCTCCATGCCCTTCGGAGTTACTGGGTCTAGAGCTTTATATATATCTTGTGTATATATGTATATATGTTATGAGTAGGTCGGGGCCCTATCCCGATCACAGTATATCCATCAGTAGAGGCTTGTAGACATATCCTGTAAGTTAGTGCAGTATGTTGGGCTTGTAGGCCTTGTATATATTTTATTGGTTTGTCAGTTGTAGTAGTTACGACGGCCTTGTCGACCCAGCTTTATATTGATGTCTAGTCAGCATTCGCAAATTATTTTGCAATGTGGCCCATGGCCAAGGTGTGACATTATATGTTCAGAGTCCCTTTATTGCAAGTCGGTACGCAAGGATAGGTGAGGCACCGGGTGCCAGTCTCGTCCCCCAGGTTCGGGGCGTGAGACAACTGTTTTTCCTTTAATAATCTAAAATTAAATTAATTCTAATCGATTGTCTTGTAAACTTAATGAATGTTTCTCTAAGTTGAACAATCCATGTGTTGTTAATGTTACATCCCGCAATTTAGTACGTTAAAGTTTCGTCGTAAGTTAATCGACGTAAGCTCGGGAATGAGATTATTTTGAGATAATAGGCATTATACTATTTCAAACAAGTGATGAGTAAATTCGTGAAGGTGAGAGGGTAAGTAAATCGAAAAAAATGAATTTTCGTCGAAGTTTGACATTTTTGGATAAAATACGACCCGAACAAAAATATCTGGTATTTATGGACTAATCTCATACAAGGTACCACATGGCCATGATAGTAAGGTATATAAAGTGTATTAAAAGTGTAGTATTTTAAGTTAATTGAGATAATTCTTAATTATATGATTAATTGGTTGATTATTGATTAATGGGGGATTAATTAGCTAAATAAGACATTAGTGGGTAATTAAGACCTTGGGATAAGGCCTAAGAGGCCCAAAAACGTGGCAGCCCCCCTTATAATTAAAATAACTCTTAAAAGTCTTGCATAAATGTCATATTGTGGAAGATTAAAGTGGCTTAGTCACCACTTGAAGTGGGCCCACAGCCATTCAAACACACTTAAAGAATTGTGATCATTTTGCTTCATTTGGTCTTTGAGATTTTCAAGAGATTCAAGTATACTGTCTTTCTATTAGAAACTCACGTTAGAACATATTGAAGGAAATCATAATATTTTCCTACCCCAATACCAAATAACACATGATGGAGCACTTGGTAGGCATTGAATTTATGTTACTATTGTAAGATTTTGCAATTATAAGGGAAGACAGTGCAATCTTTCTCAAGAAAATCGATTTAGGTATGCTAAAGCTATCCCTTCATTCTTTTTGGCATGATCCAAATAATACAAATGAAACGAGCAAAATACGAAACTTTCATAAATTCTATTCATAGAAATACTAGGGGTGTCTATATTCTTGATTCCCCTTGTGAATTATTATTATATCTTCTGTTCATGGGTCACAGAAAAATACATATTTGATAAAGTTTATCCGAAAGGCATATTGATTTTATGATATTCCGAGAAATCTTGTAACGTATTTCATATGCATTTCATGTATTTATACTTCTATATTGACCCATGACCAGATGACATTATATACGCATATATTACATGTATATGGGATATGGGAAAAGGTTATGGCGTTATATACGCACCACCACCTGATCAGCTGGTATGCGTTGATGATTTTGCCCACAGTGGCCGAGATGATATGATGGGATGCCCTCAGAGGGTTGATGATGTTATGAACGCATATACCTATGCATTGTATGACATATATATGCATATGCATGACATTTGAAATATTAATGATTCACAGAGTTATTCAGACATACATGTCGAGTCTTTTACTCCATGTTTCTCTCATGTCTATTATTTACTGATTTTCATTCCTTACATACTCAGTACATTATTTGTACTGACATCCTTTTTTCCTGGGGATGCTGCGTTTCATGCCCGCAAGTCCCGATAGACAGGTCCAGAGTCCTCGAAGTAGGTTATCAGTTCAGCGGAAGATGTTGGTACGCTCCGTTTGCTCTGGAGTTGTTATCGGTCAGTATGATTAGGATATGTGTTGTATGGCGGAGCTCTGTCCCGGCGTATGTCTTAAGTATAAGTTGGTATTTCATGTTGTATTCTACTTATCTCATGGTAGCCTCTCCGGCTCAGTTATTTATGATAGTATGATACAAAAAGATACATTATGTTGGTACTCGGTTGAGTAAGGTACCGGGTGCCCATCGCGGCCCATCGGTTTGAGTCGTGACAAAAGTGGTATCAGAGCAGTTCTGTCCTAGGGAGTCTACAAGCCGTGTCTAGTAGAGTCTTGTTTATGGGTGTATTGTGCACCACACTTATAAGCAGGAGGCTACATGGCATTTAGGACTGTCACTCTTTCTTCTTACTCTAGATCGTGTGGTAGAGCTCAGTTGTAAGAACTCAATTTCCTAAACTTTATCTTATTAATAATACGACGATGCCTACATCCAGAAAGACGGTTGGTAAGTGATATAGCTGTGAAAGAATTGAGTCAGAGGAGCTCGATTTTTGCATCATGCTTATGATGGATAAATATGAGATATTCAGCAAATCATGTGTGTACTAAGATGTGCAAGCTTTTGGAAAAGGAGCCCTAAGGCTTGAATATCTATCCACCCATATGGTAAAAGCAACGATAGATTCAGAAGGTAGATACAAGCTTCAACAAGTTAAAGAAGCAAGATGAAAAAGGGTACGGGGTACCCAGCTTGTGAAGATTATCATTATTTACCTTCAACAGTAGTAGAGGTATGTACAATCGGCCACACCCATCTCATTTATGCCCTATGGGGGCTAACAGAATTAGTATAAGAGAAGGCAGGATGTCAGGATCTAGCTGGGGTTAGGGTAACCCAAAATGGTAGATGGATTATTAGCGTTAGCTGACATTTCCGAAGGTTATTGCAAATATGTTAATAGATCTCCCTGTGAGACACCTAGAGGGTGCACTCTAAAATAGTACAACTAGATATGAAAACTACAAAGATAGGCACTAGAATCCTTGAAGGGATAAATATTACCTTAGTGTAGATCCCGTCCCCATCCAAGAAAGAATGTTAGGCAACCCAAAGAGCCAATGGATGAAGCAAGGGGAGCTAAAAGCAAAAGAATGTCTTGTTCGAGTTTTCAGAATAAAGTGATAGACATAGATGTTAGCGAAAAATAAGAAGAGAGCCAATGAAGCATTATGAGTAAGATATGTATACATGGATGACAACGGTAGATAAAAAAGATGACAGTATTATAGAGTCTATAGTCAAGTGAAGGAAAAGACGAGAGGTGACAGGCCTTGAGACAATAAAAGAATATAGGCCATAAAGTCATATCCTCATTTTGAACAATAAGTTCGTGACTCTAACGTGATTACCAAAAGGAAAAGTTAGACCCCCAGAATAATAGAAATCAGTATGGATTGATGAACAAGATAAACCAAACATGAACTAGGGATTGATTAATAGTCGACATAATGAGAATTTCAGAGATTGCATCCCGACGATAATGGAATGGACGACAGAAGAATACCCTTTAAAGGTCATTCAGGAAGTCGATTCCCTAAAGCAAGCAAGGTGAGTAACTTTAAGCTTAAGGGACTGTATGTGCCAGTTACACTAAGTGTCACCCTCACAAGTGAGGAATTTCGTTATCCTTGGTACAGAAGGATTACTGCGAGGCGAGTAAGGATCATCGATGATGTAAAAAGGGATGAGATTGCACTTATCCGAATACTATATATATGCTATGATTCCAGAATATTATGCAAGCACGACGTCAAGGAGAGGAAGTAAGGGTTCCTACCCGAGATGTTATTGATAGATAAGGAACCAGTGCGAGACGTAAGTTAAGACAAATGAAATAACCCAAGAAAGATTACGTGAAATATTGATATGAGAATGGGCCAACAAGTAAAGTAGTTGATTCAGGAAGAGCTTAGTTATGGCTAAACAAGAGGATACAGATAAATCAACAGGTCGTGCAAGATAAACATAGTAAAACCCAATATAGTGAATTTTGCCTCGCAGTTATGACATTGTAATAATTAAGATATATTCAGATAGGAGTTGGGGTAGTCAAAGGTACCAAATGAGTATTACGGAAATAAAAGAGAGTGCCACTGGGAAGACAGTCAAAATATCAGTTCAGAAGCAACCCCACAAGCACAAGGGCGTGGAGGTAAGTAACTACGGATAATTATAGGCAAGGAAGGACATCAAAAGGTTTGTCGAGTATATGATGTAATAAGCTCATAGCTTTACAAGAGTCAGAGGGTCCTCCCTAAGTACTTCAATAAAAGAATAGCTGAGGAAATAAGGAAGAAGGCTTCAACCTAAACATAGTAACTTAAAGGAGAAATGGTCATGTAAAAACAGTCTCACTACAAAATTGTATGCACTCTATAAGAAAGTGGCACCGATCGTAGCTAATGAGCGGAAAATGAAACAAAGGTAATATTCAAGACCATGTGAGTTGCACAAAAATTCTGGCATGCGTGGGAACTAAGATAAGCTAAGTATGCACACAATAAGGTGGCAGAAAGACCAGAAAAAGTAATTGCTTACGTTTAAAGAAAGCTGAGATAGAACGAAAGAAATTATTTGATCAATGATCCAGAGTTAGTTACGTTATGAACGCACTTAAGATTTCGGAGTATTATCCATGCAGCATATATGATGACAATCATACAGCCGTAGAAGACTCTGGTATAAGTTAAAAGAAATAATTGAGTCCAGGTCATAGACAAAGGATTGAATTGTTAGAAGATTGTATCATGGATATTCCATACGCCCATGACGAGCTAAAGTAATAACTAATACCATGAGCTACAGGTCGGAAGATAGCTTAAGCCTACATAAAGATTGATCAGAGGGAAGAGGAAACTGGAGAGTTACATCAATGAAGTTAATCAGGAGTCTAATTATTGGACCTAGAAAATTATAGACATCGTGATTGAGAACATAGAGAAATCACTCTTAATATCATAGGTACAAGACAAATAGTACAATAGCCATATTCTATAACGGCTCTACGATAAAGCCAGTCAGAAGAGTACCAGCCTCATAAGAAGTCAGCATGAAGCTCTCACCGGATTGTGTATGCATCAGAGGAGCAAGTATTATAATAGAGCTTCAAGTTATGGATGTGAATTATACTTGTGTTATAGCGAGGTCATGAAAGAGATAGAAGATGTAGTGCGAGATTTTAAGGTAAGTAATGTAAAAGTGAACAACGTACGGGATATTCAAATGCAGAAGGTTGCAAATAATCCATACTATAGATAGAAGGTTAAAAGCGCTAGGATTCAATATCCAGGAATGGTAGCGGCGTCGTCACTGGCATATCTCCCAACCTATGGTTTCTAAGTATCGAGAGGTCTAATTAAGAGAGTAAAGAAGATTTAGAGATGATGTGATATCTCGCTTGATGTTCCAGGATGACATAAGAAAATCTATGGTGCAAGCAAGTTGAAGGAAGGTTGCGAGTAGTATAAATAGATATGTATAGGTCGCAAGCTAAAGTATAGTAAAGCGACAAGGTTTTATGACAAGAATAAGGATAAGAAAGGGTGAGTGAGAAGGTGACGAGAATGGATAAGTCCTCAGGATTAAGCCCATGAAAACAAGAGAGATGATGATTTCTCTAAGTTATAGAAAGCTCAGTATAGCCTGAATGAACTCAAAGAAATCTAAGACTAATGGCATTTAGAAGAGATGGAATGCCGCCCTGATAGTATAATGAGGGTGTAATTGTGATAAATAAAGGATGACGATTGAGCCTTCGATTGAGTAATGATTTGATGAATTGTACAGGATTAAAATACCCACGTAAGGAGAATCACATTGGGATGCTATGAAATACGATTATGGAAGTATAGTATCGTATCGCCCCCAGTGGATTAGGAAAATCACTTCAAATGTTCCACGATGCAACGTGACCCTAGTGATTACTTAAGAGGTCTCAAGTTATCAGTGGTAGATTGCAGATCAATATTGAGGTGAATCAACAATGGATGGACAAAAGTCACAAAGTATGAGATGAGATTAGGCTGTCATTCTTAAGATGAACAGTAATGAGGAAGTATTAAAGGACTTAGATTTATACATATGGGATAAGAAACAAAAGTAACCTGGAGTTCGGTAGCAGACCTCAGTAACAATAAATCGAAGTAAGAGTTATGGTATAGTATGACCTACCTAGATGTAGTAAAGTTATACGGATAGATAACCGGGCCTATGAAATAAGATATAGCAATACTCGTAAGTTCGATAAAGTACCGAGCGAAGAACTTCAGTATACTTATAGATGCCTAGAGGGACATCTTGTCAGGCTCTGTATATGTTTACAAAGTGAGGCCTAGAGATGGGCTAAAAACTGGAGGAAAAAGGAAAGAAGAGTCGCATAGGTGTACTTACAGGAAAAAATTCGTACAAGCTGCATGATAGAAGTTAATAATAGTTACGAGATTGGAAGGATTCCGACCACAAGTCGTGGTGTGAAAAGAGGCCTAAATGGGGGAATGCCCTGGCCTTTGGATTTATTCACAAGAACAGTTGCCTAGATGACTAGAAGAGTACTAAAGTATTCGGAAGAACTATAGGTTATGATAATGATAAGTGGATCAGTCAACATTCGGGAACGAATGTTCCAAAGTGTGGTATGATGTTACATCCCGCAATTTCGTACGTTAAAGTTTCGTCGTAAGTTAATCGATGTAAGCTCGAGAATGAGATTATTTTGAGATTATAGGCATTATGTTATTTCAAACAAGTGATCAATAAATTCGTGAAGGTGAGAAGGTAAGAAAATCAAAGAAAATGAATTTTCATCGAAGTTTGACATTTTTGGATAAAATACGACCCGAGCTAAAATACCGGTATTTATGGACTAGTAGTCTAGTACCATACAAGGTACCGCATGACCATGATAGTAAGGTATATAAAGTGTATTAAAAGTGTAGTATTTTAAGTAAATTGAGATAATTCTTAATTATATAAGTAATTGATTGATTATTGGTTAATGGGGGATTAATTAGTTAAATAAGACATTAGTAGGTAATTAAGACCTTGGGATAAGGCCTAAGAGGCCCAAAAATGTGGCAGCCCACCTTATAATTAAAATGACTCTTAAACGTCTTGCATAGATGTCATATTGAGGAAGATTAAAGTGGTTTAGTCACCACTTGAAGTGGGCCCACACCCATTCAAACACACTTAAAGAACTGTGACCATTTTGCTTCATTTGGTCTCTGAGATTTTCAAGAGATTCAACTATACTGTTCTTTCTATTAGAAACTCACGTTAAAACATATTGAAGGAAATCATAATATTTTTCTACCTCAATACCAAATAACACATGATGGAGCACTTGGTAGGCATTGGATTTATGTTACTACTATTGTGCGATTTTGCAATTATAAAGGAATACGGTGCAATCTTTCTCAAGAAAATCGGTTCAGGTATGTTAAGGCTATCCCTTCTTTCTTTTTGGCATAAGTGCACAAACACCTTCTGCTGAGCTGATAGCCTATTAGGAGAACTCTCAACCTGTCTATCGGGCCCTGCAGGCATGAAACACAGCATCCCCAAGCAAAAGGGACATCAATACAAATAAAGTACCGAGTATGTAAGGCATGAAAGCAGTATATAAAAGACATGAAAGAAACATGGAGTAAATAACTCAACCTGTAAGTCTGAATAGCTCTGTGAATCATAAAATATTTATAATGTCATGCATATGCATATAAATATTCATCAAGCCTCTGAGGGCATCCCATCATATCATCTCGGCCTCTGTGGGCGAAATCATGAACGTATACCAGTTGATCAGGTGGTGGTGCGTATATAATGCCATAACCTTTCCCCATATACTATATACATATAATATACGCGTATATAATGTCATCTAGTCATGGGTCAATGTACATGTGTAAATGGATGCAATGCATGAGAAGTAAGTCAATAAGATCTCTCGGAATGTCATAAAATCATTATGCCTTCGATTAATATCATACAATAACTTTTATCAACTTACGTATTTTCTGAGACCCATGAACAGACGATTGAATAATAGGACACATGGGGAATCAAGAACATAGGAACCCCTAGTACTTATAAGAATAGAATCATTTATGAAAGTTGTGTGCTTGCTCGTGAATTGTGACGCCAGATCCGAGTGGTAGTAAGTAATATAGTTTTATGATATTCCACACTTATTATATTTCATCTTAGTTAATTATTGTTAATTACTTAATGGGAATAAGGAATTGGTTTAATGATTCTCTAACGTTGGCTTGCTTAGCAAGTGAAATGTTAGGCGCCATCACGGTCTCGTCGGTGGAAAATTTCGGGTCGTGACATCTCCTCACCCTCTCTCTATCAGTAAAAATCAAGATAGCTTCATGGTGAGCTAGGTCCATAAATCTGATTTTGTACTGGGTAACAGTCATGCTACCCTGTTGAAGACACTCGAACTACCTGTGGTACTCCTCCCTTAGAGTAAAAGGAGTGATCTTCTCCAGAAATAGCTGAGAAAATTAATCCCAAGTAAGTGGCGGTGAACCTGCTGGTCTGCTCCGCTCATAATCCTGCCACCACCTCCCGATCATTTGAAACACAGCAAAGTCAACTCCATTGGACTCCACGATACCCATGTTGCGCAACACCTCGTGGAAATAGTCCAAATAATCATGTGGGTCCTCAGAAGGTGTACCACCAAAATTGATAGCATCCTAGGCTCAAATCTATTCAAGGATAAGAATAAAGCTTTGGAATCTCAAAGAGGGCCTTTAACAAGATGTCAAGCTAAAGAGTTGCAAAACAAGGTCATTAGATTTCAAGTGCAAATAAAGAAGTTGTTAATTGGGATGGAGAGCTCAAGGATAAAGGATATGAGTTGTCTAGGTATTATAATAATTTTATGGTCCAAATTCATGTCCAAGAAAAGGTGGATTAGATCCCAAAAGACATCCTCTGAAGAAGGTCCAGATCAGGCCACTATTGGACCTATTTGGAACCTAAAATGTGTCCAAACTTGCAGCCCAATAAGTCCTACATGAAGCCACATTTTTATAACATAAAAAGGACTTACTTTCTGCCCAAGAAAGTCTCAATAGGCGTGATAGAAGTTGGTGCCAAGTTTCTTGCAAGTTGCCTTCAAGATTTCCAAGATCCTATTCATGATTGGTTTGGGACTTTCAAGATTCTATCCAAGATTGGTTTTAACTTATTTTCATATATTTTGGTACTAGATTTATTGCTTTCCTAGGTTAATAAGGTTATGTTTTCCTTTTCCTAAGATTGTTGGAGTTACTTTCCAAGATTGACTTGGTTTTTGTTTCCTAGTATTTTTCCTTTTCCTAAGGTATTTGGACTTGTTGTCCAAAGTAGTTTAGGACTTTATTTCCTTATTTTTAGGTAGGAATTTCGTGACCCCCATAGATAAAGGGGTGTCATCTTTTTTTTTAGATTTTAAATTATTATAGACAATATCAATAAAAATTGTGAGATTTTTCTTGCACTCTTGTGTGTGGCTACTCTTGGATTTATTCTTCAACCTTCAAGACTCAACTTAAGGTGGTAAGATTAAACTCTTTCGAAATCTTAGATCACTTCTAGGTATTCAAGAAAGGTGATAAGTTTAGGCTTATTGTTGTTCTTGTTATTCTAAAGGGTCGGGTTTCACAATCTATCTCTTATTTTAATTCTCTACCAAAGGCGATTAGTTCTTTGTTAGCTAATTGTTGTTGTTAGGATTCAACTTCAAGAATAGACTTCTGAGTTTCTTGAATTCAATCTATCTTTAATTTTCCGTAATTTTTTTGTTTCTTTATTTTCTTTTAGCTTCCGCACGTTTCTTGATTTTTTTTAGTAATTCTTGGACCCCTATCGTGTTGTTATCAAAAATGAATAGGAAAGAGCTTTGTGAGCTTATCCAATCTCATCAATCCCTCAGAAGACATCATGGGCCTCTCTCCGGTCTGTGTAGCCATAAAGTCAATCTACGGTAACCTAAGAAATTTCCAAACATCCCAAATTGTTAACTTTCGGCAAAATAAGTCAAATCAACCTAGGGACCTCCGAATTCAATTGCGGGTATACACCCAAATCCAAAATCATAATACGAACCTACAGGAATCCTCAAAATATCGATCCGGAGTCGTTTACCCAAAATATTGATCGTGGTAAACTCTAACCTCTTTTTTAGTCATAATATTCATTTTTATCAAGATTTCATATAAAATCTTTTCGAAAAGTGACAGTGACCACGCACGTAAACCAAGAAGCATCAAATGAAGCTAATAAAAGTCTCAGAACATGAAAATAAGGGCTAGTACTCAAGACTACCTATCAAGTCGCCACCTTGTTGCACACCTTTTAAGAACCAATATCACTTTACATTATAACCTTTCAAAATTGTGTCTATTACATACCATTTTTGCTACGTGGTACATGCGTGCTTAACAAATAGACTGACTGTGTAAGAATTGTAATTCTTTTTATCTAAATCTGTATTTTAGTGCCACGTGTCAAAGTAATAACATTTTCCTTATTTTTCCTTTCTATCAAATGAAAATACCTATCCAACATCTCTCTTCTCCCAAACTACCAAGATCATTCCCCCTAACCGATCCTTTCCTCACATGTCTTCCCAAAATTCCCCTCCATTTTGTCTCTCCCACGGTAGCTTAAAAAATCCATCAAAACCCATGATAAAGAATTTAAACAAGGTATAATTTTTATGGGAATTACAAAAATTAAACCCTTCGTTTTCGTCTGTTGCCCTTCCAAACTTCTCTTACTTTCTTTTCTACCATTAAAACTCACCAAAATATCCAATCTTTACATAAATGGAGTAACAAAGAATAGTTTTTTGTATTTCATGAGAATGACTAAAATTATAAGGAAAGATTGGAGATTTTATTCACAATGGAGTTCTTTAATTCATGTAAACCAAAAATTAACTTTGATTTGCTTTGTTTGGTCGTGGTATGAGACCTGAAAATGGAGGAGAAAAATGGAGAAAGGAGAAGTTACAATTTCAGTTTTCAGCTCTTTCATTCTTAGATCTCAAAATGTTGTTGCAGTGATGATGATGGCCTTCTTGGCTTCGTTTGTTGCCCTTGATTTTACTCCTCTCTTCTAGGCTCTATGTATTACTCATTATAGATGCTAGATGATATTGCTCTCCTCTTCTAAACTCCATGACTGGCGAGGACGCTGATGGGAAAGAGGGGGAGGGGGTGGGTGCTTGGGGAAGATGATATAATATTTTTTTTTGATTTAATCAATTAAGATTTATTTTAAATATATTAGTATTTATTTACAAATAAGTTATGACACGTGTCACATTGATTGGCACACGAATGCAATCTCCAAATAAAAAGCTAGTCAAGAAAAAAGTAGTGTGCACTAGGTTTGTGCATAATTTGGTAAATATCGAATTACCGTACCGAAATCGAAAATTTTGGTATTCAGTATTCGATATTTTGGTATTCTGTATGCTATTTGGTTTAAATTTAAAAAAAATTGGTATTAGATATGGTATTTGGTATTTTAAAATAAAATACCGAAATATCGATACCGTACCGAAATATATATTATATAACACAATACATATTTTATTAATTATAACTTAAATATAAGAAATCTAAAATTATATTTTCCTTTATTTTCTAAGTTCATCAATTAACTTAAGCAAGTAAGAAGATATTTCTCTAAGTTTTCTCTCTCTAGGTTGGTATTTGCTGGTTTTGGACAAAACTTTTGTCGACAAACGTTTTTAGTTTTTTACTTTTGAGTACTTTATTACCGTCTGTGACTCTATGCACTAGTTAGTATTCAAACCGAATAAACCGAAGTTACCGAACCGAAGTTACCGAAACAAAAAGGAGAAAAACCGAACCATACCGAATTTAATTAGGTACTGTATTGGTATATCATTTTACGAAATCGAATACCGAAAATACCGAACCGAAAAGTCTAAATACCATACCGTACCAACCGACGAACACCCCTAATGTGCACTAAATACAATTTTAAAAGGTTGTGTGTGTAAGGTGATATTGGTCTTCAAAGTATGTAACAAGAATTTGATGTATAGTTCAGGTGGCTATTTATGTATTTTACCTTTTTTAATCTAAAGTATAATTTTTCACCATTTACAAAACCTAAGCATTCTGACTTTTGTTAGTTTATTGTGTTAAGTCTTAGATTTTATTGAATTTAATGTGAAGAAGAACAAAGTTAAAACACACAAAGTTGCCTTTGCTCACGATTTATTGTCCGTTGGGACAAATTTCTAAAATTAACTTATTTTGAGAGGGTTTTTTTTTTCTCAAATGTGCTTTCCTCAAAAGTACTTTTAGGAGAAACAACTTGTATTTCACTAATTAATTTGAAAAGCACTTCTGAACAGCTATTAGTGTTTGACTAAGCTTTTAAAATGTGGTTTTAAGTGTATTTTTTTCAAAAAATACTTTTGGGGAGAAACTACTTTTTTCTGCTTCTCCAAAACTACTTTTTTCTGCTTACTCAAAACTACTTCTACTTCTACTCAATTTTTTTTTTCTTTCTAAAAGGTTGGCCAAACACTTTAACTTTAAAACAAAAATATTTTTTGTTGCCTTCTAGAAACTTGGCCAAATAAGCAACTAATGAAATGGAAACGAAGAAAGTTAAATGAAATTCTCAGCAAGATTTAAACAAATTTCTAGTTTAACAAGGGTTAAGAGGCTGTTTAATCTAAATAAATCTTAATTCTTAGATCAAAGTGGACAAATGTCATTAAATTTGATGAGATGAAACTAAAGAAATACTATATTGGAGGTGAGCCAAATCCGAGATGTTTAATAATTACATTTTGGTGGATATGAGTATCTAATAGAAAATAGCCTTAGTTGAGATATTTTAGGAGGCCTATGTGTATTTGGCCTAAAAACATAAAAAGCGAATTCTATATTATCTTGACTGTTGCTCTCCCACTAGACATTCTGTAATACCATTTGTCAACCATTTAAAAAAACCATCAATTACGTCATCGCTCACTAAAGCCCACAAAAGCAATCAAAAACCATGTTCAGCCTCCAGTCGCCATAGAGACAAGCCCCTGGTTTTCATTTTCATCAATATTTCCCATTAGACTCGTATCTTCCACACCTGGTGGCATTAAATTTTATTTCAACTTGTTCAAACTTTCTTTTTTGTGCCACAAGAAATGGCTTTCCATCACCATGAAAGGTTAAGCACTTCAGTCAAAGTACTATATATACACAGTGTATTCGTAGCACCATGCATATCCAGTAAGGAAATTCACATACTCACTTTTTATCCAAAAGTTTGATCATCATGAGTAGCTTTACAGAAGAACAAGAAGCTCTGGTTCTCAAGTCATGGGATTCCATGAAAAAGAATGCCGGAGAATGGGGTCTCAAACTCTTTCTCAAGTACGTATGCACACTCACAACCATAGCTTTTATTTATTTGTTTAATATACATATCTTTAGGAATTATACCAAGGGTGGCTTGTTTATACTCTCTGTCATTTTCTTTAATTATTGTCCAAATACCCATATATTCCCTCAATTCCAATACTAGGCACGTGGTTTAAGTAAAAATAAAACTTTTGGGATATAATTTATGGTCCTAAACAAGTCAGAAAAAGGTTCAAAGTATTTGTATGATTATAAAAGCTTCTCTTAAGAGTATAATTGAAAGTTCAAGCTTAATTCTTTTTAAATTTAGAAAGAGGTCATTCCTTTTGGAACAGATCAAAAAGTAAATAGGTTCACGTAAAATGGAACGGAGGGAATAATATATATAATGCATTCTTCGACCTATAAATTTTATTTTTATGACCTATTTTGAGTACACGACCTTCATACTATCCTTTCGATCGCTATATTTGAATTGACTTGTTTCCCTTGATTGAATATATGATGGATTGATTATTTGATGCTTTTTAGGATATTTGAGATTGCACCATCGGCCAAGAAATTGTTCTCATTCCTCAAAGATTCAAATGTGCCCTTGGAGCAAAATGCCAAACTCAAGCCTCATGCTAAGTCTGTCTTTGTTATGGTAACAATATCGTTACAATTGGCTGCTACTCCTTCCTCTCTACGTTACGTTCTTTTCCTTTTTCGTTAAATCAGCTAAGCTAAATACAACATGATTATTGTATTATACCCTGATGACAAACTTTATTTCATTTATTTGTTTTACTGAAGACTTGTGAAGCCGCAGTTCAACTTAGAAAAGCAGGAAAAGTAGTGGTGACGGATTCGACTCTCAAAAAGTTGGGTGCTGCGCACTTCAAATACGGCGTCGCTGATGAGCACTTTGAGGTATAATCTCCCTTGCATTAAGCTATATTTGACGTACCAAAACGATTTTCATTTTTCAAGTAAGAATGGATCTTCTTCCTACTATAAATGTCATGTTTAATGGAGTAATACATAACTGTCTTTTTGATTAATTAGTGTCCGACATGAAATCTATCAAAACTTCTTTTTCAAATAAAAAACTTAAATTAAATATTTCAAAAACTATAAAGAGACAGCAACACAAAAATTGCATTAAAAAATCAACAACGGTCCAAGGTGACTAATTTTGACATTAAGGATTTTAAAAAATTGGTGAGTGCCTCTGATAGGCATTCGGGAGATGGTTTCTCGACTAACGAATTATCTGTCAAGTGTTATAACCACTAGAATTATAAATACTCGAAATAAGTTTCTGGCTCTTATATCACAAAAGGGGCTTACAATGTTTCCGCTATAATTGTAAATACTCGAAATAAACTCATGCAAATCTCAGTGTCTTTTATTTTTTTCTCTAATTTCTCTCATAAGTGATTTAAGTTTTCTTTTTCTGCCTTAGAAAATTAATTTGATAGCTAAAAGAGCCAACTTTCGAGTGTGTAAATGACAAAATAAATGACGGAAGAATGTTTGAGTTGACAGGTAACAAAGTTTGCCTTGTTGGAGACAATCAAAGAAGCTGTTCCAGATATGTGGAGCGTTGATATGAAGAATGCGTGGGGTGAGGCCTTTGATCAGTTGGTCAATGGTATCAAGACCGAGATGAAGTAGACTTCTTCATCCTATGCTACAAAGTTGAATGCAAACACATACTAATAGTATTTCTTTCTTCAAGTTTTCATCAAAATGTAATACGTAGTTCCTATGAGGTTATGTCTTTCGTGTATGTGTATGGATTACATTTTTCTAAAAGAGGAAGGTCATACGCCCATGTCGGTGATGTTACGAGAAGTACTTGGTTTCAACTCCTCTTAAACTTATAGGGTTGGGAAACAATACCCCTCACCTTTAAAATGGAAAGGAAATTCCCTTTAACTCAAAAGTCAACCAAAAAAAAAAAATAAATTGGTCCGTGTAAGAATTTACAAAATGATATTATCCCCTTATTATGACTCTTTGTAAGCTTGTCATTTGATTTAATAGCTTTGTCTACTATTCTTCTTTAATATAATATTGATATACATATTTGTTGCTCTTTTTATTTTGAACTTTTATTCTATTGTCCACATGTACACAAGGGCGGCTATTGGGTAAAGCCAATAAAGCCTTAGTTTTAGGCCCCTAATTTGGGAGCCCCACTTGTACCAATAGGATCAGAAGCTTATATTTATTTTGAGAAAAACAATATGAGGTTTCCTTTTAAAAGACTACTGCATACGTGCATGTAAAAGGAAAGATATACTACTAAGAAACCTTGACCAACAAAGTGGGCCCCAAAAATCAATTAAGGTGACGTTGAGAATGCAAATTTTGGAAGAAATCATCACAATTATTCTTTTTACTAGTTAATTTCTCTCAACTCGACCTTTCCACTTCCTTCTCGGTTTACATTTTACAGTACTGAGATCTCTCTTTTTATATGTTTCTCACAAAGTTACAATTATACAGTACAATGCATTGCAATTATATTTTCTTTGTTCTTCCAAGAAAGTCATCTCACAATATTATTCTAGAAAAGCTATAGTTTATAGTATGTGATATTGATGATTTAGACTTATTTTCTGAATTAAAAGTGTTAAGGAAAATAGTACAAGTAGATGATAATATTATAATTGATACACTCAATCAGATAAAAAAAACTTGATTCTTTTCCAAATGTCTATATTGCTTATAAAATAATGTTAACAGTTCATGTAAGTTGACTAAGCGGAAAAAAGTTTTTCAAAATTAAAATTGATAAAATCTTATTTAAGATTAATAATGTCTTAGAAGAGATTGAATGGACTAGTTATATTATCAATAGGCGGAGTGGCCTTTGGGCCACCTAAACTTGCGTCCATTTGTCATTCCGGTAAACGAACTTAGAATTTTTTCATTTCAACACTTCAACTTAACTATTTGCATATTAATAAACCCATTTGATCATTGACCATGCTTATGTGTCAAAGACCTCGCTGATGTGGTCACGGTGTGTGTTAATCACATTGAAAAAGCGTGTGGACCAAGTTAGTTTATTTTAAAAAATATTAAAATTTGAATAAGACGAGAAAAAAAGTAAATAAAAGGCAAAAACTTTAAAAAAGAAAAATCCCTAATCCCTCTCTTAACCCTTGTCTCTAATCTCTCTCCCCCCCCCCCCCCCCAAAACCCCAATTCTTTTATTTCTCCCTCATCACTTAGTTCCTGTTCCCACACCCCAACCCTTTCTCATCTTCTTCCTCCCCTTTCTTCAAAAGCAAACCCAAAATAAAGTTAGAACATTTTTCCCAAAACTAACATCTAATCAAACGTGATGCATTTGCAAATGAGGAGAAATTTAAGTTGAAAAACGTTGGTTGAGGATATGCCTGTGATTTCTAATACCTTGGGCTGAAATTGTGTTGATTGATGCTATAACCTGAAAGTATATATTTCAAATATGAGAAGTAAGATGATTGAACCTTAAATTGTTGGATATTGAAAATTCGATTGGGGTTGTGTTTGAAAATTATTTGGAATTGCTCTTTGAATTGAAATTACCACTGCTAGTTTCATTGAAATTAGTTTCTGGTTTAATCTTCCTAGCTTAGACTTAAAATTTGCAGCTACAGTTATGCCATTTTTGTCAAGTTATGAACCTACAAATTGGTGATTAGTTGGCATTGAATTGTTCAGTGTTGTGCGAACTAAATTTGAGTCTGTTGAACTTGGGTAGTTGGCTTCAGTTTGTGACCATTTCGTGGAGGCATTTTGAGTCTAATTCTTGAGTTAGGAGGACCAGTATTGAGCTGAATTGGTTCAGGCTGTCCTAGCGAAAATATGGTGAAGAGGAAGAGAAAGAAAAAAGGCCATAAACTAGAAATTTAGTAAATTGGTTTGTAAAAAAAAAAAAAGAGACCCACAAATTACACATATCAGGCAATAAAAGGCTTAGCATATGACATGCTATCCATGTTACGGCGATTGAAGAGCACGCTCAATCGGAATTGTGTATTAATGTGCAAATTATTAAGTTGGGATGTTAAAATGGGAAAGTTCTAATTCGTTTACCGGGATGGCAATCAAGTACAAGTTTAGGTGGCCGGAAAAGAAATATTAGAAGAAATATATTGTAAAATAATTATTCATAACTTTGCATCTCAAAAAGCTAGAAAAATATACTTCAAATACATACATATATATATATATATATTTTAAGAAATTATTTTAAGGCCTCTCATTAAAGTTTGCTTTAGACCCCACTAGTATTGAGCTGCCCTGATATACATATGACTTTAGTTGATTTTATCTAATGCAAGACCCGAGAGTTCTGCTAGAGTAGTCAGCTCCTTATTGCCCTATCTAAACATCGGATAAATAAATTAACATAAAGTTGAAGGGTTAGAACAAAAACGCGTCGTAAATTACAGTTCAAGATTCAGAGCCGCTTCTATCTGACACTGCACATGCCATCATCATCTCCTATAATTGGGACAAGAGTTATTGGCGCATCATAGTTATTATAGAAGATCATGAGTTAATTAACACATAATCACATATAAATTAAATAGAGAAAAAAATAATATAAGAATTTAATGAGAAAGAGTCCTCCACTTTGACAATAGATCTCTAATTACAATTTTTCAAACTTACCGAGGAAAAGGGTTCCCAAACTTACAAGACAACGAGTTCTCCAAATCCACCAGAAAATTTGACATAATTAGGATTCACAAAATTCAAGACCCAAACAACAAATCATCTAAGTTCTCTTCATCAATAGAAATAAAATCTCTCTGCTTTATCCTCAGCCTTTGTAAGGGCTCTACTTAGTACTTTATACATCAATCAAGCTTAAGCAATGCCTAAACTTGTTGGCCGGAACTGTAGTACCCTTCAAGTAACTCAAGATCTATTTCAGTCCCTACTAATTTTATTTATCAAGATACACCATGTATCTACTCATGCACTAACAACCAGTGAAATGTAAAAATAAAAATCATCTCCCGATTCTAGTTAAGAGACTCAATATCTTCATGCGTAACACCACTCGATTGATCTGCTTCTGTATTCAAAATAGCTTTCGGATAGCTATTAGGCTCCAACAAATAAACTGTCTGTGAAATCGAAAAAATAATATCTACATGGTTTACATATCTATGAAGATTGTTATCAACTATGGTCTGATTACTCTATTTTCTCTACCTATTGCAATGCTATACGATTGATGTGGGACAGGTGCATCATCTCGATCAAGATTTTGCACTTTCTCTACTTCCTCTACTTTTAAATTATCGGGCTGAGCTCGTCGGGATTCAATTTCTAGCTCTATGAAGTCATTGATACGATGATTTATAAATTTCATATATTCTAGTACAATGGTATTTCACTATGCTCTCTACTCCAAAAATTATTAAACTTGAAATTGTAAAATTTTAACCAATTGTTACATCGAAGATGTTTCACCTTTCTATCGGTCTGTATCAACCATCGCCTTTCATTTAAAAAAAATACATCATCATTTATATTAGAAAATACACACATACCACTCTTGAGTAATCCTTAATCAAAGTCATGAAATATATAGAACCACTATTGGAGTGAGTTATTTAGACCTCAATAGTCTAAATGGACATAATCCAGCTTCTCCTAGGTCTTGTTCTCTGCCTTCTTACTGAATTTTACCCTCGTCTGTCCCAAATTTCATGAAAACCGTGATGGTACCTAACTCAACTGCTAGGCAAACCAACATATGCAACAACCAATAGATGAGACAATAATAATATCTAACAGTCATAATTTAAACAAAGTGCTAAAGCAACCCTCAAGAATTGATAGTAAAAGTCACGAGCTATTAAAAAATAATGTACAAAATTATCCCAAATGAACGATAGTAAATGAAAGATAGAAGCTGGCTCAATGGTTGTGAACCAAGCAAGGCAGCTTACTGTAAAGTCTCCTGATCAGCTCCTAAGCTTACTCAGGTGATCCACCAGTGCTGGGACCCTAAGCTGCACAAAAATATGCAAATGTGTAGTATGAATACAGTGACACAGTACTCGATAAATATCATTAATAATTTTCTCAATGAAGTAGTAGCGAGAGTATAGTCAAAAGATACTCAATATATATATATATATATATATATATATATATATATATATATATATATATATATATATATATATATGGGAATTACAGAAATTAAACCCTTCGTTTTCGTCTCTTGCCCTTCCAAACTTCTCTTACTTTCTTTTCTACCATTAAAACTCACCAAAACATCCAATCTTTACATAAATGGAGTAACAAAGAATAGTTTTTTGTATTTCATGAGAATGACTAAAATTATAAGGAAAGATTGGAGATTTTATTCACAATGGAGTTCTTTAATTCATATAAATCAAAAATTAACTTTGATTTGCTTTGTTTGGTCGTGGTATGAGACCTGAAAATGGAGGAGAAAAATGGAGAAAAGAGAAATTACAATTTCAGTTTTCATCTCTTTCATTCTTAGATCTCAAAATATTGTTGCAGTGATGATGATGGCCTTCTTGGCTTCGTTTGTTGCCCTTGATTTTACTCCTCTCTTCTAAGCTCCATGTATTACTCTTTATAGATGCTAGATGATATTGCTCTCCTCTTCTGAACTCCATGACTGGTGAGGACGCTGATGGGAAAGAGGGGGAGGGGGTGGGTGCTTGGGGAAGATGATATAATATTTTTTTTTGATTTAATCAATTAAGATTTATTTTAAATATATTAGTATTTATTTACAAATAAGTTATGACACGTGTCACATTGATTGGCACACGAATGCAATCTCCAAATAAAAAGCTAGTCAAGAAAAAAGTAGTGTGCACTAGGTTTGTGCATAATTTGGTAAATATCGAATTACCGTACCGAAACCGAAAATTTTAGTATTCAGTATTCGATATTTTGGTATTCTGTATGCTATTTGGTTTAAGTTTAAAAAAATTGGTATTAGATATGGTATTTGGTATTTTAAAATAAAATACCGAAATATCGATACCGTACCGAAATATATATTATATAACACAATACACATTTTATTAATTATAACTTAAATATAAGAAATCTAAAATTATACTTTCCTTTATTTTCTAAGTTCATCAATTAACTCTAAGCAAGTAAGAAGATATTTCTCTAAGTTTTCTCTCTCTAGGTTGGTATTTGCTGATTTTGGACAAAACTTTTGTCAACAAACGTTTTTAGTTTTTTACTTTTGAGTACTTTATTACCGTCTATGACTCTATGCACTAGTTAGTATTTAAACCGAATAAATCGAAGTTACCGAACCGAATAAACCGAAACAAAAAGGAGAAAAACCGAACCATACCGAATTTATTTAATTAGGTACGGTATTGGTATATCATTTTACGAAATCGAATACCGAAAATACCGAACCGAAAAGTCTAAATACCATACCGTACCGACCGACGAACACCCCTAGTGTGCACTAAATACAATTTTAAAAGGTTGTGTGTGTAAGGTGATATTGGTCTTCAAAGTATGTAACAAGAATTTGATGTATAGTTCAGGTGGCTATTTATGTATTTTACCTTTTTTAATCTAAAGTATAATTTTTCACCATTTACAAAACCTAAGCATTCTGACTTTTTGTTAGTTTATTGTGTTAAGTCTTAGATTTTATTGAATTTAATGTGAAGAAGAACAAAGTTAAAACACACAAAGTTGGCCTTTGCTCACGATTTATTGTCCGTTGGGACAAACTTTTAAAATTAACTTATTTTGAGAGGGTTTTTTTTTTTTCTCAAATGTGCTTTCCTCAAAAGTACTTTTAGGAGAAACAACTTGTATTTCACTAATTAATTTGAAAAGCACTTCTGAACAGCTATTAGTGTTTGACTAAGCTTTTAAAATGTGGTTTTAAGTGTATTTTTTTCAAAAAATACTTTTGGGGAGAAACTACTTTTTTCTGCTTCTCCAAAACTACTTTTTTCTGCTTACTCAAAACTACTTCTACTTCTACTCAATTTTTTTTTTCTTTCTAAAAGGTTGGCCAAACACTTTAACTTTAAAACAAAAATATTTTTTGTTGCCTTCTAGAAACTTGGCCAAATAAGCAACTAATGAAATGGAAACGAAGAAAGTTAAATGAAATTCTCAGCAAGATTTAAACAAATTTCTAGTTTAACAAGGGTTAAGAGGCTGTTTAATCTAAATAAATCTTAATTCTTAGATCAAAGTGGACAAATGTCATTAAATTTGATGAGATGAAACTAAAGAAATACTATATTGGAGGTGAGCCAAATCCGAGATGTTTAATAATTACATTTTGGTGGATATGAGTATCTAATAGAAAATAGCCTTAGTTGAGATATTTTAGGAGGCCTATGTGTATTTGGCCTAAAAACATAAAAAGCGAATTCTATATTATCTTGACTGTTGCTCTCCCACTAGACATTCTGTAATACCATTTGTCAACCATTTAAAAAAACCATCAATTACGTCATCGCTCACTAAAGCCCACAAAAGCAATCAAAAACCATGTTCAGCCTCCAGTCGCCATAGAGACAAGCCCCTGGTTTTCATTTTCATCAATATTTCCCATTAGACTCGTATCTTCCACACCTGGTGGCATTAAATTTTATTTCAACTTGTTCAAACTTTCTTTTTTGTGCCACAAGAAATGGCTCTCCATCACCATGAAAGGTTAAGCACTTCAGTCAAAGTACTATATATACACAGTGTATTCGTAGCACCATGCATATCCAGTAAGGAAATTCACATACTCACTTTTTATCCAAAAGTTTGATCATCATGAGTAGCTTTACAGAAGAACAAGAAGCTCTGGTTCTCAAGTCATGGGATTCCATGAAAAAGAATGCCGGAGAATGGGGTCTCAAACTCTTTCTCAAGTACGTATGCACACTCACAACCATAGCTTTTATTTATTTGTTTAATATACATATCTTTAGGAATTATACCAAGGGTGGCTTGTTTATACTCTCTGTCATTTTCTTTAATTATTGTCCAAATACCCATATATTCCCTCAATTCCAATACTAGGCACGTGGTTTAAGTAAAAATAAAACTTTTGGGATATAATTTATTGTCCTAAACAAGTCAGAAAAAGGTTCAAAGTATTTGTATGATTATAAAAGCTTCTCTTAAGAGTATAATTGAAAGTTCAAGCTTAATTCTTTTTAAATTTAGAAAGAGGTCATTCCTTTTGGAACAGACCAAAAAGTAAATAGGTTCACGTAAAATGGAACGGAGGGAATAATATATATAATGCATTCTTCGACCTATAAATTTTATTTTTATGACCTATTTTGAGTACACGACCTTCATACTATCCTTTCGATCGCTATATTTGAATTGACTTGTTTCCCTTGATTGAATATATGATGGATTGATTATTTGATGCTTTTTAGGATATTTGAGATTGCACCATCGGCCAAGAAATTGTTCTCATTCCTCAAAGATTCAAATGTGCCCTTGGAGCAAAATGCCAAACTCAAGCCTCATGCTAAGTCTGTCTTTGTTATGGTAACAATATCGTTACAATTGGCTGCTACTCCTTCCTCTCTACGTTACGTTCTTTTCCTTTTTCGTTAAATCAGCTAAGCTAAATACAACATGATTATTGTATTATACCCTGATGACAATCTTTATTTCATTTATTTGTTTTACTGAAGACTTGTGAAGCCGCAGTTCAACTTAGAAAAGCAGGAAAAGTAGTGGTGAGGGATTCGACTCTCAAAAAGTTGGGTGCTGCGCACTTCAAATACGGCGTCGCTGATGAGCACTTTGAGGTATAATCTCCCTTGCATTAAGCTATATTTGACGTACCAAAACGATTTTCATTTTTCAAGTAAGAATGGATCTTCTTCCTACTATAAATGTCATGTTTAATGGAGTAATACATAACTGTCTTTTTGATTAATTAGTGTCCGACATGAAATCTATCAAAACTTCTTTTTCAAATAAAAAACTTAAATTAAATATTTCAAAAACTATAAAGAGACAGCAACACAAAAATTGCATTAAAAAATCAACAACGGTCCAAGGTGACTAATTTTGACATTAAGGATTTTAAAAAATTGGTGACTGCCTCTGATAGGCATTCGGGAGATGGTTTCTCGACTAACGAATTATCTGTCAAGTGTTATAACCACTAGAATTATAAATATTCGAAATAAGCTTCTGGCTCTTATATCACAAAAGGGGCTTACAATGTTTCCGCTATAATTGTAAATACTCGAAATAAACTCATGCAAATCTCAGTGTCTTTTATTTTTTTCTCTAATTTCTCTCATAAGTGATTTAAGTTTTCTTTTTCTGCCTTAGAAAATTAATTTGATAGCTAAAAGAGCCAACTTTCGAGTGTGTAAATGACAAAATAAATGACGGAAGAATGTTTGAGTTGACAGGTAACAAAGTTTGCCTTGTTGGAGACAATCAAAGAAGCTGTTCCAGATATGTGGAGCGTTGATATGAAGAATGCGTGGGGTGAGGCCTTTGATCAGTTGGTCAATGGTATCAAGACCGAGATGAAGTAGACTTCTTCATCCTATGCTACAAAGTTGAATGCAAACACATACTAATAGTATTTCTTTCTTCAAGTTTTCATCAAAATGTAATACGTAGTTCCTATGAGGTTATGTCTTTCGTGTATGTGTATGGATTACATTTTTCTAAAAGAGGAAGGTCATACGCCCATGTCGGTGATGTTACGAGAAGTACTTGGTTTCAACTCCTCTTAAACTTATAGAGTTGGGAAACAATACCCCTCACCTTTAAAATGGAAAGGAAATTCCCTTTAACTCAAAAGTCAACCAAAAAAAAAAAATAAAATGGTCCGTGTAAGAATTTACAAAATGATATTATCCCCGTATTATGACTCTTTGTTAGCTTGTCATTTGATTTAATAGCTTTGTCTACTATTCTTCTTTAATATAATATTGATATACATATTTGTTGCTCTTTTTATTTTGAACTTTTATTCTATTGTCCACATGTACACAAGGGCGGCTATTGGGTAAAGCCAATAAAGCCTTAGTTTTAGGCCCCTAATTTGGGAGCCCCACTTGTACCAATAGGATCAGAAGCTTATATTTATTTTGAGAAAAACAATATGAGGTTTCCTTTTAAAAGACTACTGCATACGTGCATGTAAAAGGAAAGATATACTACTAAGAAACCTTGACCAACAAAGTGGGCCCCAAAAATCAATTAAGGTGACGTTAAGAATGCAAATTTTGGAAGAAATCATCACAATTATTCTTTTTACTAGTTAATTTCTCTCAACTCGACCTTTCCACTTCCTTCTCGGTTTACATTTTACAGTACTGAGATCTCTCTTTTTATATGTTTCTCACAAAGTTACAATTATACAGTGCAATGCATTGCAATTATATTTTCTTTGTTCTTCCAAGAAAGTCATCTCACAATATTATTCTAGAAAAGCTATAGTTTATAGTATGTGATATTGACGATTTAGACTTATTTTCTGAATTAAAAGTGTTAAGGAAAATAGTACAAGTAGATGATAATATTATAATCGATACACTCAATCAGATAAAAAAACTTGATTCTTTTCCAAATGTCTATATTGCTTATAAAATAATGTTAACAGTTCATGTAAGTTGACTAAGCGGAAAAAAGTTTTTCAAAATTAAAATTGATAAAATCTTATTTAAGATTAATAATGTCTTAGAAGAGATTGAATGGACTAGTTATATTATCAATAGGCGGAGTGGCCTTTGGGCCACCTAAACTTGCGTCCATTTGTCATTCCGGTAAACGAACTTAGAATTTTTCCATTTCAACACTTCAACTTAACTATTTTCACATTAATAAACCCATTTGATCATTGACCATACTTATGTGTCAAAGACCTCGCTGATGTGGTCACGGTGTGTGTTAATCACATTGAAAAAGCGTGTGGACCAAGTTAGTTTATTTTAAAAAATATTAAAATTTGAATAAGACGAGGAAAAAAGTAAATAAAAGGCAAAAACTTTAAAAAAGAAAAATCCCTAATCCCTCTCTTAACCCTTGTCTCTAACCCCCCCCCTCCCCCTTTCCCCCAAACCCCAATTCTTTTATTTCTCCCTCATCACTTAGTTCCTGTTCCCACACCCCAACCCTTTCTCATCTTCTTCCTCCCCTTTCTTCAAAAGCAAACCCAAAATAAAGTTAGAACATTTTTCCCAAAACTAACATCTAATCAAACGTGATGCATTTGCAAATGAGCAGAAATTTAAGTTGAAAAACGTTGGTTGAGGATATGCCTGTGATTTCTAATACCTTGGGCTGAAATTGTATTGATTGATGCTATAACCTGAAAGTATATATTTCAAATATGAGAAGTGAGATGATTGAATCTTAAATTGTTGGATATTGAAAATTTGATTGGGGTTGTGTTTGAAAATCATTTGGAGTTGCTCTTTGAATTGAAATTACCACTGCTAGTTTCATTGAAATTAGTTTCTGGTTTAATCTTTCTAGCTTAGACTTAAAATTTGCAGCTACAGTTATGCCATTTTTGTCAAGTTATGAACCTACAAACTGGTGATTAGTTGGCATTGAATTGTTCAGTGTTGTGCGAACTAAATTTGAGTCTGTTGAACTTGGGTAGTTGGCTTCAGTTTGTGACCATTTCGTGGAGGCATTTTGAGTCTAATTCTTGAGCTAGGAGGACTAGTATTGAGCTGAATTGGTTCAGGCTGTCCTAGCGGAGATATGGTGAAGAGGAAGAGAAAGAAAAAAGACCATAAACTAGAATTGAATTGGTTCAGGCTGTCCTAGCGGAGATATGGTGAAGAGGAAGAGAAAGAAAAAAGACCATAAACTAGAATTCAGTAAATTGGTTAGTAAAAAAAAAAGAGACCCACAAATTACACATGTCAGGCAATAAAAGGCTTAGCATATGACATGCTATCCATGTTACGGCGATTGAAGAGCACGCTCAATCGGAATTGTGTATTAATGTGCAAATTATTAAGTTGGGGTGTTCAAATGGGAAAGTTCTAATTCGTTTATCGGGATGGCAATCAAGTACAAGTTTAGGTAGCCGAAAGACTATACTTCCTATTATCAATTAAAAAAGAAATATTAGAAGAAATATATTATAAAATAATTATTCATAACTTTGCATCTCAAAAAGCTAGAAAAATATACTTCAAAGTTTGCTTTAGACCCCACTAGTATTGAGCTGCCCTGATATACATATGACTTTAGTTGATTTTATCTAATGCAAGACCCGAGAGTTCTGCTAGAGTAGTCAGCTCCTTATTGCCCTATCTAAACATCGGATAAACAAATTGACATAAAGTTGAAGGGTTAGAACAAAAACGCGTCGTAAATTGCAGTTCAAGATTTAGAGTCGCTTCTATCTGACACTGCACATGCCATCATCATCTCCTATAATTGGGACAAGAGTTATTGGCGCATCATAGTTATTATAGAAGATCATGAGTTAATTAACACATAATCACATATAAATTAAATAGAGAAAAAAATAATATAAGAATTTAATGAGAAAGAGTCCTCCACTTTGACAATAAATCTCTAATTACAATTTTTCAAACTTACCGAGGAAAAGGGTTCCCAAACTTACAAGACAACGAGTTCTCCAAATCCACCAGAAAATTTGACATAATTAGGATTCACAAAATTCAAGACCCAAACAACAAATCATCTCCTTGGCTTAGCTTAAGTTCTCTTCATCAATAGAAATAAAATCTCTCTGCTTTATCCTCAACCTTTGTAAGGGCTCTACTTAGTACTTTATACATCAATCAAGCTTAAGCAATGCCTAAACTTGTTGGTCGGAACTGTAGTACCCTTCAAGTAACTCAAGATCTATTTCAGTCCCTACTAATTTTATTTATCAAGATACACCATGTATCTACTCATGCACTAACAACCAGTGAAATGTAAAAATAAAAATCATCTCCCGATTCTAGTTAAGAGACTCAATATCTTCATGCGTAACACCACTCGATTGATCTGCTTCTGTATTCAAAATAGCTTTCGGATAGCTATTAGGCTCCAACAAATAAACTGTCTGTGAAATCGAAAAAATAACATCTACATGGTTTACATATCCATGAAGATTGTTATCAACTATGGTCTGATTACTCTATTTTCTCTGCCTATTGCAATGCTATACGATTGACGTGGGACAGGTGCATCATCTCGATCAAGATTTTGCACTTTCTCTACTTCCTCTACTTTTAAATTATCGGGCTAAGCTCGTCGGGATTCAATTTCTAGCTCTATGAAGTCATTGATACGATGATTTATAAATTTCATATATTCTAGCACAATGGTATTTCACTATGCTCTCTACTCTAAAAATTATTAAACTTGAAATTGTAAAATTTTAACCCATTGTTACATCGAAGATGTTTCACTTTTCTATCGGTCTGTATCAATTATCGCCTTTCATTTAAAAAAAATACATCATCATTTATATTAGAAAATACACACATACCACTCTTGAGTAATCCTTAATCAAAGTCATGAAATATATAGAACCACTATTAGAGTGAAAATTATTCAGACCTCAATAGTCTAAATGGACATAATCCAGCTTCTCCTAGGTCTTGTTCTCTGCCTTCTTACTGAATTTTACCCTCGTCTGTCCCAAATTTTACGAAGACCGTGATGGTACCTAACTCAACTGCTAGGCAAATCAACATATGCAACAACCAATAGATGAGACAATAATAATGTCTAACAGTCATAATTTAAACAAAGTGCTAAAGCAACCCTCAAGAATTGATAGTAAAAGTCACGAGCTATTAAAAAATAATGTACAAAGTCATCCCAAATGAACGATAGTAAATGAAAGATAGAAGCTGTCTCAATGGTTGTGAACCAAGCAAGGCAACTTACTGTAAAGTCTCCTGATCAGCTCCTAAGCTTACTCAGGTGATCCACCAGTGCTGGGACCATAAGCTGCACAAAAATATGCAGATGTGTAGTATGAGCAATACTCGATAAATATCATTAATAATTTTCTCAATGAAGTAGTAGCGAGAGTATAGTCAAAAGATACTCAATATATATATATATATATATATATATATATATATATATATATATATATATATATATATATATATATATATATATATATATATATATATATATACAAGATCCAAGATTCTATCAGAGCCGTGATGATGCCTAACACCGCCTTGCTAGGCAAGCCAACATCAAATATGCGAAATTAAGTGGGACTCCTCCTTCGAGGGCGCCTAGGTAGTGAAAGGTTATCCCTTTGAAGCGCTAGAAGCTAAGCAAAGTCATGAAGCTGGATGATTATGCTCGAGTAGAGCTCAGACCCAGAGGTGGTGACTGAACTCACTGCAGAGTTCAGGAGCGAGCAAAACTATCTTGGTGAATAAGCAATAATATGAAATAGTCTCAAATAGCCGAATAACATAAATAACTGAAGCCATAATGATATCACCGAGTGCATGATCTCTATAGAGTACTAAATACACATTGTCTGGAATACTAAATAGCAATATCATAAGATAAATATAACAACCCGACCAATCGTTTTGAGTATTTTAGCCCCGTTTTCCCTATTTAATACCTTACATATGTGCATTTGTGGTTATGTGACTTGCCGGGTTGGTTAGTTTGATTTCGGTGAAGTTTTGGATTGTATTTTTTTGGATAGTTCCAATAGATTCGTATGGTGATTTTGGACTAAGGCACATGTCCGGATTTGGATTTGGAGGTTCCTAGGTCATTTTGGCTTGAATTAGCGAAAGTTGAAAAGTTAAAGGTTTAGAAGGTTGATAGGTTGACCGAGAGTTGACTTTGTTGATATCAGGTTCAGATTTTTATTTCGGGAGTTGGGATAGGTCCATTCCGCTATTTGGGACTTGTATGCAAAATTTGAGGTCATTCCGATTTGATTTGATATGGTTCGACATGAGTTTTGGAAGTTTAAAGTTCATTAGTTCATTAGGCTTGAATTGAGGTATGATTCGTTGTTTTGATATTGTTTTGTGTGATTTGAGACCTTGAGTAGGTCCGTTTTATGTTTTGAGTTTGGTTGGTGTGATTGGATGAGGTCTCGGGGGTCTCGGGTGTGTTTCAGATGAGTTTTCGGATCATTTTGGTTATGTTGGCATGACTGAATGTTTCTGATTACTGCTGCTTTTCGCACCTGCGAAGGTAGGGCTGCATGTGCGTGACCGCAGAAGCGGTCAGGATGGTCGCATATGCGGTGCTGGGTTGGAAGGTCTAGGTCCGCAAGTGCAGACTGTGGAGCACAGGCGCACAGGAACTTCTGTAGAAGCGGAGCTGCATATGCGGCATGGTGTCCGCTAATGTACCATAGAAATGCGGTACTTTTGATACTAATTACATATACTTTAGCTCATCTTTTAAAGCATTATAAGTCAATTCTTATATAGTTTTGGTATTTTGCAGGAAACCAGACTTGAAGAACCAAGAACATAAAAAAGATGAAAAAAACCCATGGAAAGGAAGAAATGCGGGAGGTCTGCAACCGCAAAAGTGATGTGCAGACCGCAAATCCATCGGAGAATGAAGCAGATCATCCCAGTTTCTGAGAGTCAAGTCTGCGATCCATTGTGCGGTTGCATAACGCTTATGCGGACCGCATAATGATCGCACAAATGCAAAAGGAGTTCTAGTGAAGATGACTTTGCGGTATGTTATGCGGTTGCGAAACCAATATGCGGACCGCATAACCACAATGCGATGGAAAACTGGAAAACTTTATGATCAATTATGCGGTGAAAAATGAAGATGCGCGGACCGCGAAAGCATTCTACGACGCATTCTGCAATCGCAGACATGATCTGCAAGGTCATTTTTATCACTTTTTGACCACGACTTTTAGACCATTATAAATAGAATGATTAGGGTTTTTATGGACCATCTTGCTTGAAAAAGAGGCTACAATTAGAGAATTGAATACACTATTATTTTGGAAGCTTTTGAGAAAGAATCCAAGACTTTATTTCTTTGTAAGCTTTATGACTTTATTTATTACTTTGTTCTTATATTCTAGTATGAGTAGCTAACTTTAAATACTAAGGTTGTGGACCCTAAGTGGGTGTAATATTAATGGGTGTTTACCATTGAATATATATATATAATAGTTGGTTGATTTCTATTCATTTCTCATGCTTCATTTATGGTTGATGGTTGCAAACATTGACTAGTGCCATGTTACTCTATCTTTACTTGAAAAAGTGGGTTAGGTTTAGTAGAATTGAATAGCAAGAACTCATGGCTTTAAACATTGTTTAATAGAATCACTTAGGGATAAGTGTGTTCTACTTGGCATAAAATTGGATGTTATTAATTATAACTCTTTTATATTTGGAAAAATCATAAAGAGGAAATACTACCTAATTATTGAAAAATATTGGTTAGTCATTTAGGAACCATTTGCATATAAAAGGACCTTCCATTAGAAATATATCATATTAACACCGATAGCATTCCATTCCATTGATGGGGAAACAACCTTGATTTATTAATCAAATTAATTAAATTCTCTTAACAAAATAGCTTTTCTTGACAATTCACAATTACAAAACTCTTTTTTAAACTAACGGAGTAGAACTACGGCTTAAGTCAAGTTTTACACTATTCAAGTAACCTTTTCACACCTATTCCCTGTGGGATTCGATCCCAACCTAGTTGGGTTATTATATTTGATACCGACCTCCTTACACCATTTATATAGGTGTATTTTGAGCGTATCAAATTTTGGCGCCATTGCCGGGAATTACTGTTTTGAAATTACTAACTTTTGTGTGCTTTACTTTACGTCTTCTTCTATTCCATCACACTTTTCTTGCTTTGCTTGGTGCCATTAGGTAAACATGGGCGAGCCGGAAGAGGAGAATGTGTTTGCGGATATGGATGAATATATTGAGGATACAAATTTCATTGTCCCTCCAAGAGTTGATGCTGCCACCTTCAAAGTGGAACACAATCTAATCCTAATGCTAAAGGCAGAAGGGTTGTTCCAAAATTCCACCGACGATGATCCAACATAACATCTCATAAGTATTTTGGGTGTGTGTGCAATGCACAAGCAGAATCGTATCTCAGATGATGCCCTAAGGTTAAGGGTGTTCAAGTACTCTCTAACTGGAGAGACAAGATAGTGGATCCAAGATCTACCTCCTAATTCCATCCATACTTGGCCCGAACTAGTCCGAGCTTTCCTAGCAAAATGGTTTCAGCAAAGCAAGAAGTCCGAGCTTCAGGATAAAATTTTCTTCTTCAAGCAATTACATGGAGAGAATTTACATGAGGCATGGGATAGGTTCAAGCTATATTTGGTGAGGTCGCCGAATCATGGCTTTCCGGATAATATTTTATTGGAGAAGTTTTACATGGGCTTGGATCCTATGAATCAATCCATAGCCAAAAATATAGCGGATGGATCCTTTATGGATAAAACATTTACAAGGGTCACACAAATCCTAGACCAAGATGGTAGAACATAACCAAGCTTGGCACTCGGAAGATATCATGGGTGGAATTGCATATGGTACTCCTTCCTTGAATAACATGATTAAGGAGAACCAAGAAAGAGATTAAGTAACTGCTAGGCTTGCCACTAATGTCAACGTGTTGATGAAAATATTCACTGAAAGCCAAACAAAAAAGGTGAATGTTGTGGAAGATGTGCAACCCATGTCAAATGAGGAATACGAAGAAGCAAATTATGTCAACAATCCTCAAGGAAGATATCAAAAACAACCCTACCAAGGTTCTGGACAACAACATCAATGGAGGTCTAACCCGCAAGGACAAGGCAACCAACAGTGGCAAAAAGACCAAGGTAGTTCAAATCAAGAAAATTGGAGTAACAACATCATCAATTTTTCAAATTGGAGTTCAAACCGCTATGTTCCACCAAAGGGGCAATATTCTAACTCTCCATATTGGAAGGAAAGTTCTTCAAGTGAGTCCACGTTGGAAAACATGCTTGAAAGAGTATTGCAAAATCAAGAGAGATCCGACACTTCAATGAAGAATATGACTGTGCTTGTGGGTTCTCACACCGCATCTATTCAAAAGTTGGAGATGCAGATGAGGGATCTATCAAGAGATCAAAAATCCGAAGCAAAAAGGCATGCTCCCAAGTGATACAATTGCAAACCCAAAAGGTAGTGGGAGTGGTAAAACTTCTCATTGTATGACAATCACAACTCGAAGTGGGAAACTACTTCAAGGAGAGAATGAACAAGTGGTTGAAGTGGAAGATTTTGAACAAGAAGTCGAGGCACAAGTTGAGGTGCCAAATGTTATTGAAGTTGAAAAACTCCCGAAGAAGGTGAGAACTCAAGAAGTAAACTATGAATAGGTTAAGGGAAAGGCAATAGAGGCACCAAAAACTCTAGCACCAATTCCTAGACCTCCTCCTCCTTTCCTTCAAAGACTAGCTAGAAAGGTTGATGATAGCAAACTCGAAATGTTCTATGACATCCTAAAGCAATTATCAGAACATTCCATTTGTGGAAGCATTTCAAGAGATGCCGGGCTTTGCTAAGTACTTGAAGGACTTTATCACTAAAAATAAAACCACCAAGAATGAAGTGGTGAATATGACTCCCGGGTTAGTTCCATCATTGTAACAACCGCCGTCCAAAAAAAAGAGGACCCGGGAGCCTTCACCATTCCATGCACTATTGGATTGCGTGACTTTGCATGAGCCCTTTGTGATAATGGGGCTAGCAACAACTTAATGCCCCTTCCTATTTACAAGCAAGCGAGATTAGGTATGCTTAGGCCTACAAGTATGGGGTTGCAAATGGCCGACCGTTCAATAAAGCGGCCGGTGGGTATAGTTGATGATGTGCTTGTGAAAGTGGGGAAGTTTCTCCTCCTTGCTGACATTGTTATTCTCGATTGTGCTATTGATAAAGAGATCCCTATCATCTTGGGGAGACCTTTCCTTGCTACCGATAGGGTACTCATGGACTCAAAATGAAATGAGATCAAGTTCCGAGTTAATGACAAAGAAGCTACCTTTCAAGCAAGTAAGGGTATGAAATTGCCACATGCATACAAGAGTATCTCAGTCATTGATGTTGTTGATTAGGTAGAGGATGTAGTCGAGGTAAAGATGGAAGAGGAATGCCTTGGTGAGGCATTGGCGGCTATTTTGGTAAATTTTGATGGTGAGGGCATGGAAAGATACGTGGAATTGGTGAATGCATTGGAAGGGATTGGGTCCTACACTTATGCAGTGAAGAAGCTTTCTCTTGACTTAGAGAATAGAGTCACTCCTCCCGCTAAGCCTTCAATTATTGAGCCACCACAATTTGAGCTCAAGCCACTTCCACCGCACTTAAGGTATAAATTTCTTGGATCTAATGAAACTCTACCCATAATTGTTTCTTCTTTGTTGAATGATGTGCATGTTGAACACTTATTGGATACCTTGAGGGAGCACCGACAAGCCATTGGTTGGACTATAGTGGATATCCGAGGGATTTCCGCCGGAATTTGTGAGCACAAGATATAATTGGAGCACGGGAGCAAACCTAGTGTGGAGCTTCAAAGAAGGTTAAATCCTTCCATGCAAGAGGTGGTGAAGAAATAAATCATAAAATGGTTGGATGCTGGGGTTATCTACCCCATTGCCGATAGTCCTTGGGTGAGTCCGGTGTAATGTGTGCCAAAGAAAGGAGGCATGACCGTGATTCAAAATGACAAAAATGAACTCATCCCAACGAGGACGGTGACCGGGTGGAGAGTTTTCATGGACTACCGGAAGCTCAATAGTTCTACTTGCAAGGACCATTTCCCTATGCCTTTTATTGATCAAATGCTTGATCGGTTAGCGGGAAGGTCATTTTATTGCTTCTTGGATGGTTACTCCGGCTACAACCAAATCAACACCTCCTTGGAGGACCAAGAGAAGACGACATTGACATGTCCATATGGAACCTTTGCTTTTAGCCGGATGCCATTTAGGCTATGCAATGCCCCAGCTACTTTTCAACGATGCATGATGTCAATCTTCTCGGACATGGTGGAGGACTTCTTAGAGGTAATCATGGATGACTTCTCGGTAGTTGGTGATTCCTTTGAACATTGCCTTGCCAACCTTAGTCAAGTGCTCAAAAGATGTGAGGAAACAAATGTTGTGCTCAATTGGGGAAAATGTCACTTCATGATGGACGAGGGTATTGTTCTTGCCCACAAAATTTCCAAGCAAGGCATAGAGGTTGATCGGGCAAAGATCGAGATCATTTCCAAGCTTCCTCCTCCCACTTCGAAAAAGGTTGTTCGGAGCTTTTTGGGGCATGCCGATTTTTACAGGCGATTTATCAAGGACTTCTCAAAAATTGCAAGTCCCATGTGAAAGCTCTTTAAAAAGGATGCTAAGTTTGAGTTCGATGAGAAGTTCCTCAAAGCTTTTGAGGAATTGAAAGCAAGGCTCACCACGACACCTATTATTGTCACACCCGATTGGTCTCTTCCATTTGAACTCATGTGTGATGCCAGTGGTGTAGCTATTGGAGCAGTACTTGGTCAATGACATACCAAGATTCTTCACCCTATCTACTATGCAAGCAAAATACTCAATGGTGCACAAATGAATTACACTATAATTGAGCAAGAACTGCTTGCTATTGTCTATGCTTTTGAAAAATTCTTGGCCTATTTGTTGGGATCCAAAGTGATAGCCTATACCGATCATACTTCTCTCCGCTACCTTATGGCGAAGAAGGATGCTAAACCAAGATTGATTTGGTGGGTTATTTTGTTACAAGAGTTTGACTTTGAAGTCAAAGATCGTAAAGGAACAGAGAATCAAGTTGCATATCACTTATCTAGGCTTGAAGAGGCAGGGAGACCAAAAGAAGATCTTGAAATTAATGACGCCTTACCAGATGAACACTTATTGGTAATATCTAGCACCTCCACTCCTTGGTATGCCGACATCGCTAGCTTCTTGGTTAGTTACCTTATCCCCGACAAATTGGAAGCTTATCAAAAGAATATGTTCTTGCGGGAGTGTAGGCAATACTATTGGGAGGAACCCTTTTTGTTCCAGATTTGCGCCGACAACATCATTGAGCGTTGTGTTCCGAAAGATGAGGTAATTCAAATTCTCAAAGCATGTCATGACTCCCCAGTTGGGGGTCACCACGGTGGAAATCGTACTGCGGAAAAAGTTCTTGAATGTGGCTATTATTAGCCATCGATATACCAAGATGCAAACCAAATGGTCAAGGCATGTGATCAATGTCAAAGATCTTTGATGTGTTGGGGATAGATTTCATGGGTCCCTTCGTAAGATCTTACGACATGACATATATCTTGGTGGAAGTAGATTATGTCTCCAAATGGGTTGAGGCAATTGCTTTGCCGAACAATGAGGCAAGAAGTGTAACTGCCTTCTTGAAGAAGAACATATTTACTTGGTTTGGAATCCCAAGGGCCATCCTTAGTGATGGTGGTTCTCACTTTTGCAACAAAGATTTTCCCGGGTTGCTCGCAAAATATGGAGTTAAGCACAAGGTGGCTACCCCTTATCATTCTCAGTCAAGCGGTCAAGTTGAATTCTCCAACCGGGAGATCAAAAACGTTCCAGCAAAAACTGTTAATGCAAACAGAATTGACTGGTCAAAGAAGCTAGATGATGCATTGCAGGCTAATCGAACATCATTTAAGACACCCATTGGCACCTCACCTTATCGATTGGTTTTTGGTAAGGCTTGTCACTTGCCAGTGGAAGTTGAACACAAAGCCATGTGGGCATTAAAAAAGTTAAATCTTGACTGGGCCGAAGCTGCTAATTTAAAGATGACACAACTCAACGAGATGAAAGAGTTCAGTTTCCATGCATACGAGAATGCAACCATGTATAAAGAAAGAATGAAGTTTGCTCATGACAAGAAGATTTTGAAGCGGGAATTCAAATTCGGTGACTTGGTCTTACTCTTCAACTCAAGATTGAAGTTCTTTCTGGGCAAACTCAATTCCAAATGGTCTAGCCCGTTCAAAGTTTTGAGTGTGTCTTCCTATGGTTCTATTGAATTAGAATTCGAGGACGGGACTAGAACATTCAAAGTAAATGGCCAAAGGGTCAAGCATTACCTCGGAACCATTGGAGAAAGGCAACTGATAGAACAATTCGCACTCAAGGATGGTCCTGTACCAATCCCCACCACTGATTAGCCAAAATGGGGGCAACATCATCGTGCCACGACGTTAAATCAAGCGCTTCTTGGGAGGCAACCCATGCGTTGGTAATATTTTTTTTGGTTAGATTTTGATTTTTGTAGGTTTATTTGTAAGTGTTGAACAGTTTGACGTGTGTGTTAGAATGCAGGTTACCAAAAATACAAAGAAATAGGATGTAAAGGCAGAGGAAAAATGAAGGAAAACAAGCTGAGCTTCAGCTATTGTTCTGTGGCAACATATGCGGCCGCATAAAGGGTTCGCGGACCACATAATGGTCGTAGACACAAGAAGAACACCATTCAAATTGGGCCTTAAAAATGCAGAGGAAATTCAACTTGTGCAGCTCGCAGAATCATTCTGTTGCGCACCACCCAGGTACTAACCCATTGCAAAACACATATGCGCCTACATAATATATTATGCGATGGTCTTATCACCGCAAAATCCTCAGGTATTAAACCCTACTTCTTTCTCTCTCTCAGTTCCATCTATCGTCTCTAATCTCACACACCCAAGCACGAAACATAACACAAAAGAAAAACACTGAGAAAAATAAAAAGAATTTGAAAAGAAAGGCTCACCTTGCTCGCGATTCACACCAAAGTGGCTTGCTCGATCGTCTGACATATGGTATGTAAATTTATAACATTTCTCTTTCTCGGTCAAGTTCAAGATTGTCGTGTGTTTTCACTCGCCTCATTCTCCCCTCTCATCCATGATACCCTTCTCTATCTACCCAACTTCTTATCTCTTGTATTGGGAATCAACTTTGGGAGAAAATATATGCTTTGGGTCAATCAAAATTTGGGAGTTAGTATTAGGGGACTGATTTGAGCATGGGGGTTGGAGATTTATGACAATTTGCATTAGGTATTGTGAGGCTGAGCATGAAATTGACCTGATGTTGAGTGTGTGTAATGGTCTCTCAAAATTTGAGCATTAGCTACTTAGTGTTGCATAAATGTTGATGTGAGTGAATTTTAAGAAGAGAAGATAATCTTTGCGGTCCGCATAACTATTTTACGGTCCGCAGAGTCATCACATTCTGTGTGTTTGGGAATTTTGTAGCAACCAAGGTGCGGTTGAGTCTGCAGCCGTAGAAATGGTTTGCGGACCGCATAATGGTCACAGACCTAAGTAGAGTCAAGCTTAGTTCAAAGTTCAAAATGTGACCGATCTGCGGTGGCGTACTTGTTCTGCGATCGCTTCTGCGGCCCCCATAATTCTTTTTTGCTTCTGATGGTTATCTTCTGTGTTGTGGTTTGCGATCCGCATAGTTGTTCTACGATCGCATAACTGCTCGTAGCACATTTTATGTCTGTCATTTCTTCGCCATATGTTACATATGCCTTTTACTAACTCCTCGTTAATTGGCAGGAATGGCACCAAAGAAATCATTAGCATCACGAACACCCACCACTCGAGGAAAATGAAGGGCTACAGCTATAAGCTATAATACCCCGAAATTTTTTGAAGTAATTAAGCGCTATTAAGAAAGTTGATGTGCGCTAATTATATTATTTTGTATAAAGACAAGGGCTATTATAAGAAATATATCAATTGATCATGATAATATATGTATGAGGTGTATTAAGAATGGTTTATGGTCTAAGAAGAGCCCCAAGGCTAAGTCAAGTTGAAAATTTTATGATTTGATAAAGTTTCAACTGAGTTCGCACAAGACCTAATTTCAAACGAGCATAACTCTCTTGATATGAAGATTTATATGGTGTATTACCTATCAAACAAAAGATCTATGTGTCTAGTTTCTAACTCTTCAAAGCGTTCATTATTTGGACATTCCTACAAGCAGTTATGACCAAATTACCAAAGGATGGAAAAATGCGATTCTGCGACCGATTCTGCGACCATTATGCGATCACAGAAGTGGTTATGCGACCGCAAACTGTTCGCAGAATGAACCAGTACAGCCCAGTTTTTGGAACTGATTTTGCGGTGCATTTGCGGCTCGCATAGCCATTCTACGGTCCATTATGCGACTGCAGACCTGATTTTGGAGGGTTAAGTTTTTAATTTTTATAACCCGACCCCATTTTGATAAATAGGCTTTGGGGCTTATTTTGAGGCAATCATCTGAGGTTTTTTGGAGAAAAGTGAGAGTGTTCTAGAGAAAGAAAGTAGATGAAGTGTTTTGTTCATCAAGATCTTGCCCAAGCTTTTAAATCCAACAAGAAAATTTCACAAGATCTTCATCTAAGAGGTAAGATTCAAACCCCTAGTCTTCAATTTCTAGTTTGGGGTAAAAGATGGGAGATTGGGAGTATGATTCTTAGGTGTAAGAGTATTATTTATACATGCTTGTACTAATAAGGTTTGTGGGAAGATTGTTGAGCTCACATAAGTAAAGATTGAGTTGTGGAGTGAAGAAAATCTTGTAGAAGAACCTTGTAGTTAAATTTGCGCACCTAGTATTTGATAAAATGCTCAAATGATCTGAGACCATGAATATCTTCCTAATTATGGTTCAATTTTGTAATGTCTCAAAATAGATTGGGATTGCTAGAATTTCTGGAACATTGTAGTAATTTAAGTAAAGCTCAAAGTAAGCTATGTTGGCTAAACTTTCTCTCTTAGAATTGAATTCCATAATGTTTCTGTAAGGTCAAGTATGATTGGCTCAAGATTCCTGACTTCTATATTCCGGGTTATTCCCTATAAACTTGATTATTCCGAATGAGCCTTATATCGAAAGATAGTTGTTCAAAGTATGGTTTGCGTATTAAAATGCTATGTCTTTGAGTCGTGTTCCAAATGAAGGTTATGCTGCCAAATTGTGTGAGAAAATCTCAATATTTTTAAGACTCTTAATTGCTCATATGTGTACCTAAAGTCTTGATTGGAAATGTCTTATTGTTGATAATCTATAAAGATGATTGGAAGTGAAATAAGTGAATTGGGGATGTAGAGTGTGGCCAACATGCCAAGAATTTAAGTTATGATTGTGTCAAGTAGTGCAAATGATTTGAGAGGATGCAATAAAGAATATGAAATGAGCCTCGACTCCACTGTTTTAAAAGTGATTTGGAAAATAGAATTTGCCTAAGAGCTTTTGTACTCAATTCATGCCCATTAGTGGCTGCTTTAACTATTGCTTTGCTTTATAAATATATCCAGTGTGATTCGAGTTCTATATACTCATATGTTGAAATTGTACATTGTCATTTCTGGGGAAGAGTATTGCAAGAATTAATGGTGTATTGATTGTTTATGATTTTTCATGTGTGTTTCTATTGTTAGTTGGTATGCCTCATTCTTTGGGAAGAAATCATTTATGTTTGAAGTTCCCATTTCAAATGGATTTGAAGTATATGATTTCTGAAATATTCTATATGTTGATATTTGATGGTGATCTTTGAAATTGAAAGAGGTGAAAGTGTGGAATATGAAATACGACCATCGTTCTAGGAATAAAGAATCTTGTGAATGGCCAAATGAGCCAAGGAAATATTGTCGTTGTGAATGACTGGAAATACTAATGAGAATTTATACAATGTGAAAGATGTTGAGGTGAGTACAATTTTATTTATGTTACCTCTTTGTCCAAATCAAATCAAAATATTTTTAGGAGCATCATTAGCAAAACCGAGGAATGTTGGGTCATAAGGCCCACACCTGAAACTACACGTGCCGGTGTAGTGGTGGATTATGATTATTCCCTTTATTTGTGATGAAATTGAAATATTGGAGAAATTATGATATTATTCCCCTTAATTGGGATGAAACTGGTAATAATTATGGATTGGAAAATTCAACCCACACGACATATGTGGGAAGGCGGCCTAGCTGATCGGGTGGAGATCGGACGCCATCTTGCGCATATGGTGGTGCTACTCTTAGTAACAACTTTCTTTCGCATCACATGTCAAACCACATTGTTCGTGGGGAGATGGCCTAGCCGATCGGGCATGGTCAGACTCCGTGCTAACAAAGACGGTGGTATATCGGTGCTAATGATCTTCCAACCAAAATTGTATATGAAGTTCGTATTTTGAAAATTATTATGTTTTAACTGGACATTTGGATATTGTTGATTGTGCCTTGCTGTTTCTATGTATTGCCTTTTCTTATATTGGCATTCTAATTTGAAAGAGGACTTTTAGCTATACATACTAGTGTTATTCGACAGTACTAACGTCCCTTTTGTCGGGGCGCTGCATCTTTAATGGATGCAGGTGGTTCTACATCAGGCGGAATTGATCAGTGATTGCAGTGCACTCTTTTGAGCTGATTTGGTGAGTCCCACTTCATTTCGGGGTCATGTATCTTTTGTTTCTCATGTACTATGTTTTGAGGTATAGCCGGGGCCTTGTTGTCGACATTTCCATATTACTCTACTATTGTACTTGGAGGCTCCGTAGACACGTTGTGGGTTGGGGTTGATGTTGGTTATTGAACTAGAAATGTTGGTATTTGGAAGTCATATTTTTCATTAATTCTAAAAGCTCATAATATTTTGGAAATTATGATTGAAGCTACTAATGGAATGAAGTGGAATTTGTTAATAAAATCTTTTCAGTGTTTGATTAATGGAGTACATCTCCTCTTTATTCATGGATGAGTTTGGGTAGAAGGAAATCTAATAGGCTTGCTTGGCCGGGTTCTCTCGGTTGAGCGCCGGTCGCGCTCCCCGAGTTTGGGGCATGACAAACTTGGTATCAGAGCCTAAGGTCTTAAAGTGTCTTAGGATGTCTCGGAGCCGCGTCTAGTAGTGCCCTTCTTATCGATGTGTTGTCGACCAAATCTATAATGGGGAGGCTACTTGGACATTTAGGAAATTCACACTTCTTTGATACTCCAGATCGTGCGATAGAACTCAAGATAGGAAGCTTATTTCCTCGTCATGTCTCATTTTTCATATGAGTAACCCACAGGTTCGAGTTAGCGAGAAGGGAATGAAAGAACCAGTTGCTAGGGGAAGTGTCCCTATTTTTATTAATGTTACCCCGCCACCAGTTTATGTGGTGATATCACCTAAGAAATGAAAGAGGATTATTGGTATCAATAAGCCGAAATATTTGATATGAAAGAAGAGCCACTCGGTTTATGTTGGATGATTCTTGAAATATATTATGGTTGTGGAAAGAGGGGCACATGAAGAACAAATGCCCTTAGGTTGGATATACCCATCCCGGTATGCCCGATATGCGGGCGAAAATAATTTGCGTCATGTTGTGAGTATGCTCAGAAGCGTGTTAGGGGTGGTAGATCTGCGCCATGAAGGCTTGGAGGAAGACTAAGGGGAATGCTTATGATATATGCAAAAAGGGTAAATATCGGGTAAGTGGGGAGAATCAATTTAGCGGACCCCATCCTCGTTGTTTGAAGTGTATGAGATTTCATTCGGGTGTATGTCACTATGGTACTAATGTATGTTTCAGATGTGGAGTAGAGGGGCATCAATTAAGTTACTGCTCTGTCAATCTAAAGTCATCAAGTAAGTTACTCCTTAACACATCATTATGAACACCGCATTATTTTACTTGTTGTAAATGTACATTCATATTGAAGAGGTCTACATAAATATGGTCTTAACCAAAATGTTGAAACACAAAACATTGCATGTATCTACTCTTTGAATGAGGCACATTATTCGTGAATCCACTCTATCACAAATTCTCTTATTTATAACCTTTTGTGGAATTGAGCTCTATAATTATGTCTTTGAATTGAGTTATAACTCTAGGATTAATACTTCCCACTTGCTTTCCTAAATTCTCAACAAGAAACCATACCTGATGAATTTCTTACAGAACATTTTGATTCAAATGGATAACATCTTCTCACTTGTGCCTATGCACGCACTACCATAATATTTACCTATGTGGTATCAAATCTAATGTAAAGCAGCCTAGTGTTGAGGTCCTTCTTGAGCCACTCTTTTTCTCTCCGGTGTATGTTGCTCCTATGGTTTGAACAATCACTTTGTTCCTTTGTGTATATTATCATGAATCCTTTTCACCGTCTAGTAACATGAGAGCATATTGATTTGAAAGAAAAGTTAGTTATATCTCTAGTCCTCTCATATAGAATCAACTATCAGGAAGGGTTAAGTTGTCAGAATGATAATAATCTCTCAAGTGTTCAACTTCTTTTTCATCCCCATGGGCTTGTGACATAGATTCCTTGTGTCAGTTAATGCTAAGAGCGTAATGAAATTTCATGCATTTTGAAACCCATATCACATTCTGGGTGCCAAAATATTCTCATTTCGAGTTGAACTGTTTTTTCCTACACTCCAGGAGGCGACTGGTGTCATGTACTTCGCCATTTCTCTTTGAGGTTTACTATTGCCGAACAAGGCACATATGGAATGAAACAATTGTTGCTGTCCTATCTATGACTCATTTATTTAAATCTCAGAATCATGAACATGATCCCTACATTATCAAAGCCTACTCGAGTTTAGGATTATCGACTCTTGGACCTTGTACAGAGATGGCCTGGCAAAACGAAAGATCCATCAAGAAAAGCAGCTGAGTTTGAACGGTCTTAAAGAACACTACCCCCATGTGGTCAAAAACATCAAAACGAGGGGATGTGAGTTCTTCACTAAGGTTCCGGGGGAGTACAACAAGACGCTTGTTAGGGAATTTTATGCTGCATATGCTGCATCCATGAACTCAGAACAAAAGAGAAACAGTAGATACTTGAACTCTGTCTTCGTCCGAGGATTTGAAATACTCTGTGATTCCCAATCAATCAATGATGTATATTTCGAAGAGTGGGAGCCATGCATGGCAAAATATGAGGCAAAGATTGCAAAAAAGGAATATGAGCGTTCTTGGGTAGCATCTGTCATAGCCAAGGGAACTCCACCCTAGATTGCACAGTGCCAGAAGATTCACAAGAGGGATTTCACCCAAGAAGACCGGTATTGGCTAAGTTTTGTCTGTTCTCTTATACTGCCTACGAGAAATGAGACTGACATCAGTATCTAGAAGGCGATTCTTATTGCTTGCATCATGTCGGGTATCAAGATTGATGTGGGAGAGCTTATATTCCCTAGATTGGGATCCAGGCAAATCAGACTGAAACCTTGGTCCATTTTTCATGCTTAATCCATGCTTTGTGTAAAGACTCCTCTGTTCCCCAAACATGAATGCATAGAAAAATATGTTCAAGACATTGACATCACTTGGCATAATGATGCTACGGATAAATATTGGTCGAAGATCTACCAGAGTAATCACTCACTCTCCCTCCGGCCTCGTCCACCTCAGCAGCACCTGCTGCCACATCAGTGCCAGACACTTCTTCCGTACTAGCTACCTCCATATCCACTTCCAGACCAGCCACTGCGACACCACCTGTCTCACTGCCTGCACTCTCCAAGCTTGGTCTACTGGCACAATATGCAAATGCCAAAGTAGACAAATTGACAAAAGAACTTCCATCGCTCATCCGGAAAGCATTGGCCCCGATCCAAACCTCAGTAAGTGATCTTCAAAAGTAACATCTATCATATGAGGATCGACTCAATCACTTTGAAGCTCGCCTTGAGAAGGTTGAGCAAGGTGGAGCTGGGGACATGCCTCAACTCAAAAAGGATGTAGCTGAGCTCAAGTCAGAGCTGCATAAGATGCAGTCACTGAAGTTTGAGTTGACCACTCTTCTTCCAGTGGAAGGGGAGCAGGGCACTGGCACCCCCCACGTACCAAGCTTCGATCTAGATTTCACAAACCTCCTGTCAGCTGAGGAGGCATATGGTACTGACATCTCACGAGTTCCACGTTCCGTTGCACACACCGATGATCATTCAGATGAGTAATCTAGAGAGTCTCATGAGGAAACTAATGAGGAGGAGATACTTAAGGAGGGTGATGATCAGAGGGACAACAGAGGCAATTAGGTTGCTGTTTCTACAGATGCACTGGATAAGGAAGAGGCGGATGTGCAGACAGCTATCGCACACTCCCTTGCAGATTTGGTTGCCAGGGCTACTACCACGACTACACAACCATCATCTGGTGAGGCCAACAGCTCCCAGGTCCAGGACCTAGCTCTGCAACTGGCGGAGCTTCCTACTTTGGTCTCGGACGCCACTGCCCAGTCAGAGCTCTACCCACTGCCTCCACAGTGTTAGCTCCCGGCCCTACAGCTGCCTCAGATATTCCACCCACTGTCCTGTTAGAGGATCCACCCACTGCTTCCACAGTGTTAGCTCCTGGCCCCACGGCCGTCTTAGATATTCCAACCCCTCCAAGTGCCTAGTGCGCCCCAGGAAGCCCCTAAACTTTGCTCTTACTTTCTCAATGCATTGGGGACAATGTATGCTCTTAGGTTGGGGGTGGGGTAGTCAACTTTTGCAACTTGTATATAAACTCTTAGTCTTAATAATGTAGATTTGTATATAGTAATGAATTCCCCTTAGTTTTTCTTTGCTGGGTTCTTTTCCAAGGGTGTAATAGTAGAACTATGGTCGTAGCATAAAACATTTTGACTTGTTTGGTGCTTTTGTTCTAGATTCAAGCATGTGATAAGTTTTTTCAGAATAAATTGCACCCCTCAAATTTTGTAAATAAACAGTTAGTTATTCTTGTGAAATCGAGGCTCGTTCTTTGACTTTGTGCTTACTTAGAATCTCAAATATCATGTGATGAAGCATTGAATTGCCTTGTATTCACTTGAGGGCTGAAATTATGCTGATTCGAGCAGTTCATGCATCGTGAGTGGTGAAAATTTGTGTAAATAATACATGTGCTCAACTTGTAATGTCTAGAACATGCCCGGTTGGTTCCTCAATGCAAATCTCAGGTTGATGATTGGGTTTCGAAATGATCTTAGGCTCTCTTGATAATTGCTAACTAGTTTTTGACCAAATTGACCTCCCTAGTGCATGTATCATCCAAGTTATCCCCCGTTGAGCCTTTAACCTTTTATTTGGCTACTACATTACAAACCTTTACCCTTTTGTGAAATAATTCCCTCTTTTGAACCCGTCCCTCCTTGAATGTTGAGAATGAGGCTAAAAGCCTAAGTTGGGGGTGTTGGTATCAATTGGGAAATGGTGAAGATGTTCATTGTGTGTAGAAGTAAATACTTCAATGTTGTGTTAGATGAAGATACTTAAGCTCCAATAGAAAAGCAAAAGAAAATATATATATATATATATATATATATATATATATAACAAAATAGAGTTTTGAGAAAATTAGAGAGGTACTTTAAGGTGGTTATATGTTGGTACTAAAGGTCAATAAGGGCTATGTGGTTTAAAAAAGAAGTAAAATGCAAAAAAAAAATAAAAAAATACAATATGTGTAGCGTTCAAGGAGGGTACAGTCACTATATTCCCAAATATTCATCCAACCTATCCCGAAACCTATACTACAACCCTTAAAAAGTCCTTTTTGATCTAAAACCAATTATTCCTAAGGTAGGATTGAGTTAAAATAAGGGCAAGCATATGGACTGATACTTGTAGCACTTAGACTTCTTCCTCAGTGCAAGAGTGTTTGATTGTATCCCCTGTACATATATGTTGAGTTGGGGATTTTCTTTGATGTGAGCACGCATGAATTGCAAGATTTAGCAGAAGTTAGGCTTCTTGAAGTAGGATACAAGTGCATATCTAGTTGTGGGTAGCACTCTGTCATTGATCTTGAGGCTCAAAGTTTACAAACTGATTATTCAAACTGTTAAATGATCTTTGTCTTCGAAGAAGGGTGAATAAAAGAAGTTACATGCTTGTTAGCTAACAATCAGCACCATTCATAGTCACTGTTGCTTTGTGACCAGTCAGAAGTAGATGAGTATTTGGTAGGTTGACTTTTTAGTTGCTTGAGGGCAAGCAAGAGTCTAAGTTGGGGGTGTTGATGTGCCAAAGAAATGCGACACTTTTGATACTAATTACATAGAATTTAGCTCTTCTTTTAAACCATTATAAGTCATTTCTTATGTAGTTTTGATGTTTTGCAGGAAACTAGACTTGAAGATCCAAGAACAAGAAAAAGATGACAAAAATCAATGGAAAGGCAGAAATGCGGTAGGTCTGTGACCGCTAAAGTGATGTGCGGACCGCAGACCCATCGTAGAATGAAGCAGATCATCCCAGTTTCTGCGAGTCAAGTCTGTGATCTATTGTGCGATCGCATAACGCTTATGCAGAGCACATAGTGATCGCACAAATGAAAAAGGAGTTCCGATGAAGATGACTTTGCAGTACATTATGCGATCGCAAAACTAATATGCGGGCTGCATATTGCGATAAAAAACTGGAAAACTTTGTGATCAATTATGTGGTGAAAACTGAAGATGTGCAGACTGCGAAAGCATTCTGCGACCCATTCTGCGGTCACAGACATGATCTGTAGGGTCATTTTGGTCACTTTTTGACCACGACTTTTGGACCCTTATAAATAGAATGATTAGGATTTTTGTGGACCATCTTGTCTGAAAAAGAGGCTACACTTAGAGCATTGAATATACCATTATTTTGGAAGCTTCTGAGAGAGAATCCAAGACTTTATTCTCTTTGTAAGCTTTATGACTTTATTTATTACTTCATTCTTGTATTCTTGTATGAGTAGGTAACTTTAAATACTAAGGTTGTGGACCCTAAGTGGGTGTAATATTAATGAGTGTTTACCATTGAATATATATATAATGGTTGGTTGATTTCTAATCATTTCTCATGCTTCATTTATGGTTGATGGTTGCAAACATTGACTAGTGCCATGTTACTCTATCTTTACTTGAAAAAATGGGTTAGGGTTTGGTAGAATTGTATAGCAAGAACTCAATGCTTTAAACCTTGTTTAATAGAATCGCTTAGGGATAAGTGGGTTCTACTTGGCATAAATTGGTTGTTGTTAATTGTAACTCTATTATATTTGGGAAAATTATAAAGAGGAAATACTACCTAATTATTGGAAAATATTGGGTAGTCATTTAGAAACCATTTGCATATAAAAGGACCTTCCATTAGAAATATATCATATTAACACTGATAGCATTACATTCTATTGATGGGGAAACAACCTTGGTTTCTTAATCATATTAATTAAATTCTCTAAATCAAATAGTTTTTCTTGACAATTCACAATTACAAAACTCTTTTTTAGACTAACGGAGTAGAACTACGGCTTATGTCAAGTTTCACACTATAGAGGTAACCTTTTCACACCTATTCCCTGTGGGATTCGACCCCAACCTAGTTGGATGATTATATTTGACACCGACCATATTACACCATTTATATAGGTGAAATTTGAGCGTATCATCCGCAGAAGTGGCTGGTAGGGAGGTTTAGTGGATTATGTATCTGTGATGAATTGTCCCGTATATACAGTATTGCAGATGCGACACTGTGGGCCGCATATGCAATTTAGCTGGGCAGAATATTAAATATCGAGGGTTTGGTCATTTTCTCCTTTTTGGAGCCGTGGAGCTCGATTGGAGGCGATATTTGTAAGGCTTTTAATCACAATTGAAGGGGTAAGTAATACTTAGTTGATTTTGGTAATAGATATTGATTACCCATAGATTATTATGCCTAATTTACATGAATTTAAGGTGGGATTTTGGGTTTTTTTTACTATGAGTTTTGAGATTGAGAATTGATGATTTGAGGGTCGATTTGAGGTTGGAATTTGATGAAACACATATATTTGAATTCGTATCGGCCGAATGGGTGTTGGATATTTGTGATTTTTATTGGGTTTCGGGGTGCGGGCCCGGGTTGACATTGGATAATTGATTTAAGATCTTAGCTTTATCATTTAGAATTATTTCATATGGCTTCTATTGATATTATTAAGTTATTTTGGCTAGATGCGAGACATTCAGAGGCTGATTCACACGGGAAGGACTTCTTAGAGTACTGATTTGGCTTGCTTGAAGTAAGTATCATATCTAAACTTGGTTGAGTCACTAGATGTCTAAGTTATTTGTGATAGCTACGTGCTCTGGGTGGCACACATGTGTGGGGTTGAGCTCATGTGCGTGCACAAAGTATTATTCATGCTTGGGTAGTGCTTAGGATATGATATGTCTTAGATTGATTTCTAAGCTTCATGTTGTTATGGTTCCTATATTTGTACCCCTGTTGTGAGCTATTTGTGCCATGTTTGAGGTTACATAGAGGCTAATCTCCTGATTGAACCTAATAATTGCTACTTTTGTGATTTATTTGCCTTATTTAAGCTATGATAGAATACTTTGCGTATGCATACACCATAGCATATTACTTATACATGTATAGGAGTATGAAATATGATGTACATTGACCATGTACATGTATTTTTCCATATCTTCTTTCTGTGTGATATAGTTTGGACTGGTAGCACGTGACCACATAGTGCGGATTGTGATGTTGAGCCAGTGACTACATCGAGTGGATTGTGGTATTGAGTCTGTGGACATGCCATGCAGATTGTGATATTGAGCCAATGACAATGCCAGACGGATTGTGATATTGAGCCTATAACCATGCCGTGCAAATTATTATTATTGGCACGTGACTACGCCGTGTAATGTATGGATATAGATCTATCCCCCTAGGGTCACCCTCTCATGTTTCTTCTTGATGGTGTACACGCGGTTTGAGAAACATTGATCAGTGGTTTGGTTCAGTTACTAAGATTCCGAGGAAAAGCTAGCTAGTGTTTAATTTGGTTATAGCATTTCATCTTTACTTGCAATTTCCTCGATTGTTTACTTGATTTGTTTGCATATATTCTTTATATGCTGGATTATTGACTGACTAGAGTACGTTAAATTATTATGTGCAGCAAGGTGGTTTCTATCTGTGATTCCTGACTTGATCATATTAATTTTCTGTACTTGTTGGATTTATGAACTGTACATGTGATTAGCGAGTGTCATTTATAATTCTTGTTGCTATTGTCTCGCCGAGGTTAGTTATGATACTTGATGAGTACATGCGGTCTGTTGTAGTCATAATACACTGTGCACTTAATTATGTAGATCCAGGTATTGGACCGAGCCACTAGTAGCTCAGTCTTGTTGGTGAGAATGTCACCCGAGCGACGAGGTAGAGCTGCATCTCGACCGCAATCTCCGCGTCTCTTTTCATTTATATTGTTGTCTTTTATTCAAATTGTATTGTTATTTAGTATTCTAGAATTGTATTTCCATTTTAGAGCTCATTACTCTGTATTTACTAGTTCTGAGGGATTTATTATGTATCGACGTTATTATGGTATGTTGATGGCTTTAGACTTGCACTATTTTTGTCATTTCTATTATTATGATTCGTTATTGATATGTTCGGCTTTCCTAACAAGTTCATTAGGCTCCATCATGACTGGTTGGTGATTTGGGGTTGTGACAATATGGTATTAGAGCACAAGGTTCATACATTCTACGGATCATAAGCAAAATTAGTAGAGTCTTGCGGATCGATACAGAGACATGTGTACTTATCTTCGAGAGGCTACCAAACTGTTAGGAAAATGTCACTTTATTGCATTCTTGTCATGCAAATTTATTAATTCCAAAAATTGAACCTTTACTATTCTATTACCTCATAGATGGCGAGGACAATTTCAGCCATATCGGGCGGGCATGCGCCAATACCACAGGTTAGGGCCGTGAGAGGCCGTGGCTAAGGTATAGGTTGAGATGGGGCTCGTGCTACAACTAGAGCAGCACATGTGGAGACACCCGTCACTCCAGTAGAGCAGCAAGTTGCAGATACTATTGAGCCAGTAGGACCAGCTTAAAGACCGGTGGTACCTATTGTTAGACTTAATTTTCAGGAGGCCCTAGATCAGATTTTGGGCGTATGCACAAGCTTGGCTCAAGAGGGTACGATACTAGTTGAACCAGCTACCTCACATGCTGGGGGAGGAGCCTAGACTCCTGCCGTTCGTACACTAGAGCAGCTAGATCAAGTTTATCAAACACCAGGGATATTACTAGTTCAGCCAGTTGTTGCTGCTCGGGCCGAGGTTTGTCCATCTATGTCCGATGAGGAGCAGAAGAGGTTGGAGTGATTTAGGAGGCTTGATCCTCCCGAGTTTGGTGGAGGAGAGTCAGAGGATGCTCAGAGTTTTTTGGATCGGTTTCATCAGATTCTTCGCACAGCAGGTATTGTGGACATCAGTGGAATTGCCTTTACTACTTTTCAGCTAACATGGGCAGCCTACAAATGGAAGCAGACTTATGAGTTAGGATGGCCAGCTGGTGCAACACCACTTACATGGCATCAGTTCTCAGTCCTCTTCTTAGTGATGTTTGTCCCATAGACTCATAAAGAGGAGCTGTGTAGGGAGTTTGAGCAGCTACACTAGATGGGTATAATTGTGACCCAGTACAAATGAGATTCAAAGATTTGGCATGTCATGCAGTATGGTTGGTTCCCACTGAGAGGGAGAAGATCAAGACATTAATTGATAGCCTCAACTATGGTCTACATTACAGTTTGGCTCGAGAGGCCAAGACGGATGCTAGGTTTGACTAGGTGATTAGGATTGCTAGGCAGTTGGAGGATGTTCACAGGCTTGATCGAGAGGAGAGAGAATCCAAGAGGCCCCGTGATTCAGGTAGTTTTAGCAGTGCCTCATCTGGAGGCGAGTCACATTACAATAGAGATCGTCTTTTTAGGCCCATTCAGATAGCTTGCCAGATTCCTTGTGGTTCATCAGTTAGCCACAGTTCATACATCGCTCGCCCAGTTCAGTCATCATTCAGTGCGCTGCCGGCACAGAGTTCTTACTGTGCTCCATCTGCTCAGGATTCCACAGGTAGTTATTCGGGTTATCGGGGTCAACAGTGTCATTGGATGTGCTTTTTTGAGTGTGGAGACTTGAGTCATCTCAGTAGGGATTGCCCCAGACTTCTGAGTAGAGTTCCATAGCAGAGCACACAACCTATGGTATCAACACCAGCAGCTACATCACCTGGACAACTAGCAAGGGGTGGGGCTCAGTCAGTTCGAGATTGCCCTAGAGGGGGAGGTCGGTCAGGCAGTGGTCAGGCTCGTTGCTATGCATTTTCTATTAAGCCAGAGGTAGTTTCTTCCGACGCGGTGATCATATGCATTATTTTAGCATGTTACAAGAATGCTTAAATGTTATTTGACCCTGGTTCCACCTACTTTTATGTGTCATTCTATTTTTCTCGTTATTTGGATATGCCTCGCGATTCTTTAGATATGCCTGCTCATGTATCTATATCGGTGGGTGATTCTATTATGGTGGATCATGTATATCGGTCATGTGTGATTACCATTGGAGGTTATGAGACTAAAGTTGATTTTTAATTACTCAGTATGTTTGATTTCGAGGTAATTTTGGGTATGGATTGGCTATCTCTGTACCATGCTACTCTTGATTGTCACGCTAAGACCGTGACATTGGCGATGCCGGGGTTGCCTAGGTTGGAGTGGAGAGGTTTTTAGTCACATTTCTGGTGGAGTAATTTCATATTTGAAGGCTCAACGGATGGCCGAGAAAGGGTGTTTAACGTATTTGGCCTTTGTGAGGGATGTTAATTCTGATACTCCAACTATTGAGTTGGTTCCAATGGTGAGGGAGTTCCCAGATATGTTTCCTGCAGACTGCTGGGCATGCCACCTGATAGGGATATTGATTTTGGTATTGATTTGGTGCCGGACACTCTGCCCATCTCTATTCCACCATATCACATGCCACTAGTAGAGTTGAAGGAATAGTTACAGGAGTTGATAAGGGTTTCATAGGGCACAATGTCTCACCTTGGGGTGCACCGATACTATTTGGGAAGAAGAAAGATGGTTCTAGGAGGATGTGCATTGGCTACAGGCAGTTGAACAAAGTTACTATCAAGAACAAGGACCCACTACCGCGTATTGATGATTTATTTGATCATCTTCAAGGTTCTAGGGTATTCTCGAAGATTGATTTGAGATCTAAGAACCGTCAGTTGAAGATCCAGGCTTCAGATATTTTGAAGACGACATTTAGGACTCGTTATAGCCACTATGAGTTCTGGTGATGTCTTTTGGGCTGACCAATGCCCCCAACAACTTTTATGCACTTGATAAAAAATGTATTTCATCCATATCTTGATTCCTTTGTAATAGTTTTCATCGATGATAACAATAAACAATAACTCTATGTTGGTGGTCCAATGAGTGTGAGGAGAGCTTTCAGAAGCTCAAGACTACCTTGACTACAACTCCAGTTCTAGTTTTACCGTCGGGATCGGGTTCTTATACACTCTATTGTGATGCTTCACGGATTTGCATTGGATGTTTGTTGATGCATGAGGGTAGAGTAATTTGAAGCCCCAGGAGAAGAAATACCAGTACACGATTTGGAGTTGGCTACCATTGTTTATGCGCTCAAGATTTGGAGGCATTATCTTTACGGCATGTCTTGTGAGGTGTTCATGGATAGCAGGTGTCTCCGACACTTATTCAAGCAAAAAGATCTAAACTTGAGGGAACAGAGGTGGTTAGAACCACTAAAGGACTATGATATCACCATTCATTATCACCCGGGGAAGGCTAACGTGGAGGCCGATGCTTTGAGTAGGAAGCCTGAGACCATGAAGAGTCTTGTTTAGACTCTAGTTAGAGATAGACTGCTAGCATTGGATGTTTAGGATTTGGCCAAACTATTCGTGAGGTTGGATATTTCGGAGTCTAGCCGGGTACTTGCTTGTACTGTATCACGGTCGTCCTTGTTTGAGCGCATCAAGGTGAATCAATATGATGATCCCCACTTGGTTGTCTTGAGAGACACGGTGCAACATGGTGATTCTAAGGAGGTTGCTATTGGAGATGGTGGGGTATTAAGGCTTTAGGGACGTATCTGTGTTCCAAACGTGGATGGGTTGCGAGAGTTGATTTTTGAGGAGGCCCATAATTTGTGGTATTCCATTTATCTGGGGGCCGCGAAGACGTATCATGATTTGAGGCAGCACTATTGGTGGCGTAGGATGAAGAAGGATATGGTTGAGTATGTTGCGTGGTGTTTGAACTGTCAGTAGGTGAAGTACGAGCATCAAAGATTAGGTGGTTTGCTTCAGAGGCTTGATATTTTTGAGTGGAAGTGGAAGCGTATCACTATGGATTTTGTAGCTGGGCTTCCATGGACCTTGAGGAGATTCGATGCAGGTCATTTTTGACAGACTGACCAAGTCTGCACACTTTATTCCAGTTATGACTACCTATTCTTCAGAGTAGCTGGCTCGGATTTACATTCATTAGATTGTATGCTTTTATGGTATGCCCGTGTCTATTATCTCGGATCGAGGCACTCAGTTCACATCATATTTTTGGAGAGAATGTAGTAAGAGTTGGGCACACAGGTCGAGTTGAGTACATCCTTTTATCCCTAGATGGACGGGCAACCCGGGCATACTATTCAGATATTGGAAGACATGTTACGAGCCTATGTCATTGATTTCAGGGGGGATCATGGGATCAGTTTCTACCACTAGCAAAGTTCTCCTACAATAACAACTATCAGCCGAGTATCTAAATGGCTATGTGTGAGGCCTTATATGGGAGGCGATGTCATTCTCCGGTTGGTTGGTTCGATCATGGAGAGACTAGGTTGTTGGGCACTGATTTGGTCCGTGATTCTTTGAAGAAGGTGAAGTTGATTTAGGAGCGGCTTCATACAATGCAGTCTAGGAAGAAGAGTTATGTTGATAGGAAGACTCATGATGTTGCATATATGGTGGGTGAGAAGGTTCTACTCAGACGTTCTCTCATGAAGGGTGTGATGAGGTTCGGGAAGAAGGGCAAGTTGACACCTAGGTATATTGGTCTTTTTGAGGTACTTGAGAGAGTGGGAGAGGTGGCCTACGGACTTGAATGGAGTTTTGATGGTTATAATAGATTTGTATGGTGTTTACGGACTTAGGCGTATGTCAGGAGTTGGATTTGGAGGTTCCTAGTACATTTTGTCTTGAATTAGCGAAAGTTGAAGGTTTGGAAGGTTGATAGGTTGACCGAGAGTTGACTTTATTCATATCGGATTTGAATTTTTGTTTAGAGAGTTGGGATAGGTCCGTCGTGCCATTTGGGACTTGTATGCAAAATTTGAGGTCATTCCGAATTGATTTGTTATGGTTCGACATGCGTTTTGGAAGTTGAAAGTCCATTAGTCCATTAAGCTTGAATTGAGGTGTGATTCATAGTTTTGATATTGTTTTGTGTGATTTGAGGCATCGAGTAGGTCCGTGTTATGTTATGGGATTGGTTAGTGTGATTGGAAGGGGTCCCGGGGGCCGCGAGTATGATTCAGATGAGTTTTCAGATCATTTTGGTTAAGTTGGCATGGCTGAAGGTTTCTGATTTCTTGTGCTTTCACACCTGTGAAGGATGCAGGTGCGTGACCGCATAAGTGGTTAGGGTGGTTGCATATGCGGTGGTGGGTTATAAGGGTTGGGTCTGCATGTGCAGATTGTGGAGCGTAGGTGTGCAGGAGCTTCCGCAGAACTGGAGCAGCAGATGCGGCTTGGTGTCCGCATAGGCGGCTAGTCCGGAGGTTATATGGATTCCGCATATGTGATGGATTTTCCTGTAGATGCAGCATCGAAGATGCGACACTGTGGATCGTAGATGCGATTTAGATGGGAAAATTCTTAAATATCGAGGGTTTGGTCATTTTCTCATTTTTGGAGTTGTGGAGCTCGGTTGGAGGCATTTTTTGGAAGGCTTTTCATCACAATTGAAGGGGTAGGTAATCCTTACTTGATTTTGGTAATAGATATTGATTACCCATAGAATATTATGCGTAATTTATATGAATTTAATGTGGGATTTGGAGGTTTTTGGGCTATGAGTTTGGAGAGTGAGAATTGATGATTTGAGGGTCGATTTGAGGTTGGAATTGGATGAAACACATATATTTGGACTCGTGTCAGAATGGGTGTTCAGAATTTTTGATTTTTTTAGGTTTCAGGGTGCGGGCTTGGGGTTAACTTTTTGTGTTGACTTTGAATAATTGATTCAAGATCTTAGCATTATCATTTGGAATTGTTTCATATGGCTTCTATTGATATTATTAAGTTATTTTGGCTAAATTCGAGCCATCCGGAGGATGATTCACGTGGGAAGGGCTTCTTAGAGTACTGATTTGGATTGCTTGAGGTAAGTATCTTGCCTAAACTTGGTTGAGGCACTAGTTGTATAAGTTATTTGTGATAGCTACGTGCTATGGGTGACACACATTTGTGGGGTCGAGCTGCGTGCACCGGGTATTATTCATGCTCGGGGTAGTGCTTAGGCTATGATAGGCCTTAGATTGATTGCCAAGCTTCATGCTGTGATGGTTCCTATATTTGTACCCATGTTGTGAGCGTTTTATGCCATGTTTGAGGTTACATAGAAGCTAATCTCCTGATTGAACCTAATAATTGCTACTTTCGTGATTTTTTTGCCTGATTCGAGCTATGATAGAATACTTTGCACATGCATACACCTTAGCGTGTCACTTATACCAGTCCAGGAGTACGAAATTTGATGTACATTGATCATGTACATATATTGTTGTATATCTGCTTTCTGTGTGATATGGTTTGGACTGGTAGTATGTGACCACGCCGTGCGGATTGTGATATTGAGCCTGTGACCACGCTCGACGGATTGTGATATTGAGACTGTGACCACACTGGACGTATTGTGAAATTGAGCTCGTGACCACGCCGAGCGGATTGTAATATTGAGCCTGTGACCACGGTAGGCAGATTATGATTATTGGCACGTGACTACACCGTGCAACATATGGATATGGATCTATCCCCCTAGGGTGACCCTCTCATGTTTCTGATCATTGGGGAAAGCTGATCATTGGTTTGGTTCAGTAACTGAGATTTTGACGAAAAGCTGGCCATTGTTTGAGTTGGTTATTATATTTCATCTTTACTTGCAATTTCCTTTGTTGTTTACTTGATTTGTTTGCATATCTTCTTTATATGCTGGATTATTGACTGACCAGAGTACGTTAAGTTATTATGTCTACCAAGCTGGTTTCTATCTGTGATTAATGACTTGATCATATTATTATTGTGTAATTGTTTGATTTATGAACTGTACATGTGATTAGCAAGTATCATTTATAATTCTTGCTTCTATTACCTCACCGAGGTTAGTTATGATACTTGATGAGTACATGGGGTCAGTTGTACTCATATTACACTCTGCACTTAATTGTGCAGACCCAGGTAGGGGTGCTTATCGGGCGGGATAATTACGCTTAACAGTTCGACTTATTGGTTATCGGTTTATAACTATAGTAATCTGCTAGTCATCCAATAAGACAACGAGCAGATTGGTATCATATTAACAATAATCGGGTGGCTATCGAGCGATTTATCGGCTATATCAAAAAGACAATAAAAGAGAACTAGAAAAACAGAGAATTTGTAGAGAACTCAACTCCCTCGTTAACATATAAGTTCCGTCCCCTTTTTAGTTTACCAGGCTTCTTAATATCTGTTGTTACATGATAGAATATGTTAACACTTTGTACTGCACTTATTATAAGTACTTCTTTTGGTTGCATAGCTCTCCTGTTTCATGTCAAAAAAAAAGGGGAAAAACTACTAAATACTTCACTTTTTGCTTGTGACTCATATATCAGTTCTATGCCAAAGAAGTAAGAACTAGTCGACTGCTATGCTGCAGACTGATTGAATTGAGAAATAGAAATTAGAGATTTAGCCATTTAGGGTATCAATAGTACTTTGTATACATGGGAAAAAAGTATAAGTATAAAACTTTTTAACGAGTTAACGGTTTTTTCTATAAGAAAATTGAGTAATCCGCTCCCAAACCATTAAGCCGATAATTATAAAATCTCTATCCGTTCACCATCCATTACCCTAATAACCAGATACCAATAAGCCAATTTTGCGGTTCAGTTAACAGTTACGGTTCAGTTTTGAACAACCCTAGATCCAGGTGTTGGACCGAGCCACCAGTAGCTGAGTGTTGCTGAGATTGTCACCTGAGAGACGAGACCCGTGTACTCACTTGTAACCTTCCGTACATAGCTTTCATATAGCACGGATGACACAATCAATCCCAAATTCTAAGGGGTAGTTCCCCCCACACAAGGTTAGGCAAGATACTTACCTCAACTAGACCAATTCAACTCTTGGAAATAACATTTCCCCTAAAATTTGCCTCCACAGGGCTCAAATATAACCAAAATCGACATAATATCACCAAACAATGCAAGGGAAACCAATTACAATAGTTTAAACTAAGATCTTTACACTTTTCCAAAAACGTCAACAAAAGTCTGTGATTAGTTTTAAAATCCAAGTCCAAATTGACTCTCAAAACTCAAATTCTTATTTATCAAAAACTTGACAAAGTTTCATAATTTTTCACTTTGATTCACATGATTTTGATGTTAAAATCTAAGATATATAGATGGAATATGATTAGAAGTAGATTAGAATCAATTGCCCAAAGTTTGTAGATGAAAATCCCCTCTCCAAATCGCCTCCTACCCAGTCTAGTGTTCTAAAATGAAGGAATGTGTTGAAAAGTCCCGTTTCCCAGCCCTTTGTACCAACTACAGTTGTCGCATTTGCGACACAGGTTTGCATTTGCGAACCCTCGCAATTGAGGACCAGAACTCGCATTTGCGAACCCTGACCGCCTCAATCAACATCACATTTGCTACAAAAGGCTTCGCAATTGCAAACCTAGCCAAAATCTTGCCGACTTCACAAATGTGAAGGGGAAGTTGCAATTGCGACACCTGTGCCCCTAATGTCACCTTCGCAATTGTGAGGTTGGTTCTTGCAAATTATGATAACTGGGCACCAGCAACACCAACAGTTCAATTTCAATTCAATCCATTTTGAAACATGTCTGAAACTCATCCACACAAGTCTAAAACTATCATACAAACTCGCTCGTGCGATTAAAATACAAAAATAACATTTACAACTACGAATCGAACACTAAAATGCATGTATTTCAAAGTAAAGTTCAAGAATCTCCAGAATTACAATTAAACATCTGAATCCTACCAAATCAACTTCAAATGATACCAAATTTTGCAGACAAGTTCTAAATGGTATAACGGACCTATTCCAAGTCCCAAAATTATATTCCAAACTTGATAGCTAAATTTCAGCCTACGGTCAAACTTTTCAACCTCAAATTGCCAAATTTCAGCAAAATAACACATATCAACCTACGGATTTTCGAAATCAATTCCGGGCACATGCCCAAGTCCGAATTCACAATACGAAGCTATCAACACCATCAAAAATACTATTTTAGGGTTATTTACACAAAAATCAAAGTTTAGTAAACATTTCTAACTTAGGCTTCTAAGTTAAGAATCAAAGGGTCCAAATCAACCCGAAAGCTTCCCAGAATGAAACTAACCCACCCTGCAAGTCATACAATCTTAAACACACATGTGTGAAGCATAAAAAGGGGTAACAGGACGTAATTATACAAAACGACCGGTCATGTCGTTACACTACTGGATTGTTAGGAAACTTCACTTTCTTTCATTATTTATTATGCGGATTTGTTTATTTCAAAGTTTGAACCTTTACCTTCTATTCTCTCATAGATGGTGAGGACATATTCTTCTGGAGTAGCTGAGAAGACACTAGTGCTCCCTATCAGAGCCGTTAGAGGCCCGGGCCGTGGCAAAGGCCGAGGTGGGGCACACGCCGCAGCTAGAGGTCCTGCTAGAGCAGTCACTGTGGAGTCACTAGTATCTCCAACTAAGGGGTAGGTTCCCAATCATGTTGAGCAGGTGGGACCAGCTTAGGCACCTGAGGGACCTATTGCTACACCTAGACATTAGCAAACTTTGTGTAATGACCCGATCAATTATTTTGTGTATTTGAGCATCGATTTACCATTTGATGCTTCTCGTGTGCTTGGTTGTTATATTGTGACTCGCGGGGATGATTTATTTGGTTCCGGGAATATTTTAAAATAAATTGGAACACTTAGTTCCATTTTTCAATGCTTAAGTTATAGAAGTTGACCAAGGTTTGATGGTTCCAATGAGTTAGTATGGTGGTTTTAGACTTCGGAGTATGCCCGAATTTGTATTTGGAGGCTCCTAACTCTATTTGCCGAAAGTTGGAAATTTGAGATTTTGGAAAGTTTATAAGTTTGACCAACAATTGATTTTGAGGCTATCAGGTTCGGGTTGTTGTTTCGAGTCCTATAGGAGGTCCTTTTTGTCACTTGGAACTGGTGTGCAAAGTTTTGTTTCATTCCGAGTTAGGTTTGGTATGAATCCGCCGCTTGGTTTTAAATATTTGAAGTTCTTGAACATAAAGGCTTGCATTATGTGTTTGGGTGCTTGATTTGTGGTTGTGGATGTTATTTTGATGTTTTGAGCTTATAACCGAGTTTGTATGTGGTTTATATACTTATGTGGATGCTTGGTGCTGGGCCCGAGGGGCTCGGGTGAGTTTCAAATTGGTTTTGGGAAGGTTTCAGATTTGCAATGCGATGGTCTGCTCGTAATTGCGAAGATCGGCATTTGATCGCTTTTGTGATGGTTGGCCGAGAAGGCCAGCCTCACATTTGGGAAGCTGGTGTCATAATTGCGACATCCGCATTTACAAAAGGAATATCACATTTGCAACACATGGTCGCATTTGCGACTCTCCTTGTCGCATTTGCGAGGACTGATGTTGAGGGAGCTAGTTTGCATTTGCGAGCCATTCCTCACATTTGCGAGGCTTGCATTTGTGAACCCCCGGCCATATTTGCGAATTCTGCAGCTAGTTATTATGAAGGAATTTCGAGGCTTAGACCTATCACCTCATATTTTGAACCCTAGACTTGGAGATGAGCGATTTTTGAAGAGGATTTTCACAGAAGGCAAGAGGATAAGTTATTTCTAATTGATTTTGATATTATATCTTGTTTTCCATAGATTAATACACCTAGATTATGAAATTTGGAAGAGAAATTTAGGGGTTTTTAATTATGTTTTGGAAAATAAAAATTAGGGATTTGGGAATACATTTTGTGTAATAACCCAAAATATTTTGATATACTTATTAGTTGTGGGATTGAATAATTAATTTTTTTATATTGTTATTGGGTCTAAGATAGTAGAAGAGAATTTATTATAATATATAAGATAGTATATTAAATAAGTGGTTAGTGGGTTATAAGTAAGTGAGTTTAATTAACTATTATAAAGATATAAAGTGGGCCAAGCTCGCAGTTTACTAGTTAGTTAGGTGAGATTGCATAGGCTATATAACTGAAACTTAAGTCCCAATTACTAGAAATGGAAGAAAAAGAAAAGGAAAAACAAGCGCACGATTGAGCAAATTAACGGCTGAGCAATCTCACTGATTTGGGCTTCGTAGCATCTTCACATGGTGGAATGGAAGAGCAGATGATGAATACATTTTTAAAAGGCTTGATCGATATTTAGCTAATATGAAATTTTAACAAACCTTTCCTGGATTGGAAGTCACACATCTATCAAAGATAGGATCAGATCACTACCCTATGCTTTTGAAGCGTGACATTGAAACTGCTCCAGTGAAAAAGGCTTTTCGATTTCTCAATTTCTGGATCAAGAATGATACATTTAAAGACGTAGTGAGGGAGAATTGGCATGTTGACTTTAGTGCCAATCCGTTTATCATGTTTAACCACAAACTGAAGAAGTTGAAGAAGGCAATGACAGTTTGGAGTAGGGCAACATATGGTGATATATTTCAGAAGATAGCTAGTTTGTAGGAACTGGTGATGGTTCATGAAGCTCAATTTGAGGCATTTCCTACACAAGAGAATATAGAAAGACTACAAAAGGTGCAGGCAGAAATGAACAGATATCTTGCTAGTGAAGAAGAATTCTGAAAACAAAAGTTAGGAATGCAATGGTTCAAGGATGGGGATAGAAACACTAAGTTCTTTCATATACAGGTTAATGGTCGAAGGAAAAGACTCCAGCTTAAAAGGATCCAAAATAGTGCTGGAAATTTGATAGAAGAAGAGGATGAAATGGCTGAGGAGATAGTTCGATTTTTCAAGGATCAGTTCACAGAATCATCGGTCCTTTCAGCATTTGGCATAATTGATTATGTACCGATATTGATAGAGATAGAACAAAATGTAGAGTTGATCAAATAGCCAACTAAAGATGAGGTCAAGATAGATGTTTATGGTCTCAACGGAGAAAGTACAGGAGGTCCTGATGGATTCACAGGCAGTTTTTATCATGCTTGCTGGGATATCATTGGGGATGATATTTTTGATATGGTTCGAGCTTAGTTCAATGGCCAAGAATTGCCCAAATGTGTTACACACACAAATCTGGTTTTATTGCCAAAGAAGAAAGAGGTGACAACATTCTCAGACATGAGGCCCATAAGCCTTAGCACACCAACAAAATCATCTCAAGGGTGATACATGAGAGGTTAGTAGGATTGCTTCCTAACATAATATATGAGGAGCAAGCTGAATTTGTGAAGGGGAGGAACATTGTTGAAAATGTGCTTCTAGCTCAAGAAATTATAAAGGACATTAGGTTAAGAACTAAGGCTGGACCTAATGTAGTTATTAAGCTTGATATGACCAAAGCGTATGATAGACTTTCTTGGTTATTTTTGACAAAGGTACTAAGGAAGATGGGGTTTAGCGAGAGATTCATAGGGCTTGTGTTTGGAATTGTCTCAAACAATTGGTATTCAGTACTCATAAATGGATAACCTCATGGTTTTTTCAAATCAACTAGAGGTATCAAGCAAGGGGATCCAGTCTCACCGACTTTATTCATTTTGGCTGCTGAAGCATTGTCCAGGGGCTTAAATGCTTTGCATTTGAATCCATTTTTTTGTGGATTTGGATTACCTAAGTGGAGTCCTAAAATCAATCACTTATCATATACGGATGATACCATTATCTTTTCCTCTTCATGCACTATTTCTTTACAATTGGTGATGGAGGTCTTGGGAGTATATGAAGCTGCATCCGGAGAGTTGGTGAATAAGAGCAAATCATCCATTTATATGCATCACTCTGCTAGCATGGAGGTAATTACAATGGTGGAAAGGATCACTGGAATTGGTAGACAGGAATTTCCATTTACGTATTTAGGATGTCTTATCTTTTACGCTAGGAGGAAGATGGATTACTATCAAGGATTGATCACTAAAGTGATGGATAAACTACAAGCATAGAAGGGTAAATTGTTATCCATAGGTGGTCGAGCAGTGTTGATCTCTCATATGCTTCAAAGCATCCCATTCATTTACTATCAGCAGTTAATCCTCCAAATAATGTCATCAAAAAATTGCACAAGAGTTTTGCTCAATTCTTTTGGAGCAATTCTATAGGTGACAGTAGTAGACATTGGGTTTCTTGGAATAATTTGTGCATGCCATGTGATGAGGGGGGAATTGGTTTTAGATCTTTGCATGATGTTTCAAAGGCTTTATTCTGCAAATTGTGGTTGAATTTTTGAACTAAGCCAAGCCTTTGGAGTGCCTTTATGAGTCAAAAATATTACAAGAAACTAAATGCAGTAATAGTACCATGGAGGGCGAGGTGTCAGATTTGGAAGAAGATGTTGGAGTGCAGGGATTTAATTGAACACCAAATTACTTAGTATCCGAAGATGGGATCCTCTCTTTTTTTGTTTGATAACTAGACGGGACTGGCAGCTTTATATTTCCTTGTTCTTCCAGAGTTTGGAGTAGATGAAACAGTCCATAATGTGTATGATGTGATGGATGATAGTGTTTGGAATGCAGATAAAATTCTGGAGATACTGCAAGAAGAATTTGCAGATGAAGCCTCCAGTGGTGCATGATGTTCTAGACAAGCCTCAATAGATGCTGGAAACAAGAGGAGAGTTCAGTGTAAAGTCAACATAGGAATACTTGAGAAGAAGAAATGAACCTTCCAATGCTTACAAGAAAATATGGGTGAAAGGTCTGCCTTTCAAGATTCCTTTCTTCATGTGAAAAGTATGGAGAAATAAGCTGTCTTTGGATGATTTTTTCAGGAGAGTGGGATACCTAATGGCTTCTAAATGCTGGTGTTATACTAAACCAAAGGAGGAGACAAGGCAGCATCTCTTCTTTACATCAGATGCTGTTAGTAGAGTGTGGAAATATTTTCTTGGGCATAAAGGTATTGCTTTGGATGGGATTACATTTCATCAGGATGTGACTAAGTGCTGGACTGCTGATGTGATTCCTAGATTGCAGCCTATTTTGCAAGCTTTACCGGCTGTTATTATGGGAGTTATGGAAGAGAAGAAACAGCTACAAATATGGAGATGCGGTAACTATAAATAGAGTCATCTATCAGGTTTTCACGACTATGCAATCCTTAGTCAAAGTTAGAAAGCCAGGCCTGCAGAATGTGCCACATAAATTTCCAGAACTGCTGAATATGATGAAGGCCTATATACCTAAACTGAAGGTTACTAAGGTGATGTGGTAATATCCAAGTCCAAGGTGGATCAAGGTTAATACAGATGGGGCTTCTAGGGGAAATCCTGAAAGAAGTTCCATTGGTTTTGTGCTACGAAATGAGGAGAGCGATGTAATATATGGATGTGGAAGGGTGGTGCAGGAAGGGACAAATACTAAAGCTGAAGCAAAGGCAATTTTGGAAGCCTTAAGGTTTTGTGTGAAAAATGCCTATGTGCTTATTGAGCTTCACACTGATTCAATGATGCTAAAAAATATGATAATTGGAGAATGGAGTGTGCCATGTACCATTACTGCACAGGTAGAGGAGATTAAGGAAATGATGGCAAGGATCAACGTAACAGTGGCCCATACATTAAGGGAGGAAAATAGATTGGTTGATCATCTAGCTAATTATGCATTAGATGTTGGATCTATTAAGGCTCACTGTTTTTGGGAGCTAGATAATCAAGGGAGGAAGATAGTGAATAATGGCAAATTACAATGCCCGTATCTAAGAGTAAAAGTAGCAAGAAATTAGGAGGAGAGGATATAACAAGGTGGAGTAGCAGGCTGGAAACAACTGGAGAAATATGGTTACATGAAGCAATAAGGATTGAATGCAGTTTGGAGTTAACAGGATCAAGGAGTGTGTTGTGGAGAAAGCTAATGCACATTGCATAGACATCACATACAGGGAGCCAGACGAATAGTTGTGCAGAACAATATGTTTCTGCGGATCATCATACTCAAGTCCTTAGGGAGGAGGAGATGATGATATTTTTTTATACTAACTTTGTGTTCTTTTTTTTTGCAGGGATCTTTATTGTATCCATGTCCTACTATCTGCTACAAATTCAAAGGGTGGTATTAGCAGTTGATGCTCATTCCCTTGAAGGAGTATTAATAGTAGGCATAAGCATGGAAACATGTAAAATTCTGCCTAGAAAGTTAATCGACAGGGGATTTTGGCAGTCGAATATGGGAACAATGAGTGCATTGTGTTGTAAAACACCAATACACCTTATTAGTTCTATATCCCAGAATGGTTCCAATCAATGATTACCACAGATTACTATTGGATATCACACGATCACATGTCTAAATATGGGATATGCAAGAGAAAGCTGCCCAGAAGCTTGATCGATTTACTACATGATTTGGGATTTTGGAACTCAAAATTTGGAGCACTGGATGCATAGTGGAACATCACTCTAATGAATATCAGTACCTCTACATCCCAAGAATGGTGCCAACCATTGACATCAACAGATGGTTGCTGGAGATCACACGACTACCTGCTCAAACAGTGTATGCTCATGCATGCTCGAAAATGCTGGAACTTAGTCTCATTGAGAAGCAAGTATAGTTGTCCAAGAAACTGTGAGAATGCAGTTGCATTACTGGATACTAGGCATCATGACAATCAAATAATACTAAGGGATAGAATTGGCAGAGGTAAGGGTAGTCACGATAATTTTCTGGAAAGACAAGGGCGTTCCAAGGCTTTGCAATAGAAGTTGCTACAGATTATGCGGATGATCGTAGGACACACTTGAGGAAGATGCAGATGCAGGTTTGCAAATCAATTTGAAAGATTCATTACTAGTTTCATTAAGTTCACAGTTGATACATCAAAGGGAAGATAGTCAAAATTGCAACAAAAGAAGGCTACATATGGGCTTCAATTGTGAAGATTTAGCATGGCTAGTTTTTATAAAACAGTTTCACTGCTTTATTAGCCTACTTTTTGTGATATCAGTGTTGAGCACACTGTCCAACATTGATAATAGAAATTATGTATTCGTCAAAGTATATTTCTTTCATCTTATAAGACCTCCTGATACTTTATTTTATTTTGAGTTTTATATATATAAAAACTAGCCCTAGACACCTTACCTAGTGGATTTGCTAAAAAAAATAAACGGTGACTGGTCCATACCAAATACGAGGAGAAACACAAGTTCAGGTAGTACTTAACTACGAGCACGTTTGTACATAAGAAAATTTTCACTTTTTCTCAAAAAATTCACTTTTTTTCTAAATCACTGTTTGACCATAAATTTTTAATTTTTCACTTGAAGATTGATTTTAGAATTTTTCGAAAATTTAAAAAACTCCAAAAAGCTGTTTTTCAAAATTTTTACTCAGATCACTCACAAAACATCAAAAACAACCCAAAATTATATTCATGTCCAAACACAACTCTAGTTTTCAAATATCATTTTCACTTGATAAGAAATTTCACCTTTTCCCCAAATTTTACAATTCTTATGTCCAAACGCCCACTAAGTTATGCTGTTCGATTGATATTTATTTTGATTAACTAATAATGGTGAAAAACAACGGAATGTAGGCCGCTAATTTGATAATGATTGGCTAGTAGTTGAATTGGATATAATGTATTGGAGTTGAAACTTGGAATACTTAATCCGGTGCAATTCGTTTATGCTATCTTCAATTTAGGGAAAATAACGATTATCTAATTATTTGGGTAGTCATGTGGGTGTAATTAGGTGATGATTGGTTCCCAATATTTACATAATGATCTATAATTTGCAAGAATGATATAATCTGATTTTGTATCGGTTCTGTTATAATTTGGTATTTTTCACTTCTAATTTATTTTACATTATGATTATCTAATGAGTGGATAACAGTGATGGGACCATAATAATAATGTTTAATGATTGACATAAATAATTTAGTAATAATGATATAAGAATGGAATTTAAAGAATGGCATAATGAAAAATAATAATGCTTTTTCTATTTTTTTAAATAGGGGATATAATTATTATGCCATGGTAGGAAGCAATCATATGAAAATAATATTACTAATATTTTTTAAAGAATTGGAGTATAAGCTAATGTGATGCTTTTAAAGCCACCGTTGTGCCGATTTATGCACAGCTAAAGTGCTCTATTTAATATTTAATAGTGTATGAATTTTATTAATTGGACTCGGGGTTGACTTTGGTTTTTGACTCGTCCTAAGATTATGAACATTATTCACCGAGACTAATTAGGACGTGTTATTCAATATTTTGGATAGATTGAGGCCATTAGAGGCCGTTTGGTTGGTGTTATAGACATTGTAAAGTTTGGGAACTTCCCGTTAGCGAGATAAGTGAGACTTTAAGCTTTGATACTTACTTTTTCAAAACCCGTTTTGAAAATTTGTTTTGTCTGCCTGGTCGATGTGTTGGGACGAGCGTGCGCTTGGCAGAATCGAAGGTTTTTGACCAACCGCAAATATATATTATTTTGTAAAAACTGAAATTATTTAATAAGTGATTTGTGGTATGGTGTGGTGTGACGTAACTACGTGCTATGGCGTTAGAAATTATTTCTTCATTGCCGTAATTGATTTGGGGCATTGTGTATGCTGCAGTTTATGACAAGTCCTTAGTGTAGATTGTGCTGAGATATATAGTGTTGTTGTTCAATAATTGTCTGGACCTTATAGAGTAATTATATGGTGAAAACATTTCTGTGCATATTATTTCTGTGGTCGTTGTGTGTTTGTATTTTTTAACACTTATTCCAGAGGTATTCAGAGTGGCGGGTCGAGGATCTTACTAGGTTATATTTACGTATAACTCATTCCTTACCTGCATGTCCATGCAGATACTGTTCCTGATGACGAGGCTAGTGGCTAACTAGTTCGCTGAGTGGATTCTATTGCTGAGGTGAGCCGCTGCATTTTTTACGGAGGCCGCATTTTCAGCTCTACCTATCTTTTATCTATTATTTCTTTTGGGGGTTGCATGCCCATCAGTTAAACTCATATTACACTATTAGATGCTCCCTGACCTTAGTATGGAATTTGGGTTAGAGGTTTAGTATTTGAGTACTCATTAGATTTTATTAATAAATTAAAATTTCAGTTGGATAATCATTTCGCATTTAATAATTTTTACTACATTTGGACTTGTACGTATTTCTCTCAAGACTTATATAAAAGGTTAAGAGTACAGAAATTGGTTCGCCTGGCGAGTGATCTTAGCTCGGTGCCAGTCATGTCTAGGGGGTAGTTTGAGACGTGGTAAAGTTGGTATCAGAGCTTAGGCTTTAAGTCCTGGGTCATTCAGTAGTGTTTAGTAGAGTCTTGTTCATGGGTATGTGCTCATACTTATGAATTTGAGGTTACCAAGCATTTAGGATATTTTCCCTTCTTTCATTCCTTGATTATGCGTTGAGATAACTTGAGTTTGAGTTTGGAGCGTTTCTTTCGTAGATGGCTAGGACACACACACACTCTCATCTGCTGGACGTGGTACTACCCCGGGTGGTGGTCAAGTTGGGGCTCATCAGACTAGAGCTCAGACTAGAAGACATGTCATTCCTCAACCTGAAGTTGTAAATATGGGTTAATCCCAAGCTGCTATGGCAGATCAAGTGCAAGAATAGGTGGTTCATGATGCTCCACCACTAGTGCCAGCGATGAGGTTGTTGAATGTGTTAGAGCCATTAGTGCCTACTCAGGGGGAAGTTCCAGCTCCTAAGACTACTTCGCAGGCGCAAACACAAGTTCAGCTGAATGTTGCAGCTCCTAAGATGGCCCCTTAGCAAGTTGTTCAGCCAGTTGCAAATACATGGCAGTCTAAGGATCTTAAGAATTTCATGGATGTTAAGCCGCCAGAGTTCGATGCTACACAGGCTTCTATTGAGCCCTAGAAGTTCATTGAGCGTTGTGAAAAAATATTAACTACATTGGGACCGAAGGAGACTCGTGGGGTAGAGTTTGCTACTTTTCTATTTTTAGGATCTGCAGAGTCATGGTGGGATTCCATTCAGAGAGGTAGACGAGTACGTCTGCCACCTATTACTTGGTCAGAGTTTTCAGCTACATTTATGGATAGGTTCGTTCCACTGAGAAAACGAAATGACATGAGACATCAGTTTGAGCAACTGCGCCAGGGAACTATAACAATTACAAAGTATGAGGTTAAGTTTACTAAGTTAGCCACGTATGCACACTTTATGGTTGCAGATGAGCAGGAAAATATGAGAAGATTCGTGGATGGTCTTGAGAATCGTTATCGTGGTCCGGTGGTTAGGGATGTTTGAGGTGGTTGCTACAAGAGCTAGTTGACACTGCTCTCCTACGATCATTGTGTGTATTTGCACAAGCTTGAAGATGGATCCTTCATATATCTTCTCTTATACGTTGATGATATGTTGATAGCTTCCAAAAGTCAGGAGGAAATTGAGAAGTTAAAGATTCAACTAAGAAAGGAGTTTGAGCTCACAATCAACATGACTAGAGGAATGACTTCCCATCAAACAACAAAACTCACATTCTAGCAATTTACATGAAAACTCATTAGACACTTGAATAAGAGAAGAAAGAACATTTAACTCATTAGCAAGCCTCTTCTCATAAATTTCATGCCTCTTTCCACCAAGTTGGAATGCATAATCATCTATGTCATACTCAATTTCAAAAGAAAGCAAATTACTCTTGCACTTTAACTTAGATATTACAGTTAATGACTTGGTATGCATCAAAATATCATCATCCACAAAAATTATAAAGTCACCAACATAAGAAATAAGAGTATAGTTCATTACCTCCAAACATACACTTTAGGTGTTCTAGAAAGGCCAAGAATGTGAATGAACCAATTATACATATCATACTTGGACTTATTTACTAATGGAACAACATCACCTTGTATTCTTTTATACAATGATTCCAGCTTAGCAATAGCTTTAGGAAACTCCATGTCATAAACCTGTAAATAAGAATTAAAATAGTCAAAAGGTTCAATAACAAAGAATTTAACCAAGCTTTTATCTTCCACCATCCAACAAGAATTAATTTCGCCTAATTCATGTTGGAATCCAATTGGATCCTTTACCACCATTTCTCGCGCCTCACCTCTCCTTTCAAAAGGTCTTTCAACACGTGGCTGCACAAAATCACAAGAACTAAAACAAGAATGAGTTAATGGGTTAGGAAGTAAAGAAATTTTATTCTTGCTTACACTCTCTTTGGCTTTTATCACGAAACTAACTTTTCCCTCACCCTTAGCCTTTTTTCTCTCACTAAAGTTTTTTTCTTCTTCGTTACTGAAACCCTCTTGTTTTTCTCTCTCTACCTCAAAGACTTTTCTTATCTCATTGCCTTCTCTCTTTTCTTTTCCCTCAAGCTCACTCTTTTTCTCAATTGACATCCCATTCTCTTCACTCAATACAACCCCTCCTTTTTCCTCTCTTGGGATGTCAACATGCACTCCCTTACTCCTCTCATTCTTTTCTCTCTCATATTTTTCCATATTCTCTTTAACAGTCTTTTCATCTTCATAAATTTGTGAGGGAGTCAAAGGTACAAGAATAAGTTTCTTCTCGTTAACCTCAAAAGAGTATCTATTTTTTTTTTATATTATATGAAGCTCTTCTATAGGCATACCATGGCTTTCCCAACAAGATATGATAATTATTCATGGGATGATCACACCAGATCGCATCCTCATACCTTCAAATAGAGAATAGTAATAACACTCTTTTATCTACCTTTACTCCTCTCAACATGTAGGGTTCAATATGCTCAACACAAGGCAAGTTCAATTTTTCAACCATATAAGTGCTAATTGAGTTATAGCCAAACTCTTTGTCAATTCTAAGGGCACAAATCGCAGACATCACTTTAGCTCTTGTTTGAAAAATAATTTTACCATTGTCTTCCTTCCATTCGGTATACTGTAAGTTCGACTTTTCAAGTTGTTGAGTCATAACTCGCCTCCTTTCACTATAACTACCTATTTGAAACATCTTGAACAAAGATTAGAAGAATTATGTATCTCTCAAATTTTGGCTTTTTCCTCTAATGTTCTCGCCTCTCTTGCCTTTTTCCACTCAAAGCAACTCTTAGTCGTTAAACTTTAGATTTATTAATAAACCTTACTAGTCACAACCCTTAGTGATAAGAATGTAGAGTTAGAAAAAGAAAAGGAAAGTGAAGGACCAAACCTTGGAAGAATAGAAATTGGTTATGTAGAAAAAATAAGGAAAGAATTTAGGAAACCCAAAACCCACAAGAATAAGGAAAGAAGTTACCTTAATCTTCAAGAACTAGGATCCCCTCTTCTTGTTTTCTTTCTTGATTTGGAAACCAAATAACACTTGAATTCTACAAATAATAATGAGCCATAATGCTTTTCTTTTGGCTAATTTTCGTTTTTTTTTTTGGTTTTGTTTTACTCAAGAACCTCCCAAGATTATCAAGATTGAAATCTTGATTAGCCTATGCTCTGATACCACTTGATAACAACACGATAGGGGTCCAAGAATTACTAAAGAAAATCAAGAAACGTGCGGAAGCTAAAAGAAAATAAAGAAACAAAAAAACAACGGAAAATTAAAGATAGATTGAATTCAAGAAAGAGTTTCTTGAATTCAAGAAGTCTATTCTTGAAGTTGAATCCTAACAACAACAATTAGCTAACAAAGAACTAATCGCCTTTGGTAGAGAATTAAAAACAAGAGATAGATTGTGAAACCCGACCCTTTAGAATAACAAGAACAACAATAAGCCTAAACTTATCACCTTTCTTGAATACCTAGAAGTGATCTAAGATTTCGAAAGAGTTTAATCTTACCACCTTAAGTTGAGTCTTGAAGGTTGAAGAATAAATCCAAGAGTAGCCACACACAAGAGTGCAAGAAAAATCTCACAATTTTTATTGATATTGTCTATAATAATTTAAAATCTAAAAACAAAGATGACAGCCCTTTATAGAGAGGGGGTCACGAAATTCCTACCTAAAAACAAGAAAATAAAGTCCTAAACTACTTTGGACAACAAGTCCAAATACCTTAGGAAAAGGAAAAATACTAGGAAACAAAAACCAAGTCAATCTTGGAAAGTAACTCCAACAATCTTAGGAAAAGGAAAACATAACCTTAATTACCTAGGAAAGCAATAAATCTAGTACCAAAATATATGGAAATAAGTTAAAACCAATCTTGGATAGAATCTTGAAAGTCCCAAACCAATCATGAATAGGATCTTGGAAATCTTGAAGGCAACTTGCAAGAAACTTGGCACCAACTTGTACCCAACTTCTATCACGCCTATTGAGCCTTTCTTGGGCAGAAAGTAAGTCCTTTTTATGTTATAAAAACGTGGCTTCATGTAGGACTTATTGGGCTGCAAGTTTGGACACATTTTTATGTTCCAAATAGGTCCAATAGTGGCCTGATCTGGGCCTTCTTCAGAGGATATCTTTTGAGATCTAATCCACCTTTTCTTGGACATGAATTTGGACCATAAAATAATTATAATACCTAGACAACTCATATCCTTTATCCTTGAGCTCTACATCCCAATTAACAACTTCTTTATTTGCTCTTGAAGTCTAATGACCTTGTTTTGCAACTCTTTAGCTTGACATCTTGTTAAAGGCCCTCTTTGAGATTCCAAAGCTTTATTCTTGTCCTTGAATAGATTTGAGCTTCCTAGGATGCTATCACTAAGCCTCCCCTTCACGCAGCTCGATGAGAAGTTTGTAAGCATCTCTCTTATTAGTGAGCCCTCGGACCTCAGCCTCAAGCTGGTTCAGCTCGTCCCGATATCTGAGAAAAGTCTCATGATGAAGCACCGAGGCCTATAGACACAAAAAAATGTTAGGATTATCTATAAATTATTCTAAGTACAAAAGTCATCAAGAAGTATATGAAGTTACCCGGTTTAGCGCCTGTTGTGCTTCGTTGAACAGGAAGGGCGCGTCCACCTCATTCATCTTGACTTGGTCTTCCATAGTCACCAGACACCGAAGGTAACTGGCCACCCCTACGGGGGCAGAGAGGACTCGGGCAATGGAGATGACGATCGATCACTTCCGGTCAGGATCCACACTCGGAGCTGGGAACCGGTTGATGAGTTTCAGTCTTGAGGAAGGCCCGCTTGTTCCCGAAGATGGACTCTTCTTCGGCACCTCTAAGTCACCTAATCCAGTGACATCCTCCGTGGCAGTAGAATCCACGCTATCAAAAAAGCCGCAAAAGGGATCGTCTGCTCCGTGGGCCCCCTCGTTGGGACGTTCTTTCCCCGTCTGAGCCTTGTTATACATGGACTCAGTGAATGAAGGCAACTCAGTGATGTCTATCACACTGATTACTTCCTTCAGGGCATTGCCGGCATTCCAGGAAACCTCGGCCCCATCCTCTTTGTCGGCCTCCCTAACATGAGGCAGGTCGGCTTTGCCTCTCTCCGATTCAGAGGCCCCTTGCCCTTCGAGTCGCGACGAAATGCGGCCCATCAGGTCTAAAGCTTCATCTTCTTCTTCGGATTCATCCCTCAACCGATAGAGTGAATCTGAAGATGGTGCTCGAGCGCTGGTGCTTTCTTTAGACTTGTGCACCAGCCTTCTTCTTGTTTTCTTCTTCTCCGAGCTCGGAGAACTCAGAGCCCTCTTTCTTTTCTTCTCTTTGGCCTATCTCGGAGCAGATGACTCGATAGGTAAGTCCTCACTACCTGCTGGAGGCCTCGGTTTGACATCCTTGGATAAACCTGCGAAAAGAAATAAAACAAGTGAGAACTTAGTGACACAAAAGGAACCCAAAAATTACTTACTCAGGAAATGAGTCTCACCATGAGAACGGGCCTCCCAACGGCCCTTCGAAAGCTTGCACCATGAGCGCTCGGGATAGGGCATTTGTGATACGATGCCCTCGACCAACTCCTTGAGTCGAGGGACTGCGTTTGGGACCCGAGCAACAGTTGCACCACCACAAAGAATCGATAAGAAAGAAGGAAAAAAGCGTAAGATAAAGTTTTGAAAGCAAAATGTTTACTTACGTGATGTATTCCACTTCTCGAATAACGGCATACGATCAGCTGGGATCAAATTCGAAGTCCTCACTCGGACGAAACAGCCTTGCCAGCCTCGATCCTGGTCTTCATCAAAACTCGAGAACAGGGCTTTGCTGGCCCAGCGCGTGAGATTTATCAGTCCCCCCGCCCCCTGGAAGATTCGGGGACTGTATAAGCGCATAAGGTGGTTGACAGTGAATGAGCATCCATCAATCTTGCTCGCAATGAACCAGAGAAGGATCACGATCCTCCAGAGTGAGGGGTGAATTTGACCAAGGCATACCTCGTATCTTTCGCAAAAGTCGATGATGACCGGATCCAATGGGCCCAATGTAAAGGGATAAGTGTAGACACTTTGGTATCCCTAGTCATGGGTGGTGATGGCTTCATCGGGGTCAGGAACCACCATGTGCTTGTCAACCCAATTACAATCCTTTTTTACCATAGAGAGGACTTCTTCAGTAATCGAGCATATGTATCTCGAGACCTCTTCACACCGACCTTGTATAGAAGAAGGTTTTTCAACCTTAAAATCGACGGTTACCGAGCATCCTCCAGGGACGAACATTTTCAAAGGGGGTTCCGTTACTGGTTCGTCGATGACAGTATACGAAACAGTTTCTCTGGCCTTAGTAACCGGCCGCGAAGTTGAAGGGTTTTCTTTTTGGGGAACTATTTTTGAAGTCTTTGCCATTTCTTTAAAAATAGAGGAAGAGAGAAAGATGAAGGAGTACACCTATGGGTTGATATGGAAATGAACAAAGGGTTCTTGCAAAGGATCTCAAATAACCAAAGTATAACTGCTAGAAAGTATTGAAATTGCGAAGGTACGAGGGTTGAAGGTTTGAATGTAAAGTTGGAATGAACAAGGGAAGAGGTATTTATAGTATTTCAATGGCGGTTCACATCCAGGAATGGACGACCGGCGGCTGACATGCATTTAATGCCATTAAGACTTGACTGACGAGACGTTTCGTTTGTTTTGTCATTCTGTCACGGGGTATCGAAGTAAGAATCAGAAGCTCATATCATTTCTCGTCGACTACTCTCTAAAAATTGAGGGGACTATCTATATACGATCAAAATCGAGCTCACCTACGACATGACAGGTCAAGCCCGAAACATGGCAATAAAGGACTAAATATCGACCCCAAGTCCTCCGGGCTAGAACCCGAGGGCAGAACGTCTGCCTTCGAGAATATCGAGATTGTGATCCCAGAATCGGTCCTAGCCTCGAGAGAGCTCGAAAGAACATTGTTAGTGTAGCCAACAGAAGATTGAAATATCCGTGACTAGTCGGATATTACGGCGGGAATCTCGGCACGTATCAATAAGGAACCGGCAATCAGCAAATCAAGAGAGTTTTTACCTTTTATAGAATTATACCTAAAGTAGGACTCCTCGACTATATAAAATGGGTTTGTTAATTTATTTGAGATATTTTAGCATGCATTCCAAAGCAATACATTATTATTTTTCTCTTTAAGCTCTTGTTCTTCTGTATCGTGATACCGATCAAAGTGCATCTGGCTCAAGGGTGGCTAACCTTCCGAGATTGAAACTTGCCAATTTGTGTGATTTGAATTTACTTTGTCATTGTTTATTTAAATTGCAACTTAATTTATCACTTTGTATCAAGTTAATCCGCGTATCCTTAAAATCACTTACAAATTTAATTGTTATCAGATTCTGAGGGTAAACAGTAGAAAAGAGAGGTATGAATACTTCATCATTATATTCACCTTATCTTTTCATATTTATATTATATCTGCCTCTTGTAACTCTTTTGGAAACTTATTAGCAACTACCACTATCTCAATAAAAGTGTTTGCTACTAGTAAAGAGGATATGCATAATTATTGTGACATTAGTGATCAAATACTCTTTCATGAACCTATCTATGACTCTTTCTGTGACAGTTTGAGGAATCATGTAGAATCCATTGATGTTGCGAATATTATTGGGAAAAATTATAATCATGAGCTTGAATGTATTGAAATTTATATTTTGGAATTTATGGGTTCTTCTGACCTTTCTGAGAATTTATGTGCTTCTTTGAATAACTTACATGTAGAAGAATCCATGGGATTTATAATTGATACTTGGCTATATCATAAGAGTGTCTTATTTGATACATGTGGCAGAGATACTTGTGTTAAATGGATGCATGACCAATATTTTGTAATTTCTTTGGCATGCACATCTTTGGACTACCTTATTGACAAGATCGCATTGCAAATTTCATTACATAGTGCATCTAAGAGAGGTTTTTATTGGACAACTCTAAGTAGGCATAAATTTTATTGGGATGATGATGTCCATATGCTTTATAAAGGAGTATTTACACCTATTAGGCTTAATTGGGTTAAGTGGACACATGGTCATTATCTTGTTTTATTCCTACCATTTTTTCAGATTAGTGGATGCCATTTACTAGTGCGTGACTTTTTTTTTCTTGCAAGGTCGAAATTCAAGGACGAATTTTCTTCAAGAAGAGGGGAATGATAGCATCTTAGGAAGTTCAAATCTATTCAAGGACAAGAATAAAGCTTTGGAATCTCAAAGAGGGCCTTTAACAAGATGTCAAGCTAAAGAGTTGCAAAACAAGGTCATTAGACTTCAAGTGTAAATAAAGAAGTTGTTAATTGGGATGGAGAGCTCAAGGATAAAGGATATGAGTTGTCTAGGTATTATAATTATTTTATGGTCCAAATTAATGTCCAAGAAAAGGTGGATTAGATCCCAAAAGACATCTTCTGAAGAAGGTCCAGATCAGGCCACTATTGGACCTATTTGGAACCTAAAAATGTGTCCAAACTTGCAGCCCAATAAGTCCTACATGAAGCCACATTTTTATAACATAAAAAGGACTTACTTTCTGCCCAAGAAAGGCTCAATAGGCGTGATAGAAGTTGGGTACAAGTTGGTGCCAAGTTTCTTGCAAGTTGCCTTCAAGATTTCCAAGATCCTATTCATGATTGGTTTGGGACTTTCAAGATTCTATCCAAGATTGGTTTTAACTTATTTCCATATATTTTGTTACTAGATTTATTGCTTTCCTAGGTAATTAAGGTTATGTTTTCCTTTTCCTAAGATTGTTGGAGTTACTTTCCAAGATTGACTTGGTTTTTGTTTCCTAATATTTTTTCTTTTCCTAAGGTATTTGGACTTGTTGTCCAAAGTAGTTTAGGACTTTATTTCCTTGTTTTTAGGTAGAAATTTCGTGACCCTCTCTATATAAAGGGGTGTCATCTTTGTTTTTAGATTTTAGATTATTATAGACAATATCAATAAAAATTGTGAGATTTTTCTTGCACTCTTGTGTGTGGCTACTCTTGGATTTATTCTTCAACCTTTAAGACTCAACTTAAGGTGGTAAGATTAAACTCTTTCGAAATCTTAGATCACTTCTAGGTATTCAAGAAAGGTGATTAGTTTAGGCTTATTGTTGTTCTTGTTATTCTAAAGGGTCGGGTTTCACAATCTATCTCTTGTTTTTAATTCTCTACCAAAGGCGATTAGTTCTTTGTTAGCTAATTGTTGTTGTTAGGATTCAACTTCAAGAATAGACTTCTTGAATTCAAGAAACTCTTTCTTGAATTCAATCTATCTTTAATTTTCCGTTGTTTTTTTGTTTCTTTATTTTCTTTTAGCTTCCGCACGTTTCTTGATTTTCTTTAGTAATTCTTGGACCCCTATCATGTTGTTATCACTTAGAGCCTCCGAGCTGAGCTGGAGGTGCTCAGAAAGAGCATGCCGACCTGGTCGAGCAGGTAAAAATATTTGAGGTTCGTGACGATGAGCTAGACTTGGAGACTAATAGTCGGAATCTGCAGGTCCAACAGAAAATTGATCGGATCGACCAACTTTGAGCTGAGATGGATGATGTCAAGACCGAGACCGATGAATGGAGAGGCACGATGGACCGTCTGGCCTCTGAAAAGGAGAATGCTCGGGCGCAAATGACTTCAACTGAGGCCTAGTTTCGAGCGGCAAAGGAAAAGGCCGAGGTGTAGGCCAAAATGGTTGAGAAGCTCCAGTCTCGGCTAAGTTTGTCCGCCTCTGATCAAGAAACTCCGGCTAAGGAGCTTGAAACGGCCAAGTCAGTAGCCGTGGTGGTTAAAGCCGATGTTGATGAGATGGTGGCCTAATATAAGGCCTATGCCGAGGCAGTCCAAGATCAAACAAAGAATATCATCGAGCACGCGAAGAGGCAATCCCGAAGGGAGGCCCTTGAGGAAATTCATGCTCGGGGTTTCGACTTGTCGGCCATAATTGAGAGTGCTAAGGGTCTCGAAGCTGAGGCCAAGAAGTTGTCTTAACCCGAGGATGAAGAAGACTCCGAGGGTTCGAGCAGATCCGAGGGTGGAGGAGATTCCGAAGGCCCTGGGGACAAGGCGGGCTTCGGTGAAGACCAGGCCGTTTAAGATCCTTGTATATTTTTCTTTGTTTTTTGTATTTTTGTACTTTTTTACTTTTTGTCAAGGCCGTTTTTCCTTTGTAAAGACTATATGTATATATAATACAAGGCTTCCTTTTCCCTTCGACAATTTCTGAGTTTTGTTTTCCTTTGCTTTATTCTTTATGTTTGCAAAGATCAAAATGCCTTAGAATAAAATAGTTAGGTCATGTTCGGAGGTTCGAACAGGCCTTGCCTTTGACATTATTTTGTTTAAGGCATCATGGGGGTTTGGTATGACCAGAAAGTTTCTCTAAAGTACTTATAAATTTTTAGATTATAGTTTGCTGAGGGTAGACTTTAGAATCGGTTAAGAAAATTTTCAAGGCTTTGTTTTTTGTTACGGGTCTCGGACGTCTCCAAGCCATTTTAATATGGTTATTGCCTTTTAGTTCAGGTGTTGCCCATTGGGCTTGTCACCTCGAGTTATCCGGACTTGCCTAAGATAACAGTCCCCGAATAGGGATGGCCTTAGACTTTAAGGTTCGGGTGCTGCCTAATAGGTCTTGTGCCCCCGGGCTCTGATAGCCCGGGCCGTCAGATTTTATTTCTGGACGGTAGTCCCCAAGTGGGAGTGATCGTTTGAACCCGGATAAAGGCGGCCCTTGGGCTCGATACCTTTAGGGGATCGAATGTAGGAAATTCAGAAAGAAAAGAAATTTTTTAAGGGACAAGATGTTTATCTGCAAGGTAGAGACTTCCTATTTTTGTGCGTAATATATACAATTACTCATGCATACAAGCTTTATGTCAAGGCTCGAGCAGTCTATGTGGGCACGGTTCATTCGACCGTTTGGTCCTTACAGTAAATCCTATCGATCAAGCCGAGACCATTCAATCGCAAAGTTTCTTTCCTTGCTAAAGTCGTTATCCGAGGGTAATGCCCCCCAGTGTTCGGGTCGATCATAGAGAGGCCTCGAATACTGTTGTCATGATCTTCGATACCAGTTCTTAACCGACCTTCGATTCTAAGTTAGCACGATTTACTGTTGCCTCGTTAAAAACCTTGCCGAAAAACCCATTTGGGACAAAACTAGTTCAAGGAAAAAAGAGTGCAACGCATGCTTTCAGGCCTAAAAATTGTATCGTTCTTTGACGGTTGCCAGGAAGTGTTAGTTTGAAATGCAAATAAGCAAAAAGAATGAAAGGGATCGTACCTTAGTAGTAGTATCGCATCAAGTGAGTTACGTTCCAGTTGTTCGGTAGTCGTTCACCATTCATTGCTAAGTTTATACAATCCCTTTCCGGTGATCTCGATAATTTGATACAGTCCTTCCCAGTTCGGCCCTAGCTTCCCTTCGTTTGGGTTCTGATTGCTTAGTGTGACCTTCCTTAACACTAAGTCTCCGACACTGAAGTGTCAAAGGTTGGCCCTTCGATTGTAATATCTCTCGATCCGCTATTTTTGGGTGGCCAACCGGATAAGGTTGGCTTTGCTCCTTTCATCTAATAGCTCCAGGCTCGTATTCATGACCTCGCCATTTGATTCCTTGGTTGCATATAGGAACCTGAGACTTGGTTCTCCAACTTCGACCGGTATTAGAGCTTCGGTGCTGTAAGCTAGTGAGAAAGGGGTGGCCGCGATACTGGACTTCGAGGTCGTACAATATGCCATAGGACTTCGGGCAGGATTTCCTTCCATTTTCCTTTGGTGTCAATTAACCTCTTTTTGAGGTTTTGGAGTAAGGTTTTGTTGGTCGATTCTGCTTGTCTATTCCCACAAGGATGGTAGGGTGTTGATAGGATCCTTTTAATCTTATGGTCTGCGAGAAACTTGCTTACTTTGCTGCCGATCAATTGTTTCCCGTTGTCGCACACGATCTCAGCTGGCATTTCGAACCGGCATATGATGTGGTTCCATATGAATTCGATGACTTCCTTCTCCCTGACCTTCTCATATGCCTGGGCTTCCACCCACTTAGAAAAATAGTCAGGCATAAACAATATAAATTGAGCCTTATCGGGTTCCCATGGAAGGGGGCCAACGATGTCCATTCCCCACTTCATGAACGACCATGGTGACAAAATCGAATACAACAACTCCCCGGGTTGATGAATCATTGGAGCCTGCCTTTGATATTCATCACATTTTCGTATGAAATCCTTCGCGTCCCTTTCCATATCGATCCAGTAGTAGCTGGCTTTGATTACTTTTTGAACTAATGATTCGATGCCTGAATGATTTCCACATGTGCCTTCATGGATTTCCCTCAGAACATACTCGGTATCTCCTGGTCCTAGACATATTGCGAGCGGGACATCGAATGTTCTCCTGAATAGGGTTCCGTCTTCGGACAAACTAAATCGGGCTGCCTTTGTACGCAAGGCATTCGATTCTTTTGGATCCGAGGGTAGTTTTTTGGTCTTCAGATATTCATTATATATTTGTTTCTCCATTCCCAAGTTAGGCTTGTTGAGTTTATCTCGGCATGGCCTTCTTCCACTACCGATCTCATGAGTTCTACAACTTCCCCCGAGTTGAACTCGTCGTCCTTGACCGACGATCCTAAGTTAGCAAGGGCATCGGCCTCACTGTTTTGATCTTGAGGTACGTGTTGCAATGTCCACTCTTTGAATACCTTCAACCTATCCAGGTACCTTTACATTCGTTCATCTCTGACCTCGAACGTCGCATTAACCTGGTTCACCATGAGGAGGGAGTCGCACTTAGCTTCGATCACCTCCGCCCCAAGCTTTTGGCAAGTTTGAGACCTGCAATCATAGCCTCATATTCGGCCTCATTGTTAGTCATTTTCAAAGTCCTAATAGATTGTCTAACTACATTTTCTGTTGGTGGCTTCAATACGATACCAAGTCCGGACCCTTTTGCGTTCGATGAGCCATCCGTAAAGAGGGTCTAGATCCCCGAAGACATCACCGAGTTCAACAACAACGCTCTTTCGACCTCTGGTATTAGGGCTGGCGTAAAGTCGGCCACAAAGTCTGCCAAAATTTGAGATTTAATGGCGGTCCGGGGTCGATATTCAATATCGTACCTGCTGATCTCCACGGCCCATTTGGCCAATCATCCCGAGAGCTCGGGTTTATGCACTATATTTCGCAATGGGTAAGTAGTCACAACACATATAGGATGACATTGAAAAAATAGTTTCAGCTTCCTAGAGGCGCTTAGTAAAGCGAGTGCCAAGTTTTTTTGGTGAGGGTACCTAGTTTCGGCCTCATCTAGAGTCCTGCTAACATAGTAAATTGGAAATTGCATACCTTGCTCTTCCCGGACCAGGACTCCACTTACCGCTATCTCCGATACTGCCAAGTACCGGTATAGTTGTTCGTTTGCCCTCGGCATGTGAAGCAGCGATGGGCTCGATAGATACCACTTGAGTTCCTCCAAGGCCCTTTGGCACTCCGGGGTCTATGAGAAGTTATTATTCTTCTTCAGCAGTGAGAAGAATCGATGGCTCTAATCGGAGGACCTCGAGATGAATCACCCCAGGGCGGCTATGCGTCCGGTTAATCTTTGCAAGGCATTCACGTTGTCCACAACCGTGATATCTTTGATGGATTTGATCTTGTCGGGATTGATCTCGATTCCACGGTTGGATACCATGAATCTGAGTAATTTACCTGATCCTACTCCAAATGTACATTTCTCCGGGTTCAGCTTCATATTGTATTTCTTCAATATGCTGAAAGTTTCCTGCAAATATTTTAAATTGTCCTCTGCTTGCAGGGACTTAGCCAACATATCGTCAATGTAAACCTCCATTGATTTTCCTATTTGTTCCTCGAACATCCGGTTTACTAGGCATTGGTAAATGGCACCAGCATTTTTTAATCCGAATAACATTACGTTATAGCAGTAGGTGTCGTACTTAGTGATGAAGGAGGTTTTTTCCTGATCACCCGGGTTCATCCGTATTTGGTTGTACCCGAAGTAGGCATCGAGAAAACTGAGGAACACACGGCTGGCCGTGGCATCGGTCATGCGATCGATGTTGGGAAAAGGGAAGGAGTCCTTGGGACATGCCTTATTCAAATTCTTATAGTCTATACACATTCTTAATTTATTCCCGTTTTTAGGGACGACCACTACGTTTGCTAACCAATCCGGGTATTTAAACCTCCCGAATTCACCCTATTTTAAGGAGTTTAGATACCTCGTCTTTGATGAAAGCATGTTTGATCTCGGACTAGGGTCTTGTCTTCTGCTTGGACTGGTGGAACTTCGGTCCGGGCTTAGCTTGTGAGTGGTTATCTTCGGCGGGATCCCTATCATATCAAGGTGGGACCAAGCAAAACAATCTTCGTTAGCTATAAGAAATTGAATGAGTTTTTTCCTGAGCTCGTTGCTTAACCCCGTGCCCAGCTATACCTTTTGATCGGGCACGTGTTCGGTTAGTACGACTTGTTCCAGTTCCTTGACCGTTGATTTTGTAGCATCGGAATCGTCGGCGGCTATGAAAGATGTGGGGACTCCGTAGTCGTCGTGCTCGTCTACCCTTCGTTCCTCCGATTCTGTCGGGGCTAGTATCGGTGATTGTTATTTGGCCCCGTCTTTGACAATTCGATTAGGGTCCTTCGATGTCGAGAGTGTGGATATCGAGATCACTTCATCGACCGCGAATATTTTCTTAGCGGCCGGTTGTTCCCTATAAACTGTTTTGACCCCACTGGGTGTTGGGAATTGCAGCACCTGGTGCAGTGTCGAGGGCACTGCTCTCATGTTGTGAATCCATGGCCTCCCGAACAAAGTATTGTATCTCATATCTCCCTCGATTACATAAAACTTGTCTTCCTGTACGGTTCTGCCGACGTTCACCGATAATGTTATCTCCATTAAGTGGTCTCACTTGCCATGTTGAACCCGTTTAGGACTCGGACCGCAGGTACGATCTGGTCTTGTCGGCCAAGTTGTTCCACGACCCTTGATCTGATAATGTTGGCTGAGCTACTTAGATCAATTAACACACGCTTAATTCGAGATTTAGTTACGAGTACCGATATTACTAGTGTATCGTTGTGGGGCTGCACGATCCCCTCAGTTTCTTCGTCGTTGAAAGACAAGGTTCCTTCTGGTACATAATCCTGAGTCCGTTTTTCCCTTGTGATGGATACTTTGGTGCGTTTCAGCATCGGCCCCGGGGGAATGTCGACCCCACCGATGATCATGTTAATGACATGCTGAGGTTCCCCCTGCCCGATCTGCTTATTAGAATCCCTGTTACTGAAGTGGTTCTTGGCCCGATCACTTAGGACTCTCGGAGATGCCCGTTGTTGAACAACCGAGCCACCTCTTCTCTTAATTGTCGGTAGTCTTCTGTTCTATGGCAATGAGTGCCGTGATTCTTGCACATTAGGCTGGGATCCCTTTGGGTGGATCAGATTGTAAAGGTCTAGGCCATTACGTTTCTTTGATGCATCCGATGGCAGATACAATAGTGGCGGCATCGATGTTTAATTTGTACTTCGATAGTCTCGGTGCTTCTGTAGGCCCGACGATCCTGTCGAAGCTGTTTTTGCTCATGAGTCCCCGGTTGCTCTGACCTCGATCACTTCTCCTTTTATTTCTTATAGAGTTCCGCCCATACCCACTGCTTCTTCCGTCTCCATTGTACGGCCGATACCGATCCCTATTTGATCTCGGTTCACGATCAATGTCTCTCTTGACTCTGTCGATGGTTCTGACGGGATAGACAGACCTGGAAGAGGCCCCAAGTTGATCATCTTCGCCCCTAATTTATGACTGATACTGGTTATGGATATCGGCTTAAGTGACAACCGGATATTCGATCAAGTTTTGTTTTAACTGTTGTGAAGCCAACGACCTCCGAATGTTGAGTCCTTGGGTAAAAGCCTGAACGGCCCAATCATCAGCGACCGGTGGCAGATCCATCCGTTCCATTAGAAACCGGGACACGATCTCTCTGAGCATCTCATTATCCCTCTGTTTTACTTTGAAAAGGTCCGACTTCCTGGTCTCGACCTTGATAGCCCCGGTGTGTGCTTTCACAAAAGAATCTGCAAGCATAGCAAGTGAGTCAATAGAATTAGGAGGTAAATTGTGATACCATATCATAGCTCCTTTTGACAGGGTCTCTCCGAACTTCTTCAACAAGACAAACTCAATCTCATCATCCTCCAAGTCGTTCCCTTTGATGGCACATGTGTAGGAGGTAACATGTTCATTTGGGTCGGTCGTTTTATCGTACTTAGGAATCTCGGGCATGCGGAACTTCTTAGGGATCGGCTTTGGAGCCGCGCTCGGATGGAAAGTTTTTATCACAAACTTCTTGGAATTCAGGTCTTTCAATATCAGCGGTGCTCCTGGGATTTGATCGACCCTGGAATTGTAGGTTTCCACCTTTTCTTCTTATCTTCGATTTTTTTCTCCCTGATTCTACCCGTTTTGTCAGTTCTTCGAACATATTTATGATTTCGGGGTTAGTTCTCGATTCATTTACATTCTACCTCTCTGCGACCGGTTCATCCCTGTGGGTGACTTCTCGGGACAGATCGGGTTCAATTCTGCTCGGTGCGCGGCTTTGTTTCTATAACTGAGCTATTGCCGCCTGTTGAGCCTGCAACATTTCGAAGATCACCCATAAATTGATCCCATCTCGAATGTTCTGTGTATTTTGAGCTGCCGATCGGGCTCCACCATAGACATTATTCTCGGTGTCGGTAGGCAGGTTTGTGTTGATAGCCACATGTGAATTTGCATCAATTGGGTCCGCGACCGGAATTCCGACAGGATCAATAGGCGGTACCTCATCACCGGGTGCTATGTTGTTATTTTCACCGTGATGACCGGACTGACTGTCAACATGTAGGGGCGCTGTTTGAGAGTTTGACATTTTGAGTTTTAACCTGAAATTAGAGACACTTCAAAGAACAAGTGTAAAGTAGTGTGTGTTATGGAAATTTGTATCAAATAATCACTATTATACAACCCCACGGTGGGCGCCAAACTGTTTACCCTCAAAATCGGATAACAATTGAATTTGTAAGTGGTTTTAAGGATACGCGAATTAACTTGATACAAAGTGATACATTAAGTTGCAATTGAAATAAACAATGACAAAGTAAATCTCTTGATTTGCTGATTGTCGGTTCCTTATTGATACGTGCTGAGATTACCACCGTAATATCCGACCGGTCATGGATATTTTGATTTTCTGTTGGCTACGCTAACAATGTTCCTTCGAGCTCTCTGGAGGCTAGGACTGATTCCAGGATCACGATCTCGATATTCTCGAAGGCAGGCGTTTTGCCCCCGGGCTCTAGCCCAGTAGGACTTGGGGTCGATCTTTAGTTCTTTATCGCCACATTTTGGGCCTGACCTGTCATGTCGTAGGTGAGCTCGATTTTGATCGTATACATCTAGTATATAGCTTGCTTAACATTCGAGGAAGATTATTCTTTTTAGTAGGGGAGAATGTAATAATCTAAAATATTTTGATATACTTATTTTTTTTTTTTTTGCTAATACCTTTTTTTTTTTTGCCTAAGGGCTAATATATAAATAAAATCCCAAAAATGGGTCCAATGCTTACAAGATGTCCAAACCAAAAACTAAAATAGAAGTTGCATGAAGCCACTAGCTATTAAAAAAGATAGAAAAGCTAAAATCTAATTAACTAACTATTACAACAAGATAAGTTGAATACTTCCTTCTCCTATTAGTGTATGTGAATCCAATTGTCATTGGCAAATACCAAGCAGCACCTATCAAGCTCTCACCAGGCGCCGGGGTATATTGTCCATAGTCTAAAATGAATTCCAAACATCTCCACCGCAGAGTTGAAGTCCGCATCGTCCTCCAAGTGTCGCTACTATATGATCTCCATATGCAGTGGATTGATTTTGTTCAAGTATTAATCATGTGCTCACTCATCAAGATTAATGTGTAGAAGAGGAGCCTGACTTTAGGCAGGCTTTGCAAGGCAAAAGCCAGGCTTGAGCTGGCTTTAGGCAGGCTTTACAAGGCAAAGGCCAGGCATGCGCTAGCTTTAGGCAGGCTTTGCAAGGCATGAGCTGGCTTTAGTCAGGCTTTGCAGGCCAAAGGCCAGGCATGAGCTGGCTTTAAGCAGGCTTTACAAGGCAAAGGCCAGGCGTGAGCTAGCTTTAGCCAGGCTTTACAAGGCAAAAGCCAGGCATGAGCTGGCTTTAACTCGCTTTACAAGGCAAAAGCCAGGGATGAGCTGGCTTTAGGCTGGCTTTACAAGGCAAAAGCCAGGAATGATCTGGCTTTAAGAAGACTTTGCAAGGCAAAGGCCAGCCTGTGCCTTTTTGTTATCTTGTAAGCACAGATCCTTCCCTACTAGAACCTTTAATGTAGACATCATTCAAAACATTGCTAAACCATCCTCAGATTGAGCTTGAAAGCATGCTAATACCACTGAGAAATGATTCAACAATCTCCAAAATACCATATGATGGGTTCAGCATCGTCCTTAGCATTTGGACATATCAATTTCAGAGTCCAATATTGTGAAGCCATCAGTCTGGGGTTCTTCTCTTTGCTATCCTAATCCTAAGGTTAGGTGATTGAGATTTGTCTAGATTGATCAACCTCCTCCCTGCACTAGGCAGTTCAGAGAATGAATGAAACTCAGATGTACCTGCAAAAGAGAATACAATGTTAGCTATAAAATCCGCCACTGAGTTGCCTTCTCTGAACACATATTAAAAGATCACATTGAAGTTGTCCTTCATCTCTATAATTTTCTTCACATCCTATGCAATTACCCAAGGAGGATCCCATTCCCCTTCTATCGCCTTCTTCATCACCAATGAATCAGTCTCCAGTATGAGAGGGTGAAAATCATGCTCCACACAATATTCCAACCCTTGAAGAATAGCCTTAGCTTCAGCCACCACATTAGTTGTAACTCCCAGGTCTACTGCCTAGCATACACCACATCACCTTCATCATCCCTCACACAAAAGCCTAGGGAGCTAGGTCTAGGATTGCCCTTTGAAGCTCCATCAGTATTACATTTGTATCATCCATGACAAGGAAGCTGCCATGTTACTCTTGTAGTGATCAATATAGGTTTACATCCTTCAAAGTATTGAATCATGTCTGGCCATAACAATGGAATATTAGGGATCCAAGCATACCTCACCCTTCCAAGTTGATGCAATGTCCTATTTATCTCATGAATCACCCTATTTGTAGACATTGAACCACCATGTTTACCTGCATTTCTTCTCTTCCGCAGCTCCCAAGTGATGATAGCTGGTACTGCTTGAAATAGTGGCTTTAATTTCGGACAACACTGAGCATACCACCAATGCCTTATAATCTGCTTCAATTGAATCAATTGCACAGAAATTCCAGCAGCCCCCATGAACAATTTCCATACCTTAGAAGCAGTAGGACTTGTGACAAATATATGCTCAATGGATTCCTCTTGGGGCTGCTGACAACACCAATACCTAGACATCACCATTTGCCCTTGCCTCCTCCACATGTCATCGGTGGCTATTTTCTGCCTCCACAATCTCCAGAAGAAGAAGGATATCTTGAATGGCAAACCTTTAATCCACATTAACTTGAATTCCTGATTAGGATCTGCTCTATGCCTTAGTATTTGCCAAGCACTGCTAACACTGAACTTGCCTGAAGGAGTTGGCATCTAGTATGGCTTATCCCAATATCCCTCACTGCCTTCATAGTGCACATTTAGCCTTATATGTTCTGCAATTTCCTCATTGAAAGTTTGATCTAGTAGCTGATCATCCCATGTTTCCACTTGCCGCAGTTCTGCCACCTCCTGAAGACCTTCATTGATTGGAAAGTCTTCAGGCAATACATGATAAAGTGCACCCAATCCAGTCCAATTTTCATGCCAAATATTAGTTGTTCCACTCTTCAATTCCCATACGATCTCATGTTCTACTTCTTCCCTAGCATTCAGCATTTGTCTCCAAACATGAGACCCTCCCCTAAAATGCACCACAGTTGGTGGCTCCTTCTTGCAATACTTATTCCACATGAAATTAGACCACAAAGATTTTGTGGTCCTAAACCTCCACCATAGTTTAGCAAACAGTGCCCTTGAGACATCATTTAAGGACCTAAAACCTATCCCCCTTCCTCTTTAGGAAGGCAAAGATTTTTCCATGAAGCCCAGTGTCTGCTTCTCCCTTCTTCCTTTGTGCTCCAAAAGAACCTAGCAAAAGTCTTATGTAGATGCCCCAGGATGCTGTTTGGTGGATCAAGGACTGATAACGTGTGAACTAGCATACTTTGCAATACACTTAGAGATGAGTGTTGCCTTTCCTCCAAATGACAGCAATTTTCCTTTCCATGAATGCAATTTAGCCTTCACCTTCTTGATAAGCTCCTCATAATAGTCCTTCCTCCTTCTAGTGTAAAAAATAGGACACCCTAGATATGTGAAGGGGAATTTACCTCTGGCAAATCCTGTAATAGCTCCAACTGCCTGAAACAATCCATTAGCAACCTTTGAATACATGTAGTATGAACTCTTATCTTTGTTGATCATCTGACCTGATATCTTCTCATAGTTCCCCAACACTGCCATAATCTTGCTCAAAGAGGGAGGATGAGCAGATGCAAAGATTATCGTATCATCAGCATACGCCAAATGGTTTAAAGAATCAGACCACTTAGGCATTCCAAATCCCACAAATGACTTGTCTTCAAAAAGCTTATTCAAAGACCTGGAAAGTACCTCAGCTGACAGAATGAACAATGCTGGAGATAGGGGATCCCCTTGTTTCACACCCCTTGTCGACTTAAAGAATCCTGAGGCTGCCCATTCACCAATACTGAATACCAGTTATTTGACATCAAGTTCCACACCATGTTAATGAAGTGTTCAGAAAATCCCATCTTCCTTAGCACATGCAATAAGTACTTCCATGAGACCCTATCATAGGCCTTAGCCATATCAAGCTTGATCACCACATTAGCTGGCTTTCCCCTTAACCTTATGTTAGTGACAATTTCTTGAGTCAATAAGATGTTCTCAAATATACTCCTACCCTTTACAAATCCGGATTGATTAGGAACTATTAGAGATGGCAAAAAAATCTCCAATCTGTCATGTAACACCCTAGACAAAACCTTGTTAATGAAGTTGCTCAAACTAATAGGTCTTAAGTCAGAGAAGGTCTCGACTCTAGGTTTCTTGGGCAGCAACACTAGATTGGTGTGAGTGATGGATTTAGGTAATGCAGCTCCTCCATAGAAGTGTAGCACCATGTTGTGTATATCAGCACCAATAATATCCCAGCATGTTTGATAAAACAGGCCAGTGAATCCATCAGGACCACTAGCACTCTCCCCACTAAGCTCAAAAACTGCTGCCCTTACTTCTTCAATTGTTGGCAATCTGCTAAGTTCCAAATTCTGATCCATAGTGACCATTGAAGGTACATTATTGAGCAAGGGAAATTCAGAAGCATCACCTTCATTTGTGAACTGTTTTTGATAGAAGTCCACTGCAGCTGTAGCCAATTGCTCCTGGTCTTCAATCCATACCCCACTGCCACTTTTGATCCTCTTCAGTTGCAATTTCTTTCTTTTGCCATTGACATGGTTGTGAAAGAAACTTGTATTCCTATCTCCTTCAGCAAACCAATTCATCCCAGCTTTTTGCTTCCAATACTGCTCCTCAATATTCAAGTATTTCTTCAATTCAGATTGAGCCTTTTGAAGCACAATCCTATTCTCAGTTGTAGGCTCTTCTTCAAACAACATCTCCTTCACCCTAACAATGTCCTCCAAAATAGCCAGTTGCTTGAAGATATCACCAAATGTTTCCCTATTCCATTTTGAGAGTGCTGCCTTCACCCTCTTGATTTTCTGCTTGAACATCAGAAACGGATCCCCTATGAAATCAGCTTCCCAATTCTGCCTCACCACATCCATAAATGTAGCATGCTTTGTCCAAAAGTTCAAGAATCTGAAAGGCTTGACAAACTTGGTTGTCTGCACCCCACATGTCATTAGCAATGGTGCATGATCTGATCCAGTTCTGATTAGATGCTCAACTTCAATAGTTGGCAACATGTTCTGAAATGGCAAATTCGCAAAGATCCTATCCAATCTCTTGAATATACACTCAGCATTGGATCTCCCATTTCACCATGTGAATGGACTTCCTTTGTAGCCTTGCTCAAACAAACCACAAGAGTTTACACAAAATACAAAATTCTCATATTCAGGAGGGTGTACTGGAAGTCCCCCTATTTTCTCATCTTCATGCAATAACATATTGAAATCCCCTCCTACCAACCATGGTAATTCCATATCACTTGCTAAATAATACAAGTGATCCCACAACTCCAACCTCTCAATTGCTGAACATTTTGCATAAACGAATGTCATCATCATGTGCTGCCCCAGGTCATGGTGAAACACTCTCACAGTCACCTGTTGCTCAGTATCCTCCACTAATTCCCATTCCACAACTGCATCGAAGAACAACCATATTTGCCCATTAATATTTGTATAAGCAGTCTCCATATTCAACCTCCTTTTATATCTCTCAATGAGTCCCTTCTTTTGAAAAGGCTCCATCAATGCAACTATACAAAAATTATGCTCCCTATTCATATTGATCACCCTAGGAAAGGTCTGTTGTGTATTCACAGACCTTATGTTCCATATTAATGTTTTGATCATCATCTAGATAGAGAAGCTGCCCTCCTGGGCATTATTCTTGAAGGTTGTGGTGGATCTTTACTCTGATTCTTCTTAGTTTTTTTTACCTCCTTTAGCACTAGTTGTGGGTGATAAATCCCCTTCCCCAGCCACTTGTTTGAAGTTTTCGGCAGTTGATTCATCATCTCCTTCATCTTCCATTGGATTTTATCTCAATAAGTCTTCATCAATTGGTGTCACATTGTGTGTAACTAAATCATGTAAATGTTATATAGGAGTCTTAGTTAGAACATTAAGATGTATTTGCATGGTTTGATCAGTGCCAGATTCCATAGGCACTTCCTCTATTTCCCTGGATGCTCTTGGAACAATTGCCCGCTCATCAGCCTGTTCATACTCCTTGAATTGTAGCTCATGGACATACGCCGGAACACCATCTACATAGGCCAAAATTTCTCCAGTGGCTCGAAGGTTGGGGTTTACTGTAGCTTCCTCATCAGGTGAACCTGGTTTTAGGCCTGGCGTCGCCAGCCTATCGCCGGGTGAGCCTGGCTTCAGGCCTGGCATCGCCAGCCTATCGCCGGGTGAGCTTGGATTGTTGTATACTTATTAATTGTGGGACTGAAGAATTAAATTTTTTTATATTGTTATTGGGCCTAGGCTAGTGAAAGAGAATTTATTATAATATATAATATAGTGTATTAAATAAGTGGTTAGTGGGTTAATTACACATTATAAATTGAGAATTAAAAGTAAGTGAGTTTAATTAACTATTATAAAGATATAAAGTGGGCCAGGCCCACCGTTTAGTAGTTAGTTAGGTGAGATTGCATAGGGTATATAGCTGAAACTTAAGTCCCAATTACTAGAAACGGAAGAAAAAGAAAAAAAAAACGCACGGCTGAGCAAATTAACGGCGACTGGTCCATACCAAATACGAGGAGAAACACAAGTTCAGGTAATACTTAACTAAGTTATGCTGTTCGATTGATATTAATTTTGATTAACTAATAATGTGAAAGATAAAGGAATATAGGCCGCTAATTTGATAATGATTGGCTAGTAGTTGAATTGGATATAATGTATTGGAGTTGGAATACTTAATCTGGTGCAATTCGTTTCTGCTATCTTCAATTTAGGGATAATAATCACTATCTAATCATTTGGGTAGTGATGTGGGTGTAATTAGGTGATGATTGGTTCCCAATATTTACATAATGATCTATAATTTGCAAGAATGATATAATCTGATTTTGTATCGGTTATGTTATAATTTGGTATTTTTCACTTCTAATTTAGGTTACATTATGTGTATAGGGTAAAATATGAATGACACGTGGCTGACTAAAAGCAGGACACGTGGAATCCAAGGTGGAATGGCTGAGGACCGAACGCAGCCACTGCGCTTGCCACCGGAACATATAACATTCATAAAAGTGTAATAAATGCTCTGCGCATGGTAGCATTTACTAAGGAATATTTTACAGCATTAAGAGTGACGGCCCGTTACAAAGAATTTGGCATTTACGCTCAACGTTACATCTTCATTAATGGCCCGCATAATTGGCATTAAAGGAGGGCATGATCCTAGGACCTTTTCCTCTAGGCATAGCTACAAATAGTGAGCTCACTTACCATTGCAAAGGACACGAAATTTCTAGCAAGAACATATACTATATTCGATACAAAGCTTTATACAATTTCACTCTTTTACTTTTTTATCTCATCATTGCTGTGTTCGGAAATCGCGTTCACGGAATCACTATCTTTGTTATTTCATCTATATTTCAAGGTTAAGTATTGTGTATTTCTTTGATTATTATATTATTTCAGGATCAAATTAGTTCACTCTTATATAAACCACGTATAAATTCAACTGTACCGTTTTACGAATAAACAGTTTGGCGCCCACCGTGGGGCCTAGACAGCCGTGTAATTAAATTAATCATTGCCTTTTTTAATAACGTGTTTTGATTATTTTGTCTTAGATAACACTGTTAACGATAACACTGCACGCAACCATGAAATTCGAGGGGATCAGTCTCATTTCGAGGATTCGATCAGTGACACCCGCAATGAGGGGAATGACGCCACACCGGTGCATGACAGGCGATACCCTCGACGGGTTTGGGAGACAACTACGGATGATGCTGACGAGGAGAATGTAGCAGATGCTATGAGGATCCTGCAAGAGCAACACTCAATCATCTTAGGCCATCTCACGCGGCAGGATTAGGTTATGGTGGAACTGAAGCAGGCGCTGTCAGGTGCTTCAAATAAGATATCTTTAAATGTGTTAGATTTTAAAATCTTTAATTGTGTTATATTTTAAAATCAAGCGTGTTCTAGTGGATCCAGGAAGTTCGGCTAATATCATACAATGGAGAGTATTGGAACAAGCTAAACTCACCAGAAGCATTATTCCGGCGACAAAATTCCTCACTGGATTCAACCTTGCAAGCGTGACGACCCGGGGAGAGATCTCGCTGCTCACGAATGCTGAAGAAATAATGAAAACAACTCTCTTCGAAGTAGTGGATGGTGATATCGGATACAACATCATCTTAGGAAGGCCATTGTTACACGAGATGAAAGTTGTACCTTCGACGTATCACCAATTGCTGAAGTTTCTGACGCCCGAAGGAATCAAGTAGATAAGAGGTGACCAACCGACAGCAAAGGAGATGAATGCAATCTCAGTTTCCAGTAGCAAAGGGAAGGAGCGCACGACATAGCAATTACAGGAACCAACGCCTACTCCCGAGTTAGAAAAGACTATTCCAGGGGTAGAATCGTCAGAACAATATCAGTTGCCGAGATATTTCTATGTTCTGGATGAAACGGACTCAACAAAATCCACGGCGGAGAAGCTAGAGCAAGTGTCATTATTCGAAGAATTCTTATAAAGAAAATTTCACTTGGGAATAGGACTGTACCCCGAACTCAGGACTGGCTTTATTGAATTCCTTAAAATTAACGCTGATTGTTTTGCATGGTCGCACGAGGATATGACAGGTATCCCGACGGAAATAGTCGTGCACAAGCTGAGTTTGGACCCCAACATACCACCGATACGACAGAAGAAGTGCCCTATTGTCGAGGCCAGTAATAAATTCGTCAAAGAAGAGGTAACCCGCTTGCTTCAAATTGGTTCGGTCAGAGAGGTAAGATATCCAGACTAGCTAGTCAATGTAGTAGTAGTTCCTAAGAAGAACAATAAATTTCGTATGTGTGTAGACTATAAAGATCTTAATAAGGCGCGCCCAAAAGATTCATTTCTACTACCAAATATCGATCAAATGATTGATGCCACGACCGTGCACAAGTTGATGAGTTTCCTTGATGCTTATTCCGGGTACAACCAAATTAAGATGAACCCGGAAGATCAGGAAAAGACATAATTTATATCAAATTTCGGTACATATTGTTACAATGTAATGCCTTTCGGGTTGAAAAATGCCAGAGCCACTTATCAATGGCTCATAAATAAGATGTTTGAAAAGCAAATAGGAAAAACCATGGAAGTTTCTATAGACGATATGCTCGTTAAGTCTTTGAATGTAGGTGACCACCTTAAGCATTTGCAGGAAACATTCGATATCCTGAGGAAGCATAACATGAAACTTAACCCCGAAAAGTGAGCGTTCGGGGTCAGCTCCAGTAAGGTCCTGGGGTTTCTGGTCTCACAAAGGGGAATTGAGGTAAACCCCAATAAAATCAAGGCCATAGACAATATCTCAGATCAATTATCAAACGTGAAGGAAGTCCAAAGACTCACAGAAAGGTTAGCAACTTTGAGCAGGTTCATTTCCTGGTCGTCGGAAAAGTGTCATCGCTTCTTTACATTACTCAAAAAGAAGAACAATTTCGAATGGACGCCGGAGTGCCAGCATGCTTTGAGAGACCTGAAGAGGTACTTACCAATCCCTCTGTTGCACTCGAAACCAAAAGAAGGAGAAACATTGCTAGTCTACCTCGTGGTTTTCAGAAGTTGCGGTAAGTGCGGTTTTAGTCAGGGAGGATGAAGGTACTGAGTTTCCAATTTGTTTCGTTAGCAAAATTTTAATGGGAGCAGAAACTCGCTGCCCATATCTGAAAAAACTGGCCTTAGCTCTCGTAGTCGCCGCTCAGAAGCTGAGGCCCAATTTTCAATGCCACCTAATAGTTGTGGTGACTACTTTTCCTTTGCGGAATATCCTTCATAAACCCGAATTTTTAGGCAGATTGGCCAAATGGGCCGTCAAAATGAGTGAATTCGATATAGAATATAAATCGAGGACTGCAATTAAGTTACAAGTCTTGGCTGACTTTGTGGCCGATTTTAGTCCGGGATCGCTACCTTTGGCAACCAAGGGTGCAGTCATGGTGTTGGAATCGACATCAGGGGATTGGATCTTATTTACGGATGGACCCTCAAACTTAAAATGGTCCGGGCTTGGAATAGTTTTAATCATACCTTCGGGGGAAACCTTAAGGCAAGCTATCAGAACAATTCCTTTAACTAACAATGAATATGAAGCTTTGATTGCAGGGCTCGAATTGGCCCTGGGGCTTGATTTTGAGGTTATCGAAATCAAATATGACTCACAACTGGTGGTAAATCAAGTTTATGGGGTCGTTGACATCAAAGAAAAACATATGCAGCAATACGTGATAAAGGTCCAGGCTCTTTTGGCATGATTCCGTGAGTGGTCAATCACTCATATCCCGAGAGAGGATAATGCAGAAGTGGACGCATTAGCAACCTTAGGCTTATCGACGGAAATAAAGGGATCGGAGTAGTGGTACAACTGATGAGTTCACTTCTCGATACAGATGGTTAATATGAAGTGAATTCGGCTAGTCTGGTCTGGGACTGGAGAAATGAAATAATCAACTACCTCGAGCACTGAAAGTTGCCCGGCGATCCCAAAGTTTCATTAGCGTTACGCACCAAAGCTCCACGTTATAGCTTCAGAAAAGGCCAATTGTATAGAAAATCTTTTCTAGGCCCGCTGGCTTAGTGTTTAAGAGCATCAGAAGCTGACTATGTCATGAGAGAAATCCACGAAGGGATATGCGGCAATCACTTAGGCGCAGAGTCTTTAGTGCTGAAATTGGTACGGGCAGGATATTATTGGCCTCACATGGAACAAGATGCCAAAGCTTTCGTACGAAAATGTGATAAGTGCCAACGCTATGCATCACTAGTGTCACGCCCCGAACCTGGAGGCGAGACCGGCACCCAGTGCCTCACTTAACCTAGCGTACCAACTTGCGACTGAGGGACTCTGAACATACAATGTCATACTTTGGCCATGGGGCCACATTGCAAGACAATTTGTGAAGCAACATATAAAACAGAAGGAAAACTAGCTTTGACTAAACATCAATATAAAGCTGGACCGACAAAGCCGTCATAACTACTACAGCTGACAAACCAACAAAATATACATACAAAGCCTACAAGCCCAACATACTGCACTAACTGACAGGATATGTCTACAAGCCTTTACTGATGGATGTACTGTGATCGGAATAGGGCCCCGACCTACCCATAACATATATACATATATACACAATATGTACACAAACCCTAGACCCGGCCACTCCGAAGGACGTGGAGCTTACTGATCAAGCTGAACTCGGGCAACACCTACTGAGGAGGTCTACCTGTATATCTATCTGAACCTGCATGCATGAAATGCAGCGTCCCCTGAAAAGGGACGTCATTACGAAATAACGTACCGAGTATGTAAGATAATAAAATAAGTTAAATCTAAAACTGAACTGATATATAATAACTGAAAGTAACGGGGAGTCAAAGATGATCTAGAGATACACTTACCTGCTGATACTGACTCAACTCTCTCAATATAGTAAGTAAAATAAATGTCCGGCCCTATAAGGCTCGGTACGTGTAACTGCTCGGCCATAGTAGGCTCGCTCATAGGCACTCGGCCATACTAGGATAGGTATCTCAGCCGTTATCTCAGCCGTTCTGGACTCTCTCATAGGCATTCGGCCACAGTAGGCTTAGTATATAACTTACCATCTGATCAGAGGTTGCCCAATAGGGGCCTGCCCATTAATTAAAGCTCGATGGTGGTGAAAATACTATAATACTATATATATATATATAAACCCTATGCCCTGTTGACTGGAAGAAGACAATACTTAACTGAATATAATGTCCCGATAAGGGTACTGTAACTTATGAGACTAGGATAATGTACATAAGTTCAGGAATACGAACTTCTCTTTATGCCTCGTTATCAAACTCATGGAGTTACTGGATCATGCCAAAATGAAGAAAGGTTTAGCCTTAACATACCTTATCACAATATTTCCAATCACCAAGTATAACTCGCCTCTTCACACCTTAATCTACAACAACGATAATAATACTATCATTAAGTTACGAAGGGTATAACTATCGCACAACGAACGACAAGCTTATTTTGTATTAAAACGGGCAGCATCTCCCCAATAATCCTTACATCCTCCAAATTAAAGATAACACCAACAACACAAGAATACAACAATATCAACAAATACACATTATTTTCCAACCTTATACACACCACAAAATACTACAAAACAGCCCAACACACCCCAATCTCTTCATACACAAAACGACCACGGTAGTAGTGTCAAACAACCCGAAAATGTTACGACCAGCCCACCACCCTGCATTTATTTGGTGTTTCTCCACTCCCTTCCTCCTCCAAAACTCCATAAAATAGTAGTAAAACATGCAATCCAAAAGAAACACAAAACATATGCTACAAGTGAATAACTCAAACTCACGACTTCCTATCACCGTCCCGTGAGTTCTTACAATTATAGAACGACTTTCCATACATCTCCAACAGAAAAAAATGGATACAAGAGAGCAGTAAACTTACTTTAAAATGTCTCTTTGGACGACCCGAACTGGCCCAATTTCGGACTCTCATTTAAGCAAGTAGGTGACACACCTACTTGTCACCTAGCAGCCTGTGCAGTGTCGCAAAAATGCATATATCTCTCTACTCCGATGTCGTATTGACAAACGGTTTAATGTATTAGAAAATATACTCATAGATATTCAATTTGATGGGTGGAAAACCCCGTAAATCTAAGTATATTGGGAGAAAATCGCAGTTACATTTTGAACAAATTTCAGTAAAACTTATGAACATAACTTGTGATGACTTTCATCGACTTTTGTTCCACAACTCGCTTGACTTCAAAATATAACACACGACTATCATACGACTAACATAACTCATAACATAACCTCCTTATCATGTTAAGCACCCTAGTCTCGCCCCAAAAATATATGTTATAACATTCCCAACTTGTCGACTTTCGATGAAACATTATTTTCTTCAATTCCTTTAGCTTATGAACCCTCCAACCCTCTTTGTACTTGTTGTTCGTGATCTTTAATATTTGTAACCCCCGAAGTAAGATAGTTAACTTACTTTATATAATTTCGAAGATGATCTCATTTTTTCTCCTACATTTGTTTGCTTACGACGTACTTTTACGTACGAAAATATAGGGTGTAACAACTAGTAAATCAACCGGAAGAACCCTTACAATCAGACCATTGCCACCGGCTCCCGGAAAGGTAAGGTTTCTTTCAATTTTGACTGATTATTTTTCTAAATGGGTGGAAGCAGGTTCTTATCACAAGTTCAGAGAATGCAAAGTGGTCGATTTCCTGTGGGAAAATATAATTTGCAGGTTTGGAATACCAAAATAGATAGCATGCAACAATGGGCCACAGTTTATCGGTGCAAAAGTTATAAAGTTCTTCAAAGAACGAAAATAAAGAGAATCACATCCTTACCTTATCATCCGAGTGCCAATGGTCAAGCGGAGTCAACAAACAAAGTGATCATTCAAAACCTCAAGAAAAGGTTGGAAGCAGTATAAGGCAAATGGCTCGAAGAGTTGCTCGTAGGTCTTTAGGCCTACCGAACAATGGCCAAATCAAGTACATGAGAAACTCCTTTTTCCCTCGTGTACGGTGCTGAAGCCCTAATCCCGGTTGAAATGGGCGACCCCACTTTGAGATATTCTCAGGAAAATGAAGAATCGAACGATGAAGCGATTCCAATCAACTTGGAACTACTTTAGGGATGCAAGGACTTGGCGCATGTAAGAATGGCAGCTCAAAAGTTGAGGATGGGGCGATATTACAATCGGAGAGCCAATTTCCATTTTTTCAAAGTAGGAGACATGGTTCTAAGGAATGTAACACAAGATATCCGGGAGCTCAACACGGGAAAGCTAGGTCCAACGTGGGAAGGTCCTTACCGGATTTCAGCTGTCACTGGGAAAGGATCATACGAATTGGAGAACCAGAATGGGGACAAGTTGCCCAGCAACTGGAACGTGGCACACCTCAAAAGATATTATTGCGGATGAACAACACTCAAACAGAAAGTATATGCTGCACTCTTTTTCACTTCATTCAGTTTTTATCCCAATTGGGTTTTTCTGGCAAGGTTTTTAATAAGGCAGCGACATAAAGCATACTACGAAGACATCAACAATAAGATCTTTGATAGCAAGGCAAACGAACAAGCTCCCACTCGGAGACGATTAGGTAATATTTGATTTGATAGCAAATTCCCATCGGGAAGTTAAGTTTGCTACTGAACAGAGGTTACCCGACCGTTCACGGGCACAAACCACCAGAGGACTGTTAGGTATTCTTTCGCTCGATAGCATGAATTCCTAAGGGGAAACAAGATATGTTGCCGAGTGAAGGATTACTTGGCAATTCATTGATGGGACCTACGAATATACAAGACTTCCAGTATTCCAATTTGCATTCTTCGCATTCAAACATTGGGGGGGGAGGGGGGGGATGATATGAGGATACGGCAACAATGACTGCCACGTCAACCGAGAACAAAAATTTGGAAACAAAATGCATCATCGGGACCGGGGACTACGCAACCAGCCCCGTAGAAACAAGTTGTACAAGATAACCACAAGTAATGACAATTTCTTTTCCACATAGCAAAATGCTTATGTAATTTCTGAAAATAGAAGGAATAAAATGAAATCCTTTTGCTTTTATCTTGTTTCTTGTCTGAGCGATTAGCTGATTTTGTCATTTGAAAGATAAACAAATACTTCAAGTGCTAGTGCCGTAATGAACAGGAGACGTCCTCTTCAAGAGCACTGTAAACATAAGAGGGCCTTCTCTTATAAAAACCCTCACGTTAAAGGGTTGGTCCCGGAAGAATTAATGCCCGAAATCCAAAATGCCATCGGGGAAAAATACACCCAAAGCCGCATATGGAAAGGATGCAAAAAGCAAACTTACGCAAAAAATTCATAAAAACCCTCACGTAAAAGGGGTAATACTCGGAACCAAAATGCTTCGAAGAAAAGGCATCCGAGACTACACATAATAAAGTGTGAATTGAACAACATACGCGTAATGCTTGAGCAAATGCAAAAGTTAAAAGCTTACATGGATATTCAAATGAAAGTAAGACTCAAACAATATTTGAACAAAAAATATTTCTTTATTCAGAAGAGCGGGCCAAAACGTTACAAGTACAAAATGAGAAAGGAAAGGAAAAGGTAAACTGCAGCGCCTCCGGGACCAGGAGAAAAAGAAGTATCCGCATTGCCGGGAAGAGTAGGTGGTTCCGGCGATGGCTCAACGCTTTCCCCAGTTTGGTCTTCTGCCACATCACCTTCTGATCCCTCTTCAGTTTCTGAAAATTCGGAACTAGAATCAGAAGAACTGGAGCATCAGACTGCGTCGGGAGTCCATTTTTTGCAGCCACTCAAGCTCTCGGGCCTTAGCAATCTCGGCATTAACATCAATAATACAAGCTTTGGCCTCTTCCAAGGTTTTTCTCCTCATGTGCAGGCCTTGGAGTGCAGGTGTGGATTTTTGAGGGATTAAGTGAATTCCACAGGTGCGGAGTTTTTACCGGCAAAAGTGGTTCCGCGGATGCGGATTTTTTGCCTGCATAAGCAAAATGCCTAGGCAGTGTATATAGTCAAAGGGTTCCGAGATTTTATTGATTTTTTGACTTTGGGAGCTCGAATTAAGGTAATATTTGAAGGAGATTTCACTATATTTCAAGAGGTAATTCACTTTTGATCATTTTTATTCATTAATATTGAATACCCATTGAATTTCCCACCTAGTTTATGTGTTTTTAAGATGGAATTTTGGAAGTAAAGACTAGGGATTCGAGAGTAAGATTTGGGGATTTGAGTGTCGATTTAGTTTCGAAATTTGGTTAATTTTGGTATGGTTGGACTCGTAGTTGAATGGATGTTCGGTTTTTGTTAATTTTGTCGAATTCCAAGATGTGGGTCCGGGTTGACGACTTTTATTCAAAGAACTTAGCTTTTTCATATGGAATTGATTCCTATAACTTGTGTTGATTGAATCGAGTTGTTTGCGGCTAGATTCGATGCGTTTGGATGCCGAATCGCAAGGCAAGGGCTTGTTGGAGTAGATATTTGCATGGTTTGAGGTAAGTAACACTTTTAAATTTGATTCCTAGGGTATGAATATCTGAAATACGTGTTATGTGATTTGTGTTGATGTGACGCATATGCTAGGTGACGGGCGTGTGGGCATGCTCCGTATTAATTGTGACTTGGTCAATCTCGTGAAACTATGTAGTCACTGAATTTTACTATTACTCATGTTTACTCTATGTGTTAGAGAATTTGAGATGTGATTTATGTTAGAAATCATGTTTAGGCTATGCACTAGTTCTGTTGAGACCCAAAGAGTTCGTTCTTTTGCTGTTGAGTTATTTGCAGTCGCACTCATCATTGCATATCATAACGCAATCTCTGTTACCATTTATTATCACATCATGTACCATTGTTTTGGGATGAATGGCATGAGTGTTGTGAGCCCGAGAGACTCCAGAGATTGATGACTGAGTGAGGCCGATGGCCTATTTGTGAGTGATATTGATGGGATCGGGTTGTGCACCGCAGCAGGTATTATTGACTCATGATGGGATCGGGCTGCACAACGCAGCAGGTATTATTGATTCATGATGGGATCGGGCTGCGTACCGCAGTAGGTTTTGTTAGAGCTTGGGCAGGATCCGCTCCTCCGGAGTCTAACATACCAGCAGTGAGCGCAGGTACCGTATCGGTTCAGCACGTCACTGCTTTTAGCCCAAGGTTAGTCTTATTACTTATTGAGTACATTGGCTCAATTGTACTCATACTACGCTCTGCTCTTCGTGTCCAGATCCCGGTACTTATGAACATGGCGGTTGCTAGCGTTGGAGCTTTATCTATCATAGACTTTTGAGGTAGCTACCTTGGCGTCTGCAGACTTTGAGTCTTCTTCTTTTCAGCTAATTGTAATGTTCTATCTTTCTAGACAGTTTTTAGTATTCATACTATGTTATCAGTTAGATGCTCATGTACTTAGTGACACCCGGATATTTTGGGATATTGTTGTTGAGTCGCGGTATTTTTTTATCAGTTATTTATGAGATTTTACTTTTAAGCTTATTTTATTATGCTTTCAAGTTTAAAGATGCGTGGTTTATTGTGATTTTCGGCTTGCCTAGTAGTGTGATAGGTGCCATCATGACATGTGAGATTTGGGTCGTGACAGTAAATTATTGAAACAATATTTTTGTTGAGATATTCACTTTTGGTTGCTATTGTTGATACTCTTGTACATATTATGGTTGAGCCATGGGATATTTACTGTGAAAATATTATTGTTGTTGACTTCTTTGTCAAGTGGTGGTTTTGGGCACTTGAGGTGCGATTTGTAATATGTTGTGATATTGATACGCATGCGGTGGTATAAAGATTGGGGTTGGTACGCACGCAGTGAGATAAGGTGGGCTTGATACGTGTGTTACTAGTAGGGGAACTACTTGAAGCCACATGGTGTGATAAACTATGCTAAAATGCGAGTAGCTATTTTGGAAAAATAATTTTCCAAACTAAATACAAGGCTCCCGCAGTAGTATAAGGAATGATTGTGATTTGAGTTATCGGTTCAGCACGTCACTGCTTTTAGCCCAAGGTTAGTCTTATTACTTATTGAGTACATTGGCTCAATTATACTCATACTACGCTCTGCTCTTCGTGTCCAGATCCCGGTACTTATGAGCATGGCGGTTGCTAGCGTTGGAGCTTTATCTATCATAGACTTTTGAGGTAGCTACCTTGGCGTCTGCAGACTTTGAGTCTTCTTCTTTTCAGCTAATTGTAATGTTCTATCTTTCTAGACAGTTTTTAGTATTCATACTATGTTATCAGTTAGATGCTCATGTACTTAGTGACACCCGGATATTTTGGGATATTGTTGTTGAGTCGCGGTATTTTTTTATCAGTTATTTATGAGATTTTACTTTTAAGCTTTTTTTATTATGCTTTCAAGTTTAAAGATGCGTGGTTTATTGTGATTTTCGGCTTGCCTAGTAGTGTGATAGGTGCCATCATGACATGTGAGATTTGGGTCGTGACAGTAAATTATTGAAACAATATTTTTGTTGAGATATTCACTTTTGGTTGCTATTGTTGATACTCTTGTACATATTATGGTTGAGCCATGGGATATTTACTGTGAAAATATTATTGTTGTTGACTTCTTTGTCAAGTGGTGGTTTTGGGCACTTGAGGTGCGATTTGTAATATGTTGTGATATTGATACGCATGCGGTGGTATAAAGATTGGGGTTGGTACGCACGCAGTGAGATAAGGTGGGCTTGATACGTGTGTTACTAGTAGGGGAACTACTTGAAGCCACATGGTGTGATAAACTATGCTAAAATGCGAGTAGCTATTTTGGAAAAATAATTTTCCAAACTAAATACAAGGCTCCCGCAGTAGTATAAGGAATGATTGTGATTTGAGTTGTGAAATGAGGCTACGAGGCGGTACCTCGGTAGTGATTCTTATTGATACAATTCACTTATATCACTTGTGTTTTGGTTGTATCATTTCCTTGGCATTCTTGTTATGTGTTTCTTCCGTGATGTCTTAATTGCCTTAGTTCTAGTGTAGCTATTCTTGTTATATTTCTTCATTGTATCATTTCCATTGTTTTCATTACATACTATACTATACCAGTTCAGTTTCTTTATTTATTCCAGTAGGCTTCATGACCTTACCTCGTCACTACTCTACCGAGGTTAGGCTTGATACTTATTGGGTATCGTTGTAGTATACTTTTACTAAACTTCTGCATAATTTTTTGTGAGAATCTAGGTACTTCATACCAGGCTAGGCATCGTGAGTTGAGCTTGGATCGGAGACTTCATGGTATAACTGCTGGCATTCGCAGGCCTCAGAGTGGCCCTCTACTTAGTTTCTATTTCATTCTCCTTTTACAGATACTATTTTAAAGAGATGTTTCAGTATACTCCTGTAGAGCTTGTGACTCGGTATTACTAATTTTTGGGTGTTATGTTCAGTTCTATTGCAGAGACTTTTTTTATGATAGCTATTGGTTTAAATTGGATGTTTTATTACTATTTTCGTTAAATTCTTCATGTATGTTAGGCTTACCTAGTCTTAGAGACTAGGTGCCATTACGAAATTGCCGTGACAGTTGCATGATGCAATAGTATTTTGTTTGGATACGATTCCTTGTGGCTACTTCATATGTTTCGATTTTCCTTTATTGGATGGGTTTATAGCTTTATGCTTTTATTGTTATATTTGTCAAACTTGCTCGATAGTTCTCGTATTTGTTTCTCTTTCCATTATTGGGCATATTCAAGTTGTTGCTTGTTTGGTGCACGGATCGTGTCATATGAGGTTCTAGGTAGCATTTAGTGTGGCCTGTATGTCAACCAGCTTGTGCTGGGTGAGACGCGTTATTAGGTCTGGAATTAGTGTAATCAGATTTGTATAAGGTATGTTTGGAAGAAGAATTCCATTAGTCAGCTTAGAATTTAGCAATGGTTCTTCTCGGACGAGAGAACTCCATGACTTGTTGATATGGGTGACTATGAGTTTCTACATGTTTATTTCATCATCATCAGTATTGCGAATGATTGGAACAACATTTTAATTGATGTGAGGCATATTACTGGTACCGAGTTTTGTAATGGTAGTTATTGCGGGCAGAAGATATGGCCATGGACATATGAGTTATGTGGCACATCGTGTGGTTACATCTTTGAGTACATTTACGGCTTGATACAACTTGTGGAGATTGATACAAGGCATGAATACAAGAAGCGGATCTTGGAGGGAGTTTTGGATAGTGAAATTTGGTTCAAGGGCTTATGGGTCAAGGTTGAAGGAAACATCTGCTCTCAAGATTGTGCTAATGGGCTTAAATGGATTGAGATGATGTGAGATTACCAATGGGTACATTTATGAAGAGTTTATACCATGGTATGTCAGCTTTGTAATGATTCTTGGCACGTTTGAGGATGAACATATATTTAAGCGGGAGAGAACGTAACGATTCGGCCGCCGGTTTTGAGTTCTAGTATTTTGTTCTGTCATTTGAGACCTTTAGTGGCCTCATATGTTGTATTATGACTTCCGAGTATGATTGGATTTGACTTATGAGAGGTTCAGAGGTGGTTTGAAAGAAAATTCTTAATTTGAAAGCTTTAAATTGGAAGAGTTGACCAAGGTTTTATTTTTGAATAAACGGCTTATGAGTCGAGAATTTGATAGTTTCAATAGGTTTATCTGGTGATTTTTGAATTGGGCATATGGTCATATTTGGATTCGGAGGTTCCTAGAAGGTTTTGGCCCTATTTGTCGAAAATTAAAAATTTAAAGATTTGGAAAGTTCATAGATTTAATTCATAGTTGACTTTGATCATATCGGACTCCGATTGTTGTTCAGGGACTTGTATAAGGTTGATTTTGTTGAATGGAACTTGTGTGTAAGGATTGGTTATAATTCAAAATGTCTAAGTGTGATTCAGACACATTCGACAAAGTTGTGATGTTCGAAAGTTAAAAAATGAATTTTTTCTTTGATCTTGGTGTGGTGGTTGTTTTTGATGTTTCGAGCATTGGGGTAAGGTTGTAGGAAGTATATGGACTTGTTTGAATGGTTAGATAGGGTCCCGAAGGGTCAAGTGAGTTTCGGGCGATGTTTCGGACAATTTCTTACCAAGTTGGAATTGCTAGTTTTTGCTTGTGTCAGATGTGTATCGCGTTAGCAAGGGTAGTCTCGCGTTCGCGAAGAAGAGAGTGGATAGAAGGAATTTATTCTACGCATTCGTGTAAGGGAATGGTCCACTGGCTTACGCGATCGCGAAGGTTGTTCCGCGAATGCGGAGAAGGTTTTGGTTGGGGCTGGATTGCTCTACGTGTTCGCAAAGAAGGTTATGCGAACATGAATTTAAGAGTGGAAAGAGATTGTGCATTGGGAACACGATGATTTGGACACGTTCGCGAAGCAGGGTTTGACTGGCAGTATATATAGCTGGTTTTCGGGATTTGTAAGCTCATTTTCTCAATTTTTGAATTATAGTCTTAGAGAGGGGAGATATTTTCAAGGAGAGTTTCATACAAGGAAAGAGGGTAAGTGATATCTACTTATTTGTGATTATATTTCAAGAATATACATGGATCTTTAACACCTAAAACATGGAATTTTAAAGTAAAACTTGAGGTTTTTGTCTACAACCTAAGAGAGTGTATTTTGGGGATTTGGCCACCAATTTTGACCCGTATTTGGAAACTAATTATATATTTGAAGAAGATTATGTATCATCGAGATTTGGTTTTGGATTTGGGGCATGCATACTCGGGTTAACTTTTGTTGAACTTTTGGGACTTCATCAAAAATAGAAGCTTTATTGACTGAGTTTACTTCCTATGGCATTGGTTGACTTCTTGGATGATGTTTGGTGAGATTTGAGACTATTAGAGGTGATTAGTCAAGGAAAAGCGGTTGTGGAGCTTTGGACTAGCCCAGATGATTTAAGTATCTTGCCTAGCATTGGTTTGAGGGAATTTGTCCTAATAAACGATATTATTTGCTACATGCAGGGGTGATGTATATGCGAGGGGACGAGCATATATGCATGTGCCATGGTTATTCATGCTCGGAATAGATTTTAGAATACTTTATGTCTTGTTTCATTGTATGTTCTACTTGTTCTTATTTTATTTGATTGAATGACTACATGAGAACAATAAACAATGTTAGAGATAATATTTAGGTTAATGATACCTTATTTTGAGAATGATGAGCTATTCTTGAGGTTGTTGATGTGTTTGATTTGGCCGTAGTCATATATTATGAACACACATCCGTACTTATTATTCTTCTGATATGCCTTAATTTGTTGTATGACCACTTGAGTCCCCTCATTCATATTAGAGATCATGTTTAGGTCTTTGAAGCTTAATTGGACATAATGATCATTTGATGGGTAGATTACATATTGGAATTGCAATCATACATTATACACATGCACATATCATGTATATAGATCATCTCATATTCATATGCATATACATTTGCATATGGTTCTTTGTTATAGACTGAGATTATGACACATGAGTTGTCCATGCAGTTTGGATAATTATGCCACAACGTTTCTACCGTGCAGTTATTGTAATATTGTTATTGTTATGGAATGAAGTTTCTACTGTGAGCACATAATTTTTGATCATATTTAAATTTTTACCACCTTTTTAGTGTTTAAATATTTGTGTTTGATTTCGGTATTTTACCCTCCATTTTACTTTTTAGTAGGTTTATTTGATAAAATTAAAATCACACAAAAAGAGTCACATTTTTAGATATTAGATGTGTTTCATTTGCAAAAGAAAAGAAAAATTCAAAAAAAAAATATGTTCTCTTTTAAGAGATACTTTAGATAATATTTCATCCTTGTATTTTTCTTTATTCGTCTTAAAAAAAAGAATTTGAAAATGAAATAAAAAACAAGAACCAATTAGAAATGGCCAAGTTGCAAAGATTCTTTTTTACTAACAAACTTTACACTTGTACATGAATTTCTTGCTCTCCAATTCTCTTTTCCCCTCACCCGATGCGTGGCCATTTCACTACAGGGAGACGGAGAGGATCGAACAAAAATAAGAAAAGAAAACGCTAAGAGCAAAAACAGTAGCTGAGCCCTCTCTTCTTCCTCACCACACACTCATCTTCTTCCCCTCTCATTTCCACCATTAACGCCAAGCTCCTTCCTCAAAATTGCCCAAAAAACTCCAATAAATACCACCAAAATCCCAGCAAAAAGCAGGCCAAAAACGATTGAAAACAACCACCATTGTCAGATCTAAAACTCGAGTTGAAACCATCCCCCAAAACTATGTAAATCCTCATTAAAGTAGCCCTTTAAACACCTTGAATCACCCCAAAATGTCACCCAAAAGGCCAAAACCACTCCGAAAACGTGCTGAAAACAGTCCCAAAACTCAGCCCCAAAATCCCCAAAAAAACAACCCCAAAACTCAGCAACTTCAGCCTTGGAAACACCTCAATAACCAGCAATGTACTGCCTTTGAAAACCAGTCCGAACCTGACGAGCTCAAAACACACACCTAAATATGCTCGCTAGTCAAAGATAGTATGGAAAATTATCGTATCCACAGGGATTGGTTAAAGATATGCACGGATTCGATTAAGTCTCAACCTCACAATATGAACCAATTTATGCTCGGTGAAGATATGCACGGATTCGTAGTGAGCTGGTTTTAGGAGAACCTATTTCGATTATCCTCCTAACTAGATCTAAACAATAATTCAACTAGCCTCTTTCGATAACTAAGAAGAATCAATGAATTCAACCAAAAAGATGATGCAAAAACATCACAAGTTATGCCTCTCTCGATTACATGAACATGTGAATATAGATGCAATAATTAAAATACCAAAAATAATTCAATACATAAAAACTAGAGTTAATATATACAAACAATCATCAAAATACCAAATCAATCAATCCCTAAAGAGAACTACCCATAGATATGGAGTAATTCATCTCAAATATAAAGAAAAGCATTAAACAATCCAAACTCTTGTCTTGAGTGAGGATTGAATGATGAATCCATTGTGCTTTGGCTTCTCCACCTTCTCTCTAGCCTTTTTAGGTCTTAGCTTTGTCAAAAGTCCAGAAAATACCGCTTTCCCATGTATTTATATCAAGTAGGGTCGGGCCCAAATGAAATCACCATTTCCTAGCTGAAATAGAAAAACTTGCAAACTTGTTGTATTTCATGCGTCGCACTGTGCGTAGCAGGGCGCGTAGAATTAGTGCTTTTTTCTGACATACCCCAAATCCAGTCTCTGAAGTTTGCTATTTTCTGACAGATTTCTGCACTGTGCGTAGCAGGGTGTGTAGCATCAGTGAATTTTTTCAGCAGATTATTCTTCCTTAAATTTTGACGCCCAGAAGTGATCCTCGACCCCCGAACACTGTTCTGGCTTATTCTTTTAGGCTTTTACTTAGACTTTAGAGTTCGAATTAGTTCCATAACATCTACATAGCTCGAAATCACTCCTACAAGAAATAAAATACACAATTAGTGCAAAACACTAGTAATTAACACTCAAACTCAATTAAAGTGCAGTACATTAGAGTGCAATAAGCGACTAAAATACAAGATTATAGCCTATCATCAGAACCCAGCTAAAACATAGCCCAAAACCCCATGGAAAACAGGCTCGAACCAGCCATGTAAACCTCCTTCCTCCTCCGCTTTGGTTCGTCGAGTTAAAACGAGGTTTGGGAATTTGTCTTGTCTTGCTCGAGGTTGCTGTTTCCGTTTGAAGTTCGTCGGCGGAGGTTCGCAGTCTCTATTCGAAGCTTTGGTTAAAAGTTTTCACTGCTTTTGAGTTTCAAAATGGTTGGCATCAGATTTCACAATATAAAGGTCCATATTTTATTTTACGTTTTCAATAATATTGTTGCTTTTGTCTAGTTCTCCTTAATTATATGTTCTACTGTTCTCTTGACTTGTTAGTCCTTTTGGTTTACTTAAATTTTTTACTGCTTTTTGTTTATTCGTTTGATGTGAAATTAGTTTAATGCCCACGTACTGTTGAGCTTAGCTTAATTAAATGTTTGAGTGAACATGTGTGATATTTGTGCTTTATTTAATCATTTCCATAGTTTTCTGTTTTTTAATTCTAGTATTACTTTGCATCTTTGAGATTTAAATAATATTGATAATGGAAGAGAAAATGAGCTTTGAGATTAAGTTTCATCAGTTTAATTTCATACGCTACGCTGGACATTCTTGTTATAGAACAGCACGATGAATGATTTATTAGTTTCTTTCATCACTGTTACCATGACTAGTTCTAAGAATTAATTACAGTTTTTGACTTATCTTTGGATAGTAATTTACACATAATTGATCTAAATCATGTTAGCTAAACCTTTCACCTCTTTCACCATTTCATATTCATAATTCATAGACCTCACAACAATCCCAAATTAGCTTAGGAAAATAACTCATAAATACGTTAGTATGCTTTTAGGCACGTTCTTAATCAAATCATCATCATCATTACATGTTCGCGTGACATAATTACGATTTCTAAAATTAAAACTAAGGAATGCGTTCGAGTAACTTTGGGTGTAACAATCTTAATAATTAATTGTTATTAATTGTGTACACGTACGCATGACATGATTTTTACATACCAAACAAACGAATACACGCACATGGTTCGTTTTAAGATAATTTCATAATTATAATGATCAATTAATTTAAAAGCGGTAAAAGGTAAAATATGCACAAAGGTTTCAAACATGTAATAGTCAAATAGTTAAGCCGAGTATAATTATAAAGCGATCATGACACGGACTCGTGAGTGCCTTAACCCTTCTCTCGGATTAACATAATTTCTTACCCGGTCTTCTGTATTTTCGCAGACTTAAACAAAGTCAGTTTTACTTGAATTGGTATTTTAAAATAAATAGTGACTTGGGATACCTAAATAATTATTTCAAGTGGCGACTCTTAAGTAAAATAATCCCTTTTTAATAGTGTCACTTAAAGTAAAAATAACTTCTTTCCCCGAAAAAGGAGGTGTGACATCTACCCTGCAGCATGTTGATATGGATCCATCCCTCTAGGGACACCCTCTCATGTTTCTCTCTTAATGGTATACACGGAGACTGTGAGAAACCGGCATATTTCTGGTTAATTGTGATGTGGGATCCGATATGATGAGTTATTAAGTATAAAGTTGTAAACTTTTATTATTCAAATGAATCCTTTGTGCATATTCATGCATTTTACATGCTTTATTTATGCATATCTTCTATATATGCTAGTTGATGCATTTTATATATGCAGAGGACTTGTTAGTGAGTTGTTGGACACATGGAAGGTGTCAGATTGGGGTAAAGAGACAATCATTATCATACGTTGGAGTGTTGGACTCATGTAAAGGTCTTAATATAGATGGCATTTGGCAATTGATATGGATAGACTACTTATATTCATATTGAAGTATTTGAGTAAATGCCTTTTGGTACTCATTTGTATGCAGAATTGGTGCATGTTGTATATGTTTTGACCTATTTAATTGAAAAATAAGCTTATTATGTCTTCTTAAATTGTGCACCTTTATTATCAATATCAATTGTTCTATAACTATTTTTTATTATCAATATCAATTGTTCTATAACTATTTCGTTGGAAGTTTTTATGTATTATACATGTTATTTAGCTGCACATGTTATTTAAAGTGGGTATCGTTTGACTTAAAAACCTCATCAATACTTTACTAAGGTTAGTCAAGATACTTATCGAGTACATGGGGTCGGTTGTACTCGTACTACACTTCTACGCCTTGCGTGTAGATCTTGGAGCTGAGCTGATATGGACAATGAAGTCTAGCATTAAAGATGTACTAGCGTTCCAGATACAAGCTACTACTTGTTCGTGGTTGTTTGAATTATATTCCTCTTTATGTATATCTCAAACAAATGATGTAATATTTCTTTATAGTAGAATTATATTCATATTCTTATTCTTATTTGACTTGTACTACCAGTCTTTATGATAGTTGTATTTAATTTTCAAAATCTTATTTACTATTTATTGATGATTATCTATTCGAGTTATGTTATATGTTAGTTGGCTTACCTAGCAGGTTGAGTTAGGTGCCATGAACTTGGTGGGATTTTGTATTGTGACAAAAACCCATCGTGCCATAATATCAATCCGATCATAATGTCCTGATGTACCGTAGTCATGTCAATTCGTATCAAGAACTCATATCCAAGTATGTATGCATATGCTCAAGAGATAATAAATAAGATGCACAAGGACATGATAAATAGAGATGTGGATGTATTCATAATATAAAGTATGACTACGGCTAAAACAAGTACATCAACATCTATAGAGTAGCCCATCATGTCCAAAAAAGATGTCATAAGACTAAACATGATTTCTAGCAAGAACAAATAGGCTAACATAGTCATATAATCAAATAAAACATAAGTCAAGAAGTACACACAACCAAACGACCATAAAGAAGTCTAAAACTACCCCAAACATGGAATAGCCTTGGTTTACGTATATAAGCTCGTCACCTCGCATATACGTCACTCTCAAATCACGTAGCATGTAACACATAAGTCCATTTTGAAACCTTCTTCAAGAATCGCTAAAACCCTCAAATATCACTTTTCCCTTGAAATTCTCCTCCAAATGACCCAAATATATCAAAACAACACTCAAAGAAGTCAATCAATGCTTTATGAATCAATTCCAATCTAAAAGCTTCAGTATGTAATGAATTAGAAAAAATCAGTAAAAGTCAACTCAAATCCACATACCCGGAAACCAAAATTGAATATAATATCTGGTCACCCATGACCTCCCAAGTCCAAAAATATACTTTGTTTCTAAATTCAACCTCAAATCGATGTTCAAAACCTGTAATGACACGACCGTCATTTTGTGTATTTGAACCTCGTTCTCCTATTTGATGCTTTTCGTATGTTTATTTTTTATTGTGACTTGCGGGAGCATTTGGTTTTATTTCAGGAAGGGTTGAGAGTGATTACGGACACTTAGTCTCATTTGGAAGCTTAAGTTGCTAGAATTGACCAAAGTTTGACTTCTGAATAAACGACCTCGGATTGGTGATTTGATGATTTCAATGGGTAAGTATGGTAATTGTGAACTTAGGCATATGTTCAGATTTGAATTCGGAGGTTCCTATGAGGATTTGGCTCTATTTACCGAAAGTTAGAAATTTGAAGGTATGGAGAGATAATAGGTTTGACTGAGAGTTGACTTTGATGTTATCGAAATCCGACTGGTGTCTTGGGACCTTTGTTAGGTTCATTTAATTGATTGGGACTTGTGTTCAGAATTTGGTTTGAATTCGGAATGTTTAGGCATGATGAAGACATGTTTGGAAAAATTAGAAAGTTTTAAAATTAAGAGATTGATTTTGATTATTGATTCTTTGTTTTGATATTATTTATGGTATTTTGAGCATTTAGATAGGTGTGGATAGGATATTAGGAATTGTTGGTATAATTGGACGGTGGCCCAGGGTGCTCGGTTGTGTTTTAGTATGGTTTAGGATCATTTAGGAATGGTTTGGCAGTTCTAGTTCAGGTGCATCGCACCTACAGAGGCTTGAGCGCAGGTGCGATGTCGCACTTGCGATGGGACTGTCGTATTTGCAATGTTTGTGTAGTCTAGGGATTGGACACATCTATAGAACAAGGAGCGGAGGTGCGAAGTTTCCCCTACGAAGAATTTGGTCGCAGGTGTGAGGGCCAGGCCTGGAGATGTGAGGCTGCATGGGCGAAGTTTGTTGTGCAGATGCGCTACCGCGCCTACAAAGGTTTTGTGCACTTGCGAGATGGCAGAACCGATTGGAGAGTCGCAGGCCAATGAAGGGAAACTCACAGATGCGAGCTAGCTGTCACGAAAGCAATATTTTTTACCGCAAATGCGTAATGATTGGTAGTGTGTTATAATTTGAGGGTTAGCTCATTTTTCATAATTTGGAGTTTTGGAGCTCGTAAGAGGAAATTTTGAAAGAGATTTTCACTTGTACTTTGAGGGTAGGTTATTTATATTTGATTTTTGATTATATATCTTGTTTTCCCATGGATACACTTAGATTATGAAATTTGAAAGAGAAATTTTGAGGTTATTGTCTACAATTTAAGAGAGTGTAATTTGGGGGGAGGGGGGGGAGGAGGGAGCAGGGTTGTACTAATTTGGACGTAGTTTTGGAATCTAATCAGATATTTGGACTCGTGGGGTTATAGATAGTTAGGATCTATCCCTTGACATGGGTTTTGACCATGTAGTCCTAGGTTGACTTTTGTTGACTATTGGAGATTTGATTAAAGATTGAAACTTTATTATTTGGAATTAATTTGTATGGCTTTTTTTGATGTTATTTTGTTCTATATAATTAGATTCGAGTCATTTGGATGCTGATTTGAGAGGTAGAGCTATTTTGGAGGATTGAAGCTTACCGAGTGGAGTTAAGTCTCTTGTCTATCCTTGTAAGAGGGAATTCGTCCCATATGTGATATATTTGCTACTTCTTGCTCGATTTAATAGCCATATATATGCGAGGTGATGAGCGAATATGTGTAGCTAGGTTATGACCGTATCTGGTAGTGTTAGCTTGAGTTATGCCTTGTTTGGATTATGTGATGTTATAATGCATATTTCATCTGATTCTATAACTACGTGATAATTTATAATTATGATTTAGGAGCATATTTTAGGTCATAGATTATTGAACTGGGAATAAAGAATTGTTTTGTCATGTTGAGCTTTATTACTAATACGTAGTCATACAATTGTCTTATTTTCTCCATGATTCAGTGGTTATACAGCTTAACAGACGTTAAGTAATACGATTAAACTTGTGCATGCGTTAATAGCCAATTGAGTTGTTGTGATAAATTGAATTACATGATTAGCCATACCAATCTTTTAGCCATACGAGCTTTTATCCATATTCTAATTGTTTTGTCGGATGCTTTTTATTATATTATTCTATACACATATATATATGAGTGGAGTATTGGTTGTTGTGGAAAGTTGAGGATTTTGGCACTATGGACACTTTGAACGGATGTTGATTATTTGATATTGATCATTAATTGTAAAACGACCAATACTTGGATATGGATATGTTCTTCTAAAGTCAGGTTATTACCCATGTTACTTTAGGCTCTGTGAGCATAGGGATCCGGATTCTTTGTGCATGGTTGGACGCCTTGCATGTGTCGGGCACATGGATTTATCCTGTGAGTGTATATATATATATTTTGGTGTTCAGAGAGAGAGAGAGAGAGAGAGAGAGAGAGAGATGCACAGACATTGACTGATGCAACAATTTTATATAATTGTTGTTGGCATGTATTATGTCTTGATGTGAGGATTGAGGTGTTGATATCTCATTTGATCTCTTTATCTATAAAGTATGCCTAAATTCTATGTGATCTATGTTTTTGTTAGCTTTCACACTCATTTTATGATGCCATGTTTTAATCCGTATCTTATTTATGCTCCCATCTAATTATTGGATTGTTAGTGAGTGTCATGTCAATCCCTTGCCCCTACTTCTTCGATGCTAGACTTGATATTTACTCGGTACCATAGTTTTGTACTCATACTATACATCTGCCTATTTTGTTCAGGTTCTGAGGCTGGTATTTGTGGTGTTCATCTGACAGAGTAGGAGATCTAGTGCAGACTTTGTGGTGAGCTGCTTAACTTGACCCAATTCGTAGCACATAGAGACTCTCTCCATACTTATCTTTTCCTTCTATCTATTTCTTTCATACAGACATTCTTGCTTAGTTAGCACTCTTTATCCTTGTTAGATGCTTGTGATAGTTGTGACACTAGGTTTTGGGCAGTTTATATAGTTATGCTCATTTTTAGACCCTTTCTCAAATATTTGCATTTATGATATTGGTTTTGAGACTATTTCCGCTTTCATGTTATTATCATAATTTTGTTAAAGGTATAATAATCTACTTTCGTTATTGATTGACTGAGTGTGGCTTGCCTAGTGAGCGGGTTATGAGCCATCACAATCTTTGGTGGGATTTTGTATCATGACAAGTTGGTCATAGAGTTTTAGGTTCTAAGGGTCTCACGAATCACGATCATGCATAGTAGAGTCTTGTGGATTGATACAGAGACGTCAGTATCTATTTGTGAATGGCAATAGGGATTTAGGAAACTTTTCCTTTATTGATTCCTCATCGTGCGTTGATTATTGTCTAAGTCTAAATATTTCTCTTCTATTCTCTCACAGATGGTGCCGAAAAGGTAGTAGAACCATACGTAGCCGGAAGAGGCAGGGCCCAAGGTAGAGCCAACGCTCCCGCTAGGGGCCGCACTGTCACAGCTAAAGGTAGAGTATCCACCGAGGCTAGTGGCCATGCTAGGGCAGTAGCAGTAGACCTACCTGTGAATCAGGTGGAGGATCAATTTATATATGAGCATGTTGGGGCTCCAGTGCACACCTATCATCCAGAGAACTTCGTTGTTGACCCAGTAATTCAGGAGGCCATGGCTAAGATGGTTAGCTTTATTGATGAATTGACCAATGGTGGAGTGGTTCTAGTTGTCTCAGGCACATCTTAGGTTGGAAGGGGAGCTTAGACCCCGGTCACTAGTACTCTTGAGTAGCTTATTAAAATTCTCCTCCAAATGACCCAAATATATAAAAACAACACACAAAGAAGTCAACCAAAGATTTAGGACTCAATTCCAATCTAAAAAGCTTCAATATTACATGAATTTAGAAAGAAATAGTAAAAGTCAACCCAAATCAACATATCCGAAAACCAAAATTTAATATAATATCAGGTCACCCATGACCTCCCAAGTCCAAATATATTTTGTTTCCAAATTCAACCTCAAATCGATGTTCAAAACTAGTAACGACCCGACCAGTCATTTTGTGTATTTGAACCTAATTCCCCGATTTGATGCTTCTTGTATGTTTATTTTTTGTTTGTGACTTGCGGAGATGTTTGGTTTAGTTTCGGGAAGGGTTGAGAGTGATTAGGGACACTTAGTGTCATTTTGGAAGCTTATGTTGCCAAAGTTGACCAAAGTTTAATTTTTGAATAAATCACCTCATATTGGTGATTTGATGATTCAAATGGGCACATATGGTGATTATGGACTTAGGCATATATTCAGATTTGGATTTGGAGGTTCCTAGGAGATTTTGGCTCTATTTACCGAAAATTATTAATTTGAAGGTTTGGGGAGTTTATAGATTTAACCGGGAGTTGATTTTTATGTTGTGTGAATCCGATTGGTGTATTGGGACCCTGGATAGGTTCATTTAGTTGATTGGGACTTGTGTACAAAGTTTGGTTGGAATCCAGAGTTTTTAGGCATGATGCAACCATGTTTGGCGAAGTTAGAAAGTTTTAAAATTAAGAGATTAATTTTGATCGTCGATTATTTGTTTTGATGTTACTTGTGGTGTTTTGAGCATTTGGATAAGTGTGGATAGGATTTTAGGACTTGTTGGTATATTTGGATGGGGACTCGGGTGTGTTCCAGTATGGTTTAGGATAATTTAGGAATGGTTTGGCAGTTCTGGTTCAGGTGCATCGCACCTGCGGAGGCTTGAGCGCAAGTGCGATGTTGCACTAATGATGGGACTGTCGCATTTGCGATGTTCGTGTGGTCTTGGGATTGGATTCATATATAGAAGAAGGAGCGCATGTGCGAAGTCGCACCTGTGAAGTATTTGGTCGCTGGTGCGAGGTACAAGTTTGGAGACGCATGGGTGAGGTTTTTGTGCAGATGCGCTACAGTGCCTGCAAAGGTTTTGTTCTCCTGCGAGATGGCAAAAGAGATTGGAGAGTCATAGGTGCAAGGTTTGGCCAGAAGGGAAGCTCGCATATGCGAGCTTGCTATCATGGAAGCAACATTTTTTACCGCAGATAGTCAAGATTTATCACTTGACTAAGGTTTTGACCATGTGGGCCCTTGACTTTTGTTGACTATTGGAGATTTGATTAAAGATTGAAACTTTATTATTTGGAATTAATTCTTACGGCTTTGTTTGACGTTATTTTATTGTATTTAACTAAATTAGAGTCGTTTGGATGCTGATTTGAGAGGTAAGACTATTTTGGAGGATTGAAGCTTGTTGCTCCCAAAACACGCAAGTCTACGTGGTTGTACAAGTAATATAGGATTATAAGTCCAGATATCGTACCTACATAGACTTGTGATTAACTATTTACTAATTAAACTAAGACAATTAATCTATTCAAGCGATTATCTAAAGCACGAATATTTAACTAAAACTAATCTTGAGTAGCAAACCTACCGATTACAGAAAACAAGTCGGCAATCTTAGAGACGAATTCAATGGGAGAAAATATTATAGAGCTATGGGTTGGCTAACAATCCCGTTGAGTTTTCTACTTGAATTGTCTAATTAATTTATCTGGTTTATTAGTTGACAGTGTTAATATTACTCGTAGTATTCACCCAAAGTACTACTCGCCTATTCAAGCTAACATAACGCTTATATTCCTATGGAATTAGGATTAACAAGAACACATTAATAATTCTCGTATTATAACCAAGCGGGGATTAGGGGTACCGTATCCTAACCGCAAATTCGTTCCCAGTATTCAGGTTCAAGATCTAGCTCTACTTAATCTTATACGCAATCTAGAATCCCCTCTCCGGAGTTCAATCCTAGATTCGTATTCAATTGGTGATCAAGCAATCAAATAATTAAGTGCAAGATTGAATAAATAAACCAATACGATAAAATAATAAGAACAATTCAAGCTTCAAACTACAACGTTCATGTAGTACCCCACAATTCTGGAACTAATAAACTATAAAGTCTAACGAAGATAAGAGAAGAAAAACTAGTTAGAAGCCTCCTCCCAAATGTGGTTTGTGTTATCGTCCTTTTCTTACCTCCAAAATTGACCAACCCCTTTAATAATCACGTTTATAGGGTAGGCTAGGAGTCTCCAAGTCCAAAACCGAGTATAAAATAACTTATTCACGGACTGGGGACCAGGCCTTTGAGGAGGCGAGGCCTGGTCTGTAGCCTGGTGGACTGGGTTTTAGAGCAGGTGAGGCCTATTTTCGTACTTTTTTCTTGTGTCTTCAACATATTTTTGTGCAACTTTCATTCCTTTATGTATTCCCATAGTCCTACACATAAACATAAATCAATTAAGCTTAAACATCGCACAATTAATCACTAAAGCACTGAAATATAAGGTAAGTAGTGCACTAAAAATATACATTTATAGCCAAACATCAACCGGGTATAGTTAAGTCTCTTGTCTATTCTTGTGAGAGGGAATTCTCTCCATAGGTGATCTTTTTTTTACATGTTGTTCGATTTAGTACCCACGTATATGCGAGGTGGTGAGCGTATATGCAGTAGCTATATTATGACGGTATCCTATAGTGTTGGCTTGAGTTCTGCCTTATTTCGATTATGTGAAATTATAATCCATGTTTCAATTAATTGTATAACTATGTGAAAATTTATAATTATGATTTAGGAGCATGATTTAGGTTATGAATTGTTGAATTGAGATTAAACAATTATTTTGTTATGTTGAGGTTTATTACTAATTTGTAGTCATACAATTGTCTTATTTGCTCCATGATTCGATGGTTATACGGCTTAACGGACTCATGTTAAGTAATATGATTAAACTCGTGCATTCTTTAATAGCTAATTGAGCCAGTGTGATAAATTAAATTACATGATTAGCCATAATCATCTTTTGTCCATATGAGCTTTTATCTGCATTCTTATTGTTATGTCTGATACTTATTTTTTATATTATTTTATACACATATGCATGAGTGGATAATGGGTTATTGTGAAAAGTTTAGGATTTTGGCACTATGGACACTTTGAGAAGATTATAATTATTAGTTAATTATCATTAATTGTAAAATGATCAATACTTGGATATGGATCCGTCCCTCCGAATTCACGTTATTACTCATGTTACTTTGGGCCTTGTGAGCATAGGCATCTGGAGTTTCATTGCATGGTTGGACGCGTAGCCTGTGTCAGGCACATAAATATTTCCCGTGAGGTGTTGAGAAAGGATCCTGAGCATGCGCGCACACACACATGCACACACATTGACTCATGCAACAAGTTTATATAAATGCTGTTGACATATATTATGTTTTGATGTAAGGAATGAGGTGTTGATATCTCATTTGATCTCCTTTATCTATAAAGTATGCCTAAATACCATACAATCTGTGTTTTTTAGCTTTCGCACTCATTTTATGATGCCATGCTTTATTCCGTATCGTATTTTATGATGCCATGCTTTATACTCATACTATACATCTGCATATTTTGTGTAGGTTCTGAGGCTGGTACTTGTGGTGTTCATCCGGCAGAGTAGGAGATCTAGTGGAGACTTTGTAGTGAGCTGCTTTACTTGAACCAATTCGTAGCACATAGAGTCCTTCTCCCTACATATCTTTTCCGTCTATCTATTTCTCTCAGACATACATTGTTGCTCAGTTAGCACTCTTTATCCTTGTTAGATGCTTGTGATAGTTGTGACACCAGATTTTGGGCAATGTAGACAGTTGTGGTCGTGTTAGAACCTTTCTCAAATATTTGCATTTATGATATTGGTTTTGAGACTATTTCCGCTTTCATGTTATTATCATAATTTTGTTAAAGGCTTAATAATTGTTACGACCCCAAATTCCCTCCGCAGGATACCGTAGAGACTAGGTAAGCCTAATTAAGTATGCGAAATAACTGAAATATTAAGCCAAATCTCAAAATATCAACATCTGTAATAAACAAAAACTACAATTCCAATATAACAACTCCCAAAATCCGGTAGATATGAGTCGCATGCTTTAAAGAGAAACACTAAATATCCCTATACATCAGAGTCTAATGAAGATAAGGAAACAACAAAATAAAGATAGAGGGGGACTCCGAGGTCTGCGGACGCTAGAAAATGTACCTTGAAGTCTCCACATACAAACTAGCTCACTGGTACCTGGTCTGGTAGGCAGTACCTGGATATACACAAAAGATGTACAGAAGCATAGTATGAGTAAACCACAACGAGACCCAGTAAGTTCCGTACCTAACATCGGTAGAGTAGTGACGAGGTCAGGGCAGGCCCTACTAAAAATAATAAGAAACAAGGCAGAAGATATAATAATATAATGAAATGACAGAGAAGAGAAACAATGTGAATTTACCAAAAGTAAAAACATGGAAACAAGGAAGACAAGTACAACACGAAAGGAAAGGCAAATCTTTCAAGCTAAGGAACAACAACAACAATGACAACAATACAACAAATAGAGAAAATCAACAGGGGCACTCCCGATGTACCGTCTCGTAGTCTCAAAAGTAAATATCTCACAATCTTTCCTTATATCACCGCGAGAGCCTTTATTGTTTGTTTTGAAAATTAGTTTTCCGAAATAGCATCCCGCATTTTAGCCAACCTTATCACACCGCATGACTTCTAGTAGTTCCCCTACTAGCCACGCGTATCAAGCCCACCTTATCTCACCGCATGCGTTTCAACACCCAGATCTTATACCACCGCATGCGTATCAATAATCACAACGGCACGGTAGAAACCTCGTGCAAACAAAAACAACCGCACGGCAGAAACATCGTGCAACAACCAAATGTTGCAACCAGTCATCTCAGCAATAAATCACGGAAACCAAACATAACAACTGAAAGAATGATATTTTAAGAATAGCAATTTCAAATAAAGAATCCCACAGCTAAACAAGAAACATGAAATCAAGAAAGTAGGTAATTCAACTAAATATATAATGCAAGTTGCAAATAAGAGAAAAGACACGTAGGCAGGTGAAATTAGGCTAAACATGATGACTATACATGCTAAAGTAACTCAGTTAAGGCATATAATGTAAACTACTTAAATAAAATAAGAATTTCAACATTTAGCCTGTGTACGCACTCGTCACCTCGCGTACACGGCCCTCACATATCACAAATTGTCACAACAATACCAAATCCCAAGGGGATTTCCTGCACACATGGATAGACAAATCACTTACCTCAAATCTCGCCCAATCAATCGATAAGAAGACCTTTCCCTTGATTTTTTAACTCCGATCGGCTCGAATATAGCCAAACCATTTTATACTATAAATATAACTCTAGGAAACTAATTTATATAACGAAATTATGACTTTAGCAAAGAATTAAAAAATCATTCCAAAAAGTCCCCCCGGGCCCATACATCAGAACCCGACCAAAATTACAAAAACCGAAGACCCATTCAATATCGAGTCCAACCATACAAGAATTACTCAAATCCGACCTCAAATCGCCTTTGAAATCCCTAATTTTTAGCCTAAGAAGTTTTCTCAAATTTCCCCAATTTTCTAATTAAAAACACTAATTAAACCCGGCCAAATGCTCACTTTTGCGAGTCCGCACCTGCGGCCAACCCCACCGCAGATGCGATGACACCAGAAGCTGGGAGCTTCAGCACTTGCACAAATCCAAAATTTGTTCCGAATTAAATCCGAATCACGCCCGGGGCCCCGTTCGAATATACCAAAAAGTCCTAAAATATCATACGAACATAGTCAAGCCTTAAAATCACATCAAGCAATGCTAAAAATATGAATTACGCATCGATTCAAGCCTAATAAACTTTAGAACTTCGAACTTCTACATCCGATGCCAAAACCTAACAAATCAAGTCTGATTGACCTCAAATTTTGCACACAAGTCACAATTAACATTACAGACCTACGTCAACTTTCAGAATCAGAATCCGACCCCGATATCAAAAAGTCCATTCCCGGTCAAACTTTTCAAAAATCATCCAACTTTCCAACTTTCGCCAATTAATGCCGAAGTGACCTACGGATATCGAAATCAATATCCGAAGACTCTCCTAAGATTGAAATTACCATACGGAGCTATTGAAAACGTCAAAATTCTATTCCGGGGTAATCTTTAAACAAATCAAACTACGGTCGACTCCTACGACTTAAACTTCCAATTTAGGGACTATGTGTCCCATTTTCACTCTAAAACTCTCCCGAATCCGACAGCAAGCACCCCGAAAAGTCAAGTAGCCATAAAATGAGATATAGGGAGCAATAAATAGTGGATCGAGGCTAATACTCTCAAAATAATCGTCTGGGTCGTTACAATAATCTACTTTCATTATTGATTGATTGAGTGTGGCTTGCCTAGCGAGCCGGTTAGGAATCATTATGACCTTTCGTGGGATTTTGGGTCATGATATGTTGGTCTCAGAAATAAAGAAATTAGTGAAATTGGGTCATGAAGATCCGTAGTTAGTGAAATTAGATGAAGGAATCAGAAACAAAGAAATTACTGCATTCACTCTAAGAAGTGATGGAGTTTTGAAGTAGAATGATCGGTTATGTGTGGTAAATATAGATGCTCTTAGAAAGGCCATAATAGAAGAAGCTCAGAGCTAGAGATACTCTATCCACCCAGGTACTACCAAAATGTATTTGGACTTGAAAGTGTTGTATTTGTGGAAAGGCATGAAGAAGCAAGTAGCAGATCATGTGGCCAAATGTTTGAATTGCCAGCAAGTCATAGCCTAGCACCAGAGGTCTGGTGGCCTAGCTCAGGATATAGAGATACCACATTCGAAATGAGAGATGATTAATATGGATTTCGTAGTAGGTCTGGTTCACACATACCATAAGCATGAGTCAATTTGGATTATGGTAGACCGACTCACAAAGTCCGCCCATTTCCTACCAGTAAAGACAAAAGATTAGTAGAGCAGTATGCGCAATTGTACATCAAAGAAATAGTCAGATTGCATGGTACTTTAGTTTCAATCATATCTAACAAAGGCCCTCGATTCATGGTGCATGTTTGGAAAGCATTTCAAAAAAGATTAAGCACCAAGGTCAATTTGAGCACCTCTTTCCATCCAATACCCGCTTTCATGTTATTATCAAAATTTGTTAAATGCTTAATAATTTATTTTTGTTATTGATTGTGCAACATCCCGACCGTTCGTTTCGAGAATTAGCTTTCATTTTGGTGGTTTAAGGTCTTGAGTAGCTAAATACGGTGTGTTATGACTTGCGTGTATTGCCAGTTTTGGTTTTCGAGTGGTTCGGGATTGATTTGGAAGAATGATTCTCAAACAAGAGTTGACCAAATTTGGCTTTTGTGTATTTGACCTGGAATTGAAGTTTTATGGTTCCGTTAGGTCCGGATAGTAATTTTGAACGTGGGATTATGCTCGGATTTGCAACTGGATGTTTCTAGAAAGTTTTGGCTCTAATAGGCAAATGTTAGCAATTTGAAGATTTGGAAAATTTATAGGTTTGACCGGAAGTTGATTTTGATATTATCGGGTTGGTATTATTATTCCGGGAGTTGGAATAGGTTTGTTATGTCATTTGGAACTCGTCTGCAAGTTTTGAGGTGATTCTGAGTTGTTTAGATGTGTTCGACGTAAGTTTAGAATTTGGAAATTTGAAATAGTTCATCAAGCTTGATGTGAAGTGTGATTTATGACTTTGATGATATTATGTGGGATCTGAAGCCTCGAGTAGGTCTGTGTTATATTTTGCGACTTGTTGGTATGTTCGAACGGGGTCCCGAGGGGCTTGAGTACGTTTCAGATGACTTTCAAATTATTTTGATCATGATGGGCACTTCTGATTATGGTTCTTCGCATCTGTGCAGATTTAGTCGTAGGTGTGGATCTGCTTATATGAGGAAAGGATCGCTTCTTCACAGAGGAGGTGCCCAGGAGAGTTTCTCTTTTGCAAAGGATTGGAAACAAATGCGAAGTTGCACCTGCAGATAGGGGATGTGCACTTGCGGAGCTTGGCCCGACTGAGGAATTTTGCTTCTGCGCTTGAGGAACTACACCTGCGGAGCCGCAAATGCGGCTGGTTTGATGCTGATGCGATGGGTGATCTGTTGAAGGATACTCGTAGATGCGAGAATTGTACCGCAGAAGCGGTGTTGCAGATTCGACTTCTTGACCGCAAATGCGAACTCACTGGCAGCTAATTATATATCGAGGGTTTTTTCATTTTATCACATTTTAAGATTGGGAGCTCTGATATGGGCAATATTTTAGGCAATTTTCTCCAATTGGATTGGGGTAAGTAAAAGGGAAATTGGGGGGTTTTGTCTAAACATTTCTAAAGTGAATAATTGAGTTTTGAACATCAATTCAGAGTCAAAATTGGATGAAATTATTAAGGTTAGACTCGTATTCGGATGGATTGTCGGAATTTATGAATTTGTTTGGTTTTGGGGTGCGGGCCCGGGTTAATACTATGGTTGATTTTGATTATTTGATTAAAGATTCGACCTTTATCGTTTGGATTTGTTTCATATAGCATTATTTGATGTTTTGAGTTGCTTTTGGCTTGCTTCGAGCTGCTCGGAGATCGATTCGTGCGTGATGGCATTTCTAGAGTGCAGGTGTTGGCTTTCTTTAGTTAAGTATCTTACTTATACTTGTTTAAGGCACTAGTTGCCTGAGTTATCCTTGATATCTACGTGCAATGGGTGGCGCACATGTGTGGGGTTGAGCCTGATGGTAGGCTATAATCCTGTATTTTATTCGCTTATTTCACTTAAATTTACTATACATTATCCGTTCTGAGCTTTAATCGCTAGTATTTTCTACTTATTGTATGTTCTATGCATTATTGGAGTGATTCCGAGCTATGTAGATGTTATGGAATGAATTTGATTGATTTGGAGATTTGAAGTCTAAGTAAAAGCCCAAGGGATTAAGCTAGGATCGTTTTCGGGGGTCGAGGACCATGTCTGGACGTCAAAATGCAAGAAAAACCCGTACTCTGAGAAAACATCACTACTGTGGTGCGTGGGGCACCGCGGCTGCCCATTTTACTGCTGCATGACAGAATTCAAGAAAAACAAGAAAAGCAATGATTGAATGCGAGAGGGTAGTGCTTAGCCCTATGCAAGAAAAGCAATGATTGAATGCGAGAGGGCAAATTATTTCTTAGCTTGATGCGTTTGCATTTGGCGGCTTTTGTCGGTGTGAAGATAGTGATCTTGTTGTGTGTATATATTTGCGGACGTTCCTATTATATCCATTATGCCTGCATCCAAAGGAAAATTGTGAGTTTGGAGGGGGAAAGGTTGGTTCTTGTTCTCGATTCCATGTCTTGCTTTTGTTCCTGTCTGATGGTCCTATTTGAGTCATCCCCGATAATGTCTAGCTACTATAGAAAGAATGAAATTTTCAAAAAACATGCATTTGTGATAAATTGTTTATATAAAAATGTAGTTGTTCGAAATACGTGGTAATGCATGAGAGCAAATAATTTTGTCGAATTGGTGACTGTGACACACATTGAGACAGTGCAACTTCCTTAACTCGGAATTTCGAGGATCCTCCTCAAAATTCTGCCCCAGTTTAAATGCATAGTTCTGGCGATACGTTCCTTGGCGATTCCGAATATTATGAGATCGGGCAAACTCGAGACCTTGCACCAGTTTCTGAGCATAGAGGGGAATGAGGATTTTATTTTGATGTGACTGAACCCACAAGGCTTCTTATGTATCCCCTCTTAAACGGGAATCAGGTCAAGCATAGTTCAGGTTACATCAAATTGAAAGTGCAAACACATTCTTAAATATAGTATCTCTTGACTGCGTCCGAATTGATAAGTTTTGGCCAAATCTCTCCGTCCATCTCTGTAAGTATAAATGCTCCTCCTGTTAGTACTCGAAAACCATATAAGGGCCTGCTAGTTGGGTGAGAACTTCCCTTTGTCTTCATCCTGATGTGGGAAGATTTGTTTTAGCACCAATTGCCCCGGTGTGAATTACCTTGACCTAACCTTTTTATTGAAAGCTCTTGCCATTATGTTCTAGTAGAGTTGACCGTGACACACTGCGTTCATTCTTTTACCATCAATGAGAGCTAGTTGTGTGCATACTGGTTCCGTACCCATTCTGCATCGCTGAGCTCGGCCTCTTGTATGGTCATTAAGGAGGAATTTCCACTTTGGTAGGGATAACAACCTCAGTACCAAAGACCAGTAGATAGGGGGTTACCCCAGTGGATGTACGAATTATGGTGCGGTATTCGAGCAAAGCAAATGGTAGCTTTTCGTGCCATTGTTTGTAGTTGTCCACCATTTTCCTTAATATCTTCTTGATTTTCTTATTGGCGGCTTCTACGACTCCATTCATTTGCGGCATGTATGATGTAAAATTCTAATGCTTGATCTTGAATGTTTCACACATGGCTTTCATCAGATCCCTGTTGAGATGGGCGGCATTGTCAGTAATGATTGACTCACGTACTCCAAATCGACAAACAATGCGGTCCCGGACAAATTCTTCTATGACCTTCTTGGTTACCGCCTTATGGCATGCGACGTCAACCTATTTTGTGAAGTATCTATAGCCACTAAAATGAACCTGTGTCAATTTGAAGCAGCGGGCTCAATTGGTCCGATGACATCCATGCCCTAAGTAGAGAAAGGCCAGGATGAACTTATTGTATTGAGTTTGTTGGGCGGTACTCATCTCATATCAGTGTGTATCTGGCATTGGTGATACTTTAGAACATATTTGATACAGTATGTTTCCATAGTCATCAACAAATACCCTGCTCTTAATATCTTCTTGGCCAAAATGAAACTGTTCATGTGAGGTCCACAAGTTCCGGCGTGTATTTCCTCGAGCAATCTAGATGCTTCCTTGGCATCAACACATCACAACAGTCCCAAATCAGGAGTCCTTCAATACAGATTTCCTCTGATTTGAAATAAATGGTTAGCCAATCTTCGAAGCGTGCGCTTCTGAGTGTGTGTAGCACTCCCTCTATATTCTCCCTTTCTCGAGTATTCTTTGATGCCGTGGAACCATGAATTTCGGTCAAACTCCTCTTCAACATGAGTACATTAAGCTGGCTGCTTATGAATCTTTTTGGGATAGGATCAATGAAATTCTTGGCTGGATGTTGTATCATGGAAGACAAGGTGGCTAACGTATATGCAAACGCATTCTGACTCCTTGGAACATGATTGAATTATATCTTTGTGAACCTATTGATCAACTCTTTTACCCAATGCAAGTATGGTAATATTTTGGTGTTCTTAGTAGCCCATTCTCCTAGAACCTGGTGCACCAATAGATCAGAATCTCCGATTACCAGCAACTCCTGAATGTTCATGTCGACGGCCAACCTGAGTCTCAAAATGCAGGCTTCGTATTCTGCCATATTGTTGGTGCACAGGAACCTGAGATTTTCAGATACCGGGTAATGTTGACTGGTTTCTGATATTAAGACAGCTCTGATGTCCACGCCCTTGAAGTTTGCTGCTCCGTTGAAGAACATCCTCCAATTGTCGTATGCTTCGATAATGTCTTCTCTTACAAATGACACATCTTCGTCGGGAAAATAATTCTTCAATCGTTTGTATTCTCCGTCTACGGGATTTTCTACCAAGTGATCAGCCAATGCTTGCCCTTTGACTGCCTTCTAAGTTATATACATGATGTCGAACTCACTCAGCAATATCTGCTATTTAACTAACTTACCCGTAGGCATGGATTTCTGAAAGATGTATTTTAGTGGATCCATCTTTGATATGAGATATGTAGTGTATGCACAGAAATAATGTCTTAACTTCTGGGCTATCCATGTCAAAGCACAGCGAGTGTGTTCCAACAAAGAGTACCGGGCTTCATAAGGCGTGAACTTCTTGCTCAGATAATATATCGCTTGCTCTTTCCTCCCAGTTTTGTCATGTTGCCCTAGAACACAGCCAAAGGCTCCATCCAACATGGACATATAAAGTAGTAGAATTCTTCTTGGTTCTGGCAGGACCCACACATGCGGTTTAGATAAATACTCCTTGATTCTACCGAAGGCTTTCTGGCATTCTTCGATCCAACTTGTTGCAGCATCTTTCTTCAGCATTTTGAAGATTGGCTCACATATCACCATTGATTGTGCTATAAAACGGCTTATATAATTGAGGCATCCTAGAAAACTCATCACATCTTTCTTATTCTTTGGCGGTGGCAAGTCCTGGATAGCTTTGATTTTTGACGGGTCTAACTCAATACCTCGACGACTGACGATGAAACCTAATAACTTTCCAGCAGGGACTCCGAAGGCACATTTTGCAGGGTTCAATTTCAAATTGTATTTTCGAAACCGATCAAAAAATTTCTTCAAGTCTGCAATGTGATCCGAACTCCTTTTAGATTTGATGATAACATCATCCACGTATACTTCTATTTCCCTGTGTATCATATCGTGGAAGATAGTCGTCATGGCTCTCATGTAGGTGGCCCCAACACTCTTCAAACCAAACGACATCATTTTGTAACAATATATCCCCTACGGTTTGGTAAAGGCAATCTTTTAAGCATCCTCTTCGTCCATCCAGATCTGATGATATCCTGTGAAGCAATCCACAAAGGATTGGTGTTCATACTTGGCACAGTTGTCGATTAGTATGTGTATGTTAAGCAATGGGAAATCATCCTTAGGACTTTCTCTGTTCATATCTCGGTAATCGACACAAACTCTAACTTTCCCATATTTCTTTTGAATCGACACAATGTTGCCTAACCAGGTTAGGTATTCGACCACTTGGAGAACCACGGCTTTAATTTGTTTGGTGACCCCCTCTTTTAACTTTAAACTCATATCCGGCTTGAATTTCCTGAGCTTCTGTTTTACCGATGGATACATAGGATTGGTGGGTAGCTTGTGAGCTACTATGGATGTGCTTAACCCAGTCATATTGTCGTAGGACCATGTGAAAATGTTTACATATTCCTTTAGGAATCTAGCATACTCTTCTTTCTCTAACGGTGGTAGATGAATGCTTATACGAGTTTCCTTGACTGTTTAAGAATACCCTAAGTTAATGGCCTCAATTTGCTCCAAATTAGACTTTGGTTTGTTTACAAAATTGTCTACTTCTTTGACAATTTCCTCAGGTATTACATAATCTTCCAGATCTTTTGAATCGATGTCCTTATGTGGCGTTGTCTCATTACATGTCACAGTCGTAGGCTCATCAGGATACATAATAATTATGCTGAAAAGAATGTAGAAAAATAATAATAAATATGAAAAGAAGTAATGCATTAATAAAATATTAAAATGTCAACAAGTAGGACTCGATGGCTTGAATAATTATTTCGAAACAAAATACTGAACATGTCTTAAATGCTCAAAACAATTTGAAATCAAGCCATGCTAATTTGCTACACTACCCAGTAACTCGGCGAGCCCGGGATGGTGCAGCGGTCCGGTTCTTGAGAGCAGCTCCTTCTTCCATTGTCTAAATGGTAAGATCTTCCTCCTCCTTCTTCTCTTCCTCCTCCTCAACAATTGCACTGCAGTCCATGTCTTTTTCATCCAAAAAATAGCTTCCTCATACCGGCCAAAATCTCATCTTCCTCGGATCCCCACATTATGTGAGCCAGACGGAATGTCTGGTGCAGAGGTGGTATGGGTTGTTCCAGTGGATGATAATGGGCACGCCATGGCGGTGTCCAATCCGGATGTTCTTGTACGGTATATTCATACTCGAGTCCAAAGGTCGTGCCATGATACTGTGGTTGTATGGGTTTAGTGATCCCCTTAAGCTTTTTACCGAGACCCTTGCCTGGTTCATATCCCGTCCACAACATTATGCTTTCTATATTCCTTCTCCACCATCGATCCTTTTCAATTGTGTTTACCCGCTCAATATGGTGATATGCTTCTCCACCTAACATCCTCCTATTTTCGATGACTGGAACGGTCTGATTAGTGTAGACAGGGTTGCTTTCGTCTCCATGAATGGTCACCTTCTGATGATTCCATTCGAACTTCACAGCTTGGTGCATAGTAAAAGCCACTGCCCCAGCTGCATGTATCCATGGTCGTCCCAACAATAGGTTGTAAGTAGCAGATATATCTAGACCAAGTCGGGCCCATCTGTAGATCAAGGTTTATTTTCCCAATAGTGGCTCTCTGAGATCCGTTAAATGCCTTCACATTCATGCTTCCCATTCATACCTCGTACATGCCCTTACCTAATCTTTTCAGAGTGGTCAGTGAACATATGTTCAGACACAAACCTCCATCTATCAGGACCCTAGCAATGAACTTGTCCTCGAATTGCATTCTGATGTGCAACACCTTGTTGTGACTCAATCCTTCTGGTGGTAATTCATCTTCGTGAAAAGTGATTTTGTAACTCTCCAGTACCTGCCCGACCATGTTAGCCATCTCTCCACTAGTGATGCCGATGGATACATAAGCTTCACTCAACACTTTCATCAAGGCATTCTTGTGTGCGTCTGAATTTTGCAACAATGATAAAATGGATATCTGAGCAGGAGACTTATTCAAGTGGTCAACAATGGAATATTCCCTTGCTTGTATCTTCCTCCAAAGGTTATCAGTGCCAGTCTCAACAACAGGCTTTAGGTGCAGCTTCTTTGCTTGTTCCTCCCAGATTCTCAGGTGTGTAAACTCTGCCAGTTCTAGTCATACCATGTGCAACACCTGTTTCTTCAATTTTGGCTTTTCCCTTTCTTCTTGCTTCCGCAACATAATCACATGGGACGGCATCATACTTGTACGATGGTGTGGGAGCTACCATTATAGTGAAGGGTGTATCTACCTCAACTTCAAATGGTGCCTGGATTTGTACCACAAATAGCGTGAGGGTGACCGGAGATGTTTTAAGAGTGTCCCCCTCTCAAATGAGTCCGATGGACCCTTCCTAATCCCATTCCTCGTCAGTTTATATCACGTTCACTCCCTCACCTCTGTGATCTGGGAGAGGGTTATTGCGGACATTCAGTGCAACTTTCTTTGCTTGTATAACCTTAGTGTCCATCAACGTCTGAATCTTGTCTTTCAACGTGCATCATTCGTCAATGGCATGACCCTTCATGCCTGAATCATAACCACATGTTTTGTTGGGGTTGATTGTCATGCCCCAATGTCGGGGAGCACGACCGACGCTCAACCGAGTGAACCCGGTCAGCAAGCCTGTTAGATACTTTCTACCCAACTCACCATGATCAAGAGAAGACACAATTTCATTAATTAGGCAATAGGGAGTTCATGAATACAATACCAAAACCTTTCTATTAGTTTCTTCATCTTTAATATCTCAAAATACACACCTTTTTATATTCTAAAGTGGAACAAGTGATTCATTCAAACATAAACATGAATTGTTTGACTTCCTCCAACACCGACATACAACCCACACAATGTCTACGTAGCCTCTAAAAGATACAAAGGAGTACAATGATAGTGCTGGCAACAAGGCTCTGGCTTCTACCTCCAAACATGATAACAAAATGTACAAAAGATACATGACCCCGTAATGAGCTGGGGCTCACCAAGTCTGCTAGGAGGAAGGTGCACTGCTATCGCTGATCAACATTGCCCGTTATGGAACCACCTATATCCATTTAAATATGCAGCGCCCCCGGCAAAAGGGACGTTAGTACTGTTGACTAGTATGTAAAACTAAACACTATCTTAGTAGAATGAATAATAATACAAGGGGGGAACAGTCAAGAATTCAATAAGAGCTTCAAATAATACTAAAACATCAAGTTAAGGATCACATAAGTTTTCAAGTCAATTTCCATGTTATTAGGTTGGGTGATCTTTAGAGCCGATATACCATAATTCACAATACCACTGTATTCCTACACGGAGTCCGATCATGACCCGATCGACTAGATCATCTCATTTGAGACATCAATCATAACCACAATTTCAATTATCATTTCCTGCACAGTCACCACCATGTGTGCGGCATGGCGTCCGATCACGGCTCGATCGGCTAGGCCGTCTCACCCGAGACATTACCTTTTCAATCAATCATCTCACTTCATACTTCTTTTACATCTTTTCAATTCATTGGCACGAGCGGCCACAATTATAAAGCCATTCTTGGCACTTGGTCGTATTTCATAATTCCAGTTTCCCTTTCCATATTCAAACATCAGTATCATTATCAAGAACAATAAGGCTTCTCATCCAAGACATTAAATTCACATATGAGCAATTTGGGAATCATAAGCACATAGAGGCTTTTTATACAATTTAGCATAACAACCTTTATTCGATCTTGACATGAAGTCTTAACATTTCTAACACATATTCCACATTTTGAACAGATCTTTAAATGGAAATATGTCATAATGAAGCATTTATAATAAACATTGAACATACATCCTTCAACATAAACACATTAGGAATAGCCAATTATATAATGATCAATTTGGGACTTACACCAATTACATGAACACCGTGGGATTCGATTCTAAGAAGACAGGGGTTTAGCAAACATACCTCAATTGAGCTTCATTTAAACTTTAAACCATTCCGGAATTCTCAGCAACTCTGATCTATTTTAGAAATATAACAAGTTGGACCAAAATTAGGAAGATGGTCATGATTCTAGCTCATTTGAGCACATTATCAAACACTAGGTGGGCATTAATATTATTAAGGCCCTTTTAGGAAAGATTCTATCATTCCTCAACCCATTCTCTACCATTTGTTAGCTCACAACCTTCCCACAATGTTCAAGAATACATGCATACAAGATAACAACCCCCACACCCAATAATTGTCTTACTAATTATCCCATTTTTGTAAATTTTTGAAATTAAGAGCTAGGGCATAGACTCTTACCTTTAGGATGAAGACTTTCTTTGTTAACCCTCAATGATTGAGAAAGAATTGATGGATAATAGGTTAAAGGTTACTCCCCCACACTAAGCACTCTTTCTCAATCTAGAAATATCAGAAATTTGCTCAAAATGGACTATGGCATATGTTTTATCGAAGTAGGGTTGGGTTATAAAAACCCAAAAATGAAGCACCGGGACAGGATCTACGGTCGCATATGTGACCGCATAATGATTCTGCGGTCCGCGAAATGGCCGCAGAAAATAGCCTCCAGAACTGGGCTAGCCTGCTTCACTATGCGGTTGTTATGCAACCCGCAAACCTGTTTTGCGCTCGCATAATGCGCCGCAGAACATCCCTCTGCAAAATTCCAAGGCTGATTATCCGATCAAAGTGCGGCCCGTGAAATGGTTGTGCGGACGCGAAATTGACATAAAAAAATGGTCCAGATAACGCTTCACTTTACGGCCATTATGCGGCCCGTAAAGTGATTATGCGGCCGCATAATGGGCCGCAGAAATGCGTATTTCTTCAAAATAATGGGCTCATGGAACCCCGGTTTTTAGGAAAAATTTCACGGGGCCTTACATTGATCCATTGGGAAGGATTTTCCACAATAATAGCAGGAATAAGGGGTTACGTAACCAGCAGCCTTCAAATTCTCATACAGTTGGGCTATGGTTTTAGCAATTGGGGTGTATTGTCTAGGAGTTCTGTGATCGGAATTTGGACATGGCTTTGGGTAGTTTTGGCAGGTGGGTGAAGGTTAATGGTAATATGCAGGTTGGGTGTTGTAGGTATGGTAGGTTGTGGCAGGGTATTGGTATTTTGGGGGTGAGCGTTGATATGTGGGTAGAGGTGTTTGGTTTGTAAGGGGAGACTTAGGGCCTTGGGCTACCATCATAGCACCCACTTCTTTCTTCTTTGAAATACCTCCTGATTGCAAGGCTTTATTTGTGGCTTGCAGCACCTCAAAATTAGTCAACATCCCGCTCTTGATTCCTTCTTATATTCTCTCTCCCAACTTGATGATGTCTGAGAACTTGTGATTCTCGATGGCCATCAATCTTTCATAATACTACTGATCTTGAGCTCTAACAAAGAACTTGTTCTTTATTCTTCTTCGAGTGCTGGCCTTACCTTTGCGGCCTCTGATCTCCAGTGATTAGCTTACTCGCGGAAGGTTTCTGTCGACTTCTTCTTGAGATTTTGAATATAGAAAACGTCTTGCACATTTTCTGTGTTGAACCTGAATCTGTCCGTAAAGTCTGATGCCATACTTACCCAATTTTTCCACTTGTTTGGGTTTTGACTGATATACCAAGAGAAGGCATCTCCTGTAAGACTTCACATGAACATCTTCATGCAGATTTGTTCATTCTTACCTACTCCTACAAGCTTGTCGTAGTATGCTCATAGATACACCTTCAGATCACCAGTATCATCGAACATTTCAAACTTTGGAGGTTTGTAACCCTTTGGCAATTCCACATCTGGCTAAATACACGGATCTTCGTAATTCAGACCTTCAACACCTTTTCCACCTTCAACACTCTAGACTCTACATGTGAGTTTCTTGAGTTCCTCTACCATGTTTCTAATGAGCAGGTCCTTCTCAGTCGGTTCGGGTATGTATAGGATTTGCTGCGGGGTATGGGTTACGGTTTCCACATATATCGGATTGCTTTGATGATTTCCTGGAACTTGGGTATATGGGTGGTCGTTGGTTGAGTTTTATGGATCGGGAATAGGTTACAGTGCATTTTGGGGAGTGTGATAAGTAGTGGTTTGCGGGTATTGAGTTTGATGATGGTGATATTGTCGAGGGGTTTGCATTGGTGGTGGTTTAAGGTTTTGGGGAGGTGCGGGATTATGATATTGGTGTGGTGCGGGAGGATTTGGAGCTATGGGTGGTGGATTATGGTTTTGTGTGTTTTGTGGCAGTGTTTGGTTCTGGTTAGTCGAGTTTTGCTGGTTGATGTCGGAAACATTGAGAGTAAAGGAAAGATTTGACAGATTTCGGACCTGCTCAAGCTCGCCCTGCAGTTCCAGAATTTTTTGCTCCAAACGTAAGACCAACTCATTCTACCCCGAAGTGCTTCTACCATCCGAAGTTTCAACAATTTCCGCCACAATAGTATTATCTTTCCGGATACCACTTAAATTATCCATTTTCCCTTTGCCCTTGCTTTTGCTTTTAGGGACACTAGGCGGAGGAGGACCTCTGGATCTAGTGTGGTATGTTGATGATGCCAGTATGCATGAACCAACCTTTGGAAATGGGAATAATCAAAAAGAAAGAAAAAACACAAGGTAACCAAATCAGTAAGGTGAAATAAAGAGTGTTCACAATATTTAAACATGTTTCAAGAAGTCATGCAATAATTCACGTCCTAATTTGTGGGACCTCATTGTGCTTGAGGTAAGCCTAAGAGACGCATAGACTTGGAGAAAATTGATGCCAACTTTGCTTCATTTCATTAATGAGAAAATAAGCCAAAACAAACTTTCACTAAATCAACAATAGTAATGAAGTCACTAATGGCATTAGGCCTTATTACATCGAAATCTAAATCTAATCTAGAAAGCAGTAACGAACATCAGCTCCTAGTCTACTTTGTCCCTGAAGGACCTTCTCCATGCTTGGCTCTCTTTATCTCATCAATCATGTTCCCCAGATCACGCATGTCCAACAATAAGTAAGCTTTGCTAGCTTTCCTCCTTCATCGTCGTCCATGCCCTGACAATCCCGATGTTTCTTCCTCATCTTCCATCCTAGCTCCATCAGTCCTTGCTCCAAGTATTCTAATCTTTCCATCGACTTAGTGGCAATCTCTTTCCATTCCCTTAACACCTCCATGTTTGCCTTATGTTGCTCCAGATGCTTAGCTTTGGATTCGGACACCCTTTTGCGTAGCCTCTTGTATTTCACTTTTGCCTCAACCACTTTATCTATGATCCTATCCTTTAGATTGACTCCTGGTTTGATGTCCCCAACTACGTCGTCTTCTAACCATGATAGATAGTAGTGCATATGGCCGGGGTGATACCTGTCTGGCTCAATGGTTTCTCCTTCCACGATGATCTTTTGGTTCCACATGTGTTGTGCTTCGAACTTAAATGGGATGACATCTCCCTTAAAATCTGCCTTGTATTGGACCATGTTGGAAACCCAAGGTATGAATTGTTTTCTTTCAGCTTGCCTCATTACCCTTATAAGAGTGTAAGGATAGATGCCTCGCAGCCCGATTAGGACCAAGTGAGTAGTCCCTTTTGATCTGATGATGAACTCACTACTAGGAAACCATTCAAACATCGAATGCGCCTGCTCGTCTATTAGATTGCTGAAGAAACACACCCAACCTACAATATTTCTAGGCTTTACAAACCTGTCTGGAATAAACATCATTTTCTTTGGGTAATGGTTGGCTATGTAGTCATGCAGTGGTCTTCGCAGAAGCTCTTGAAGGTACTCTCTCCTCTTAAAGTGTTCCAGCAACCAAACTTGTAGCAATAGATTACAACCCTCAAAATGTCTGAATCCCTGCTTGCACTGATCCAGAGCACGGTACATCTCAGCTAATATAATGGGAATGATAGCGTAAGTTTGTCCTTCGATACCCTCCATTAAGGTCCTAGCGACCATGGCTAAGCGAGTATGAATCCTTCCTTTTTGCATCGGAAATATCAACAACCCTAAGAAGTAGACAATGAACACATAAACTCGGTGATGCATCCATCCTAAGGAAGTAATGGCTAGTTCGTCATGATGAACGAGATTTGATTTTTTATGCCCATAACGCTCGTAGAGAAACTCAAAAGGGATGTGTGACTGCTTTAGACACAGCAATTCATCATTCTTATTAAAACGCAACATTTTCAGAAAATCGCGGGGAATGCGATTTTTTGGCACCAGTAGTCCTAGACTATCCCATGGCAACTTGGAGAAACCCACTATTTCTTCTAGGAGAGGAGTTATTTCTATATTGCAAATCGGAAAACAACTCTTTTCTAATCCCAGAACGTAGTAGTGGCCTCGATTAGTTGCCTATTTGGTCGAATGTTCATCAAAGATGGCAGGTTACCAAGTACTCTCCTCACATGATTTTTATCACAAGGTGCAAAGTCTTTCTACCAGTCAAGTAGCAAAGCCGGGATGTTTTGCACCATACCAAACCTGGGAATTTCGTGCTTCATTTTCTGCAAACAAACAAAGGTTAACCCTTTCCCCCTCCATATTCGACTACTTACGCAGTAATGATCAACATGATGGCACATTTTATCCAAGTGATGCACATAATATGATAATGTCCATTACGATTGTGGAAATCCCGCCGAACTTTGGACAACGTTTTATCTGAGTGGGTCGTTACGTCAATGGCATCTCAATCCGTACTAGGTTTAGCATGATGCATATACATTTCAAATCGGAGTGTTGTTTCTTGAAGGGTTTAGACTGGTACTCTCAAGTTGACAACTTGAAAGGGAAAGGCACGGGACCGTTGACTGCACCGCTGATCGACTAGTCTACCGCTAATAAGCCTTTTATTTAAAAGGGTGATTTCAGGAAATCGCAGCCGCTCATCAAGCGCCGCTATGTTGATAATAGGCACGAGTGGAGTATGATGTGGAGCATGCTATAGTAACACGTTGCCAAGTATTTACATGATAAGAATACATAAAAGCAGTAAATAACATAGTAAAGGTGAACATGAAAAGAAGAGAAAAGAAAATAAAGACAAAAAGAGAAGTCAGTTTAGCTCATGAAAATGTGCGAGGACGTAATGAAGTGAGTAGGTAAATAGGGACGGGAGAATCAGGATATAGTAATCTTAGACACGATAAAGGAAATGAATAGAGGTCATACATGCCTTATCAAATAAAGGAGAATAATGGGAGGGATGTGCATGTCATAGCAATTTAAATAAATAAAGAAGAATAAGGGGAGGGATGTGCATGTCATTAGCAATCAAAACAAATAAAGAAGAGTAAGGGGAGGGATGTGCATGTCATAGCAATCTAAAAAAATATAGGAAAATAAGGAAAATAATCCACATAAGTCAAAGCCGTTATGGTAAGAGCCTAAGTGTATCCCCAGCAGAGTCGCCACGCTGTTGCGCCCCATTTTCTCGCAAAAGCGGTCTTTGACATGTGACAACATTTTTAAAGGGAGGGATTAAAAGAGAAGAATCGCCACCTAACGATTTTTAAGGTGCATTAGGGCACCTATTTGCAAATAACTATGTTTAACTAGTCTGTGTCACCAAAGATCGGGTAAGGGCTCAAATTACCTCAAAGAGAAGGTGTTAGGTACTCTTCGAGGTCCACAACTGTGGGTTCCGGCCGAGTTTTAAATTTGGTGGATAATGTGATTAGGCTAGGTGATCGAATAAACAAAGAAAAATATAGAAGTCGAAGAGTCTTATCATAACACATGAGAATCGGTACAAATCTTTAATGATTATAAGGATGCAACTACATTGGGCTATGTTAGATGACTAAGGGTAAATAACAAGTATATAAATAAAGAGGGGTCCTAAGTTTCTAGCATATAGGATCATCCCGTGCAACATAAATAATACTTTGCAACTCCCTTAAGCTAGGGGGTTGCTCATATTATTCAGTGGGCACAAACTATCATCCCCTGCTACTCAATTACTATGTTGAAGTTGTTACTTAACGGCGCTCTAATTCAATTCTAAACCGCAACCTATATGTGGTTCTAGACTTTACCTAGATTGCTCAAAATGATAAAACTAATCGCGCATTTAAAACAAGTAGGACTGCACACAATGGAAAAGAGTGGTTCGTGTTAGCGTCCACACGTAACAACAAAGCACGTAAACAAGTTCCAGGCTACACAGTAGACAATTTCAGGATTAAGACGTATTTGAGTCATTAAGTCTTATGCGCATGATTTCTATATGATTCTGATTCCTGGTATCATGCAGGCAGTACTACAATTTTTAGAGAAATTCTTAGGCAGACTACAGGATTTTTAAATCCTATAGGCATAATTTCTAATTGTTTGCGCAATGAAACGATCCCAGAATTATGAAATTACCAGTGCTGATTTTATAGACATGTGTATGGAGAAGGTGATAGTATCTTATAGGCAGGATTTCTAATAGTTGATAACTTAGGCAATACAACAGACTTGAAAGTCTAGTATTAACAACGTTGATCTCATAAACAAGTTTTTAAGCGAGTGACAACATCCTATAGGCATGAATTCTATCCATTGGCAATCGGACTTGATTTTATAACACTGTACTCTTAAAGGCATGTTATCTAGGCGAGGCAGTGCAATGAAAACAAATAGGAGTAGTTGATTAGTGTGAGGGGGTTTATATAGTGTTGAATCAAGCAAGTAAACAAGGAAATAAATCAAGTAAACAAGAACAAAAAGAGTAAAATATCGCATGCAATCAGAAAGTAACCGGAAAGGAAATAAATCGAACTCCAAACCCTAGTTAGGGTTTAATACTCAAAATAGGCCAACGGTATGAAGGATCATGCCTTTCTTCATGTATATGGATAAAATATTATCCAAATCTCCAAGATTGATGTTGATTCCAGTCTGATATAGAGATGGTATATGCCAAAATTGGGCAAATACTTAAGTAATACCATAAACGTGTGACCAGATACGGAGAAACATAGTTATGGTAAGCAAAAAATGGTGGAATACCATTATCAACGGGATTAGGAGAGGGAATTGATGGAGAGGCGGCTAGGGTTCTTCAGAAGAGAGAATAGGAAAGTTCAGGGGATTTGGGGCGGCTGTTAGGTGGGATATGAGGTAGGATTTCCGGGTTTGGTTAATTAAAAGGGATTGGGTGAGCGAGGGTCGTTGATCTTGAGAGATCAACGGCCATGATTTAAAAGATGAATGGGTGGGTCATTTAAAATGGGTACCGAGTGGGTTTATTAAAGATTCGTTTGGTTTTGGGCCAGGGGGAATTGGGCTAAGCTTTAGTCCGAAATTAGCCTTGCATTGTGCTGGATTTTAAATACAATAAATTTAAAATAATAATTTAATAAAATAGCTAAATAAATATAAAAATATTATTTATGCAACATAATATGTTAAAATGATAGATGAAGGTTATAAAAATATAAAAAAATTATTTTTACCTTGAATAAAATGACAAAATGCAATTAATTGTAAAGTATAGGCTATTATTGCAAAAAATGTGTAAATAGCTCAAAAAATGCGAAAATGTAATTATATGAAATGGACATAAAATGTTATAAAACATGAATGTGGGTATAAATAATAAATTTGGATGATTATATCATCCCAAAATAATTTGAAGGGATACTTAATAAATATTTAAAAAATTAAATGCGAGAAAATCAATTTTAAGCTTTAATAATAATAGAAAATTCTTATATGAATCCTGTAAATTTGGTAATAATGCAAGAACTAATATTTTGAAAGTATACATGACATTTATAGAAACATGAGGGCTAAACTGGGTATCAACATGGCTCGAGATGCGATATTCAAACCAGTAGGTTGTGAGGTGAGCTCTTATTTTTGACTTGCACTACTTATGATTTATAGCCGTGTGAGGCCAAGTGTTGCTATTTATAGACATTGGCCTTGTGTGGCATGTATAGCATATTTTCTGGCTGTATGCAGGTTAGTTTTAGTTTAGTGTACATAAGAGACACTGGCGGAAATTTTGCAAGTCTCTGAGAGTTGACATTCGAGGATAAATGTTCTTAAGGAGGGAAGGATGTTTCACCCCGTACTCTCATATTGGAATGCATTTTAAGTGAATCAATATATGCAGGAGAGTTTAAGGACCTTTACAAATATAATGATGAGTTAAAGCAGGTGTTAAGGAAGTATTGTGAGGGTTGGAGACTGATATCAGTCAACATTCGAGGACAAATGTTCCAAAGCGGGGAATGATGTTACACCTCATGTATTTTCGGAAGTAAAAGTACGTCGTAAGTCAACTGATATATGCTCTGAAATGAGATCATTATTAAAAGTATATAATGTAAGTTAATCATGCTATCTTGGAGGTTACAAATATATAAGATCATGAACGACAAGTACCAAGAGTGTTGGAAGGCTTAGAATCTAAACAAATTGAAGAAAATAAGTTTTGTCGAAAGTCGACAAGTTAGGAATGTTATAACACGTACTTTTGGGGAGAGACTAGGGTTATTAACATCATAAGGAGGTTATTTTATGAGATATTTTATCGTGTGTTAAGTTTTAAAGTCAAGCGGGTTGTGGAACAAACGTCGATGAAAGACGTCACAAGTTACGTTCATAAGTTTTACTAAAATTTGGGTCTAATGTCACTAAGCTTTTATTTCAATATACTTAGAGTTATGGGGTTATCCACACATAAAATTGGAGATCTACGAGCCTTGTTTCCAACACATTAAACTATTTGTCAATACGACATTGGAATAGGGAGATATACGCACTTTCACGAGACGGCAAAAGCAGCTCCCTATGGGACCCACTTAGATGGTGGATGATTCTCCGACCTTTAAAGATTGGGGCAAGGATCATTTGGGTTCATCTTTTGACCCAACCATACCCTACACTCCCCCAAAACACTCTTAAAGTAGACTCCACAAATCTAGAGTGTAAACCAAAGATAAAAACATGAATCTAGCGCTACAAATCTCGTAGTGCTTGCTACACCGTAGCTCTTTATCTTGTGGCTGTTTTGGAGGATTATTCCATGTAAATTAACTTCGGCTTTGGACTGATTCTTATTGTTTAAGGTAAAATTATAGCTCTCACATGATTCTGGAGCAAAACCAAAGGGAAACAACACAAAACAAATGTCAGAACTCTTGCGGAACTAGTGGAACCAAGTCCTTCCTCGCTATTGATGATTTTAAAGTTTCTTCGCTGTGAAGTAAGCTCAAGTTTAAGGCTGATCATATGTTATAACGTAAGTTTTATCCTCTTAGACTTAGTCTTGGATGAATTTAATCCCTCAGTGCCTCGTATAATAACGAAACTTGCGAAATAATGGTTGAAAGTTGTTGTTGAGATGTTAGTTCATATGGGACTATTTTGGAGGTTTTTTTGTGCTACATTTTGGCTGGTTCTTGATGTAGTAGCTCGGATACGTTGTTGTTGATATTTTTCTTATTGTGTTTCATGTTTGTTTGAATTAAAAGGAAGTGAATGATATAGCGGAAGTGCTGCCCAATTTTCTAGAAATGAGCCACTAGCTAAGTAGTGTGTTTTAAGTCTTTCAATTGTTTAATCTTAGCCCTAATGTTAATTTTATAGATTGAAAGACTACGAGCATAGTATGTTGAGTCGTTAAGTAAACGACAAAGGTATGTTAAGGCTAACCCTTTCCTTCATTTTTGCATGATACAATAACTACATGCGTTTGATAAAGAGATATAAGAAGTTCATTTTCCATAATTTGTTTCCATTATCCTAGTCTTATAAGTTATAGTATTCTCCCTTATCACACTTTATATTCATTTATGTATTATCTTCTTTCAATCAAAAGATCAGAGGGTCTATATATATACGGTATTATAGATTTTCACCACCACCGAGCTATAATCGTTGGGCAGGCCTCTATTGGGCAATCTCATATCAGATGATAAGTTATATACCGAGCCTACTGTGGAAGAGAACCTATGAGTGAGACCAGAATGGCCGAGATACCGAGCCTAGTATGGACGAGTTCCTATGAGCGAGCATACTACGGCCGAGCAGTTGCACATACTGAGATCATTTTTGAAAGTACATAAAGTAAGTTAATAATGTTACCTCGGAGGTTACAAATCTTCAAGATCATGAATAAAAAGTACCAAGAGGGATGGAAAGCTTAGAAGCTAAACGAAATATAAGTTTCATCGAAAGTTGATAAGTTTGGAAAGTTATAACATGTACTTTGGGGTGAGACTACGGTTCTTAACATGATAAGGAGGTTATATTATGAGTTATTTTATACATATGCTAGTCGTATGTTACGTTTTGAAGTCAAGCGAGTTGTAGAACAAAAGTTGGCAAAGGTTATCAGAAGTTACATTCATAATGTGATGAAAATTAGGTCAAATGTAGCAGAGCTTTTCTCCTAATATACGTGGAACTACAGGATGTTCCACATATCGAATTGAATATCTACAAGTCTAGTTTCTAATGCATTAAAGCATTTATTGATACGACATTGGAGTAGAGAGATATTCGGATTTTTGAAAGACTGCACAAGCAGCTCCCAATGGGACCCACTTAGGTGGTGGTCGACCTAGTTCACTTTAAAAATGATTTGGACGACCTTTATTTCTCGTTTTTAACCCAATCTCGTCCCTACACTCCTCCTAGCCTTCCTAAATAGATACCATAAGGGTGTGAAGTGATCCCAAAGTTATTACACCATATTTCGACATCAAAAGATAGTTCTAGTGAAGAACAACACCTCTCTGAGGTTGTGTTGTCATTGAGGATAATTGTGGGTTATGTTTGGCTGAAATTTTAAGTTTTAGCTATTGGGTAAGGTGAGTATAACAAACTACTAGCTGTGCTTAAGCTTGATTGTATGTTGGTTAGGTTATTAGGATGATAAACTACAAGATAATACTTGGATTATCTTGAGATGTTGTTGTTCTTGATGGATTGATTTGAAAGTTGCTTTTATGGACTTTAAGTGGCTGGAAATTATGGAAAGTAAGTTGGCTATGATATTGTTAGTATGATTATGTTGGTTTACATGTCAATCTTGTTGAGGAAGTTGGTAACTAGAAACGAAAATGGCTATAAAGCACTTTGAAGTTGTCCACAGTAATATTATCTTGTGTTGGGCTATTTCGAGTAACTTTGAAATTGAGTACAAGGTTGGAAATCATTTAAAAGGAATTGGTTATTATACTGGATATATTACTAAGTTTAAGAATGAATGATAATGAGTTTTAAGTTGCTAAAGGGATTCAATCCGAGCTTGTCGCTGGTCATGATATGTTATTGACTTGTTAATAAAATATTTTGTACCCTACTGTTGATGTTGTTCTTATTGTATTGCTCTGGTTGTTGTTGTTGGTATATTATATTGGAGGAGGCCCTTGTTATAGGGGAGATGTCGTTCAAATTTACATAAACGAGCTACTAGTTTAAGTTGCGGACTTAGCCTTTACTCCGCACTGATTTTGAGTCTCCTTATGCTATGGTAGATTGAGTTGAGTTGTTTAAAGAATTACTTGGAAGGTATTAAGGATTCAACGGAGTTAAGATATGTTAAGGCTATCCCTTCTATACTTTTGGCATGACCCGCATGATAAAAACGAAATGAGCAAACGTGCATCATTCATAAATGACTCTATTCATAGAATTACTAGGTGTGCATATGTTCTTGATTCCCCATGTGTTATTATTTCGTTTGTTCATGGGTCTCAGAAAATACGTAAGTTGATCAAGTTTATCCGAAGGCATAATGATCTTATGACATTCCGATAGATCATATTGACTTACTCCATTATGCATTGCATTCATTTATGCATGTACGTTGACCCATGACCAGATGGCATTATATACGTGTATATTATATGTATATGGGGTATGGGAAAAGGTTAGGGTGTTATACGCACTACCACTTGATCAACTGGTATACGTTGATGATTTTGCCCATAGAGGCCGAGATGATATGATGGGATGTCCTAAGAGGCTTGATGATGTTATGTACGCATATACCTATGTATGTCATAACATTTATACACATATGCATGAAATTATAAATGTTTCATGATTCAGAGAGCTGTTCAGATTTATAAGTTGAGTCCTTTACTCCATGTTTCTTTCATTTCTTTTACTCAATGGAAGGTGTTGGCGCACTCCACTTACTCTGGAGTTGAGTATTTGGTCAGTATGCTTTGGACATATAATGATTGGTATGGCGGGGCCTTGTCCCGACCATTATGATGTTTATGTACTCTTAGAGGCTTGTAGATAGGGTTATGTAAATGGATACTTGTATGGCCTTATCGGCCTATGGTTTGAGTGTAAAAATGATCATGTTGGCCTTATAGGTCCGCATGTCACATGTATTAGTTTGTATATCATGTTGGGTCGTCCTTTTTCAAGTTTTTCCTTATGTTTTATTCTGGTTATCTCATGAGGGCCTTTCTAGCCCAATTACCCATGATGGTATGATAAGAAAGATATGTTACGATGGTACTCGGTTGAGTAAGGCACCGGGTGCCCATCGCGGCCCTACGATTTGGCTCGTGACAAACTCAGTATTAGAGTAGTTCTGTCCTAGGGAGTCTACAAGTCGTGTCTAGTAGAGTCTTGTTTATGGGTGAGTTGTGCACCACACTTATAAGCAGGAGGCTATAGGGCATATAGGACTGTCACTCCTTCTTCTTACTCTAGATCGTGTGGTAGAGCTTAGTTGTAAGAATTCAAACTCCTAAATTCTACTTTATTCGTAATACAATGATACCTACATCAACAAAGACAGTTTGTAAGAGATTTAATGTGGCTGTGCACGAGTTGAGTTAGAGGAACTCGATTTTGCATCATGCTTATGATGAGCAAATGTAAGGTCTTCAGTAGATTATGTGTGTACTAAGGCATGTAAGCTTCTTGACAAGGAGCCCTAAGGCATGAATATCTATCCATCCATTTGGTTTAAAAAGCAACAAGAGAATCAAAAGGTAGATACAAGTTTCAACAAGTAAAAGAAGCAAGGTGAAGAAGGGTACGAGGTACCCAATTAGTGAAGATTATCAGTTTTTACAATTCAGGCAGAGAAATATAAGTTTTCTAAGTTACTTTCAACAGTAACATAGGTATGTACAATTGGCCACACCCATCTTAGTTATGCCCTATGGGAGCTAATAAACATTGTTTAAGAGAAGGATGGGATATCAGGATCCAGCTGGGGTTAGAGTAACCCAAAATGGTGGATGGATTGTTAGCATTAGCTAACATTTCCGAAGGATATTGCAAACGTGGTAATAGTTCTCCTTTTGAGACACCTAGATGGTGCACTCTAGAATAGTACATTTAAATATGACATACTAGAATGTCAAGAAAAAATTTAGAAGATTGGCATTGGAATCCTAGAAGGGATAAATATTTACCTTTGTATGGCTCCTGCCCCTAGTAATGAGAGAATGCTAGGCGACCCGAAGAGCTAGTGGATAGAGCATGAGGAGCTAAAAGCAAAAGAATGTTTTGTTGAAGTTTTTAGAATAAGGTGATAGATAGAAATATTAGCAGGAGAATAAAAGGAGAGTGAATGAAGCATTATGAGTAAGATGTGATAAATGGGTGATAACGGTAAATCAAAATATGACACAATGACAGAGTCTATAGTCAAGTGAAGGAAAAGAAAAGAGGTGACAGACTTCGAGAAAATAAAAGAGTATAGGCGAAAGGTCATATCCTAATTTCAAGAAATGAGTTGATGACTCAAACGTGATTACCAGAAGGCTAAGTTAGACCCCCGGTAGTAACAAAAATTAGTATGGTCTAGTAAACAAGATAAGACCGAACATAAATTAGGGACTGGAGGATTTGATAATAGTCGACATCGTGACAATTTCAGAGATTGTATTCCGACAATAACAGAATGGACAACAAAATAATAACCTTTAAAGGTCATTTAGGAAGAAGACGCTTCCCTAAAGCAAGCATTGTGAGCAGAGTTGAGCTTAAGGGACTAAGTGTGCCAGTTACACTTGGTGTCACCTTCGTGCGTAAGAAATTCAGTTATCCCTGGTACAAAAGGGTTACCGCAAGGAGAGTAATAGTCCGTGAAGATGTGAAAAGACGCCAATGATATAGAGGTAAAATATTTATTGGTAAATCTTCATAGCATTAAATGTTAGTACTCTCCTAAAGGGGGGAGATGGTTTGATATCGTATTAAGTCAGATTTATGTGGTTCAGGTAACTATGGAATAGTAAAAGAAGAATATGGTAGAAAGGCAAAAGGAATGAGATTGCACTTATTCAGATCCTACAGATTTGATACGACTCCATAATATTTTGCAAGCGCGACACCGAGGAGAGGCAGTAAGGGTTACAACACCAAATGTTATTGATAAATAAGTGAATACTTGATACATAAGGATCCAGTGCGAGGGGTAAGTTAAGACAAAGGACATAACTCAAGAGAAATTACGCAGAATATAGATACTAGAATGGACTAATGAGTAGACTTTAGTTAATTTAGGAAGAGCCTAATTATGGCTAGGCAAGAGGTCATAGATAAATCAACAGATCATGCAAGAAAAATGTAGTGAAACCCAACATAGGGAATTCAGTCTCGCAAATATGATGAAATCATGATCCTTGAGAAATATTCGGATAGGAGTTGGGTAGTTAAAGGTACCATATGTGTTACGAAAATAAAAGAAAGTGCCACTAGAGAGATAGTCAAAATTTCAGTTAAGAAGCAACCTTACTAGCACAAGGACGTGGAGGTAAGTAACTAAGGATAATTATAGGCGAGTAAGAGCATGAAAAACTTCTTTGGGTATACGATGTAATAAGCTTACAGCTCTACAGGAGTCAGAGGATCTCCCCTAAGTACTACCATGAAAGACTAGCTGAGGAAATAAGGGAGAAGGCTTCAACCTAAGCATAGGTTGAAGAAGAAATGATCTTGTAACAACAGTCTCACTACAACATTGTACTCCATAAGAAAGTGGCACATATCGTGACTAATGACTGGGAAGAAAAATCAAAAGTAATGTTTGAGATCACATGGGTTGCATGGAATTCCAATATTCATTGCACTAAGATAAGCCAAGTATCTATGCAGCAAGTGGCAGAACAACCAAGAAAAGTAATTGCTCATATTTAAAGACAATTGAGAAGGCACGAAAGGAAATTTATGGTGCTAGCAATTTAAAGGAAGATTACGAGTAGTATAAATAGATATGTGTAGGTCGCAGGCTAAAATATGGTAGGGAGACAAGGTTAGGTAGATAGGAGTAAGGATAAGAAAAGGTGAGTGAGAAGGTGACAAGAATAGGTAAGGCCTCGGAATTAAGCCCATCAAAATAAGAGAGTTGATGGTTTCCGTAAGTTATAGAAAGCTCAGTATAGCGTGAATGAACTCGGAGGAGTCTAAGACTAGCTGCATTTAGAAGAGATTGAATGCTTCACTGGTAGTAGAATAATGGTGTAATTGGGATAGATAAGAGGATGACGCTTAGGCCTTTGATTGAATAATTATTTAAACAAAAGGTATTTCATGAATTGCACGGGATTAAAATACCCCCATAAGATGAATCACATCGGGATGATATGAAATACGGTTATTGAAATATAGTATTGTCGCTAAGTGGAGCAAACAAATAACTTCAGATGTTCCACGATGAGACGTGAACCCTAGTGACAATGTATTATGTAAGACATTTCAAGTTATCAGTGGTATATTATAGATCAAAATTAAGGTGAATCAACAATGGATGGATAAAAGTTACAAAGTATAAGATGGGATTAGGCAGTCATTCGTAAGATGAACAGTAATGAGGAAGCATTAAAGGACTTAGATTTATACATATAGGATAAGCAGCGAAAGAGTAACCTGGATTTGGGTAGCAGATCTCGGTAATAATAAACCGAAGTAAATGTTATGGTATAGTATAACCTACCTAGATGTAGTAAAGCCATAAACATAGATAGTTGAGGCTATTAAACAAGATATATCAATAGTCGTAAGTTTGACAAAGAACCGAGCGAAGAACTTCAATACACCTATAGATTCCAAGGGACATCTTCTCATAGGTCTGTATATGTTCAGAAAGTGAGGCCTAGAGATTGGCTAAAAGCTGGAGGAAAAAGGAGATAAGAGTCGCATAGGCGCACATACAAGGACAAAGTCACACAGACTTCCTGATAGAAGGTAGCAATAGTTACGAGATTGAGAGAATTCCGATCACAACTCATTGTGTGAGAAAGAGGCCTAAAGGGGGGAATGCCCTAGCCTAGGGATTTATTCATAGAACACTTGCCTAGATGGCAAGGACAATATTAAAGAATTCGTAAGAGCTATAGGTTATGAGACTGAAAAGTGCATCAGTCAACATTCAAGGACGAATGTTCCAGGGGGGGGGGGGAATGATGTTACACCCCATGTTTTCATATATAAGAGTACGTCGTAAGACAATTGATGTAAGCTCAGAAATGATATAATTTTTGAAAGTACATAAAGTAAGTTAATCATGTTACCTTGGAGGTTACAAATCTTTAAGATCATGAATAAAAAGTACCCAGAGGGTTGGAAAGCTTTGAAGCTAAATAAAAAATAAGTTTTAAAGTCGATAAGTTTGGAATGTTATATTACGTACTTTAGGGTGAGACTAGGGTTCTTAACCTGATAAAGAGGTTATGTTATGAGTTATTTTAGTCATATGATAGTCGTGTGTTACGTTTTGATGTCAAGCGATTTGTGGAACAAAAGTTGGCAAAGGTCATCAGAAGTTACACTCATAATGTGCTGATAATTAGGTCAGATGCAGCAAAGCTTTTCTCCTAATATGCTTGGAATTACAGAATGATCCACATATCAAATTGAAGATCTACGAGTCTAGTTTCTAACTCATTAAACCGTTCTTCGATACAACATTGGATTAGAGAGATATTCGCATTTTTGAAAGAGTGCACAGCAGATCCCAATGAGACCCACTTTGGCGGTAGTCGACCCACTTCACTTTAAAAACTATTTGGACGACCTTTATTTCTCATTTTTCGACTTGACCTCGTCCCTACACTCCTCCTAACTCTCCTAAACAGATACCATAATGGTTTGAAGTGATTCCAAAGTGATTACATCATATATCAACATAAAACGTTAGTTCTAGTGAAGAACAGCACCTCTCCAAGGTTGTGTTGTCATTAAGGATAACTGTGGGCTGTGTTTGGATGAAATTTCAAGTTGTTGATACTGGATAAGATGAGTATAACAGCCTACTAATTGTGCTTAAGCTTGCTTGTATGGTGGTTAAGCTGTTAGGCTGATAAACTACAAGATAGTACTTGGATTAGCTTGAGACGTTGTTGTTCGTGATGGATTGATTTGAAAGTTGCTCTTATGGACTTTAAGTGGCTAGAAATTATGGAAAATAAGTTGGCTATGATATTTTTAGTATGTTTATGTTGGTTTTATATGTCAATCTTGTTGAGGAAATTGGTAACTAGAAACAAAAATGGCTATAAAACACTTGGAAGTTTTCCACTGTGATATTATCTTGTATTGGGCTATTTTGGGTAACTTTGAAATTGAGTACAATGTTGGAAATCCTTTAAAATGAATTGGTTATTATACTGGATATATTACTAAGTTCATGAATGAATGATAATGGGGTTTAAGGGTGCTAAAGGGATTCAATCAGAGCTTGCCGCTCGTCGTGATATGTTGTTGACTTCTTAATGAAATATTCTGTACCCTATTTTAGATATTGTTCTTATTGTATTGCTCTAGTTGTTGTTGTTGGTATATGGTATCGGAGGAGGCCCTTGTTACAGGGGATATGCCCCCCAAATTTAAATAAACGAGCTACTAGTTTAAGTTGCGCACTTAGCCTTTACTCAGCACTGATTTTGAATCTCCTTATGCTATGGTAGATTGAGTTGTGTTGTTTGAAGAATTGCTTGGAAGGTATTAAAGACTCTACAGTTAAGGTATGTTAAGGTTATCCCTTCTTTCCTTTTGGCATGACCCATATGATAAAAACGAAACAAGCAAACGCGCAACTTTCATAAATGACTCTATTCATAGAAGTACTTGGGGTGCCTATGTTCTAGAGTCCCCATGTGTCCTATTATTATATAGTCTATTCATGGGCATTAGAAAATACGTAAGTTGAAAAATTTTATCCGAAGGCATAATGATCTTGTGACATTTCTAGAGATCTTATTGACTTACTTCATTATGCATTGCATTCATTTATACATGTACATTGACCCATGACCAGATGGCGTTATATACACGTATATTATATGTATATGTGGTATGGGGAAAGATTATGGAATTATATATGCACCACCACCTAATCAGCTGGTATATGTTGATGATTTCGCCCACAAAGGCCAAAATGATATGATGGGATGCCCTCAGAGGCTTGATGATGTTATGTATGCATATACTTATGCATGGTATTATCACGCCTCGACATCGGGGAGCGCGACCGACGCTCAATCGAGATCACCCGGTCAAGCAAGCCCTCTTGATACTTTCTACCGGAACTTACCTATGAATAAAGAGAAGATATAATTCATCAATTGGACCATGATAAGATCATATGAGCAACACCAATTCATTACCATTAGTTACGTCATTTATAAGTCTCCAAAATATTACATGACACATTCATAGTTTTGAAGTGGAAACATGTGATACAATTATAACATTATTAGTTTGACTTTACCAACACCAATATACAATCCACACTATGTCTACTGAGCCTTTAACGGATACAAAAGTGTACCGTGATAGTGCTGGCAACAATGCCCCGACTATACCTCAAACATAACACAAGGAAAAAGAGATACACGACCCCGAAATGAAGTGGGGCTCACCAAGCCAGCTGGGAAGAAGGTGTACCGCTATCACTGATCAATGCCGCCTGCTATGGAACCGCCTGCATCCATCAAAGATACAGCACCCCGGCAAAAGGGATGTTAGTACATATGGAATAGTACTAGTATGTAAGACTAAACGCACTCTCAATAGAACGAGGAACAATACAAGAGAAACATTCATAGGAGCAATGGAAGCCTCAAACAATACCAAAGCATCAAGTTAGGAGCAAGATAAGTTCTTAAGTAAATCTCAATATTTTAGGTTAGGAGTTCTTTAGTACCGATATATCACTGTGAATTTAGCATAGAGTTTGATCATAGCCTGATCGGCTATGTCGTCTTACCCAAAGACATCCAATCACAATCACAATCACCACCATGTGCGCGGCATGGCGTCTGATCTCTACCCGATCAGCAACCACAATGCCGTGTGGATTGACATCACCCTCTGCTAGCAATCATCTCATCCCAATTAAGGGGAATAATCTCAACACATTAATCTCATCCGATTTAAGGGGAATAATCTCAACACATCAATCTCATCCCATTTAATGGGAATATTCTCAACATATTAGTACGGGGATTTAACCCTCAATCACTCCTACACCGGTACATGTAATTTCGGGGTTAGGTTATTTCAACCTACCCTTCCTCGGAGACTAACTTTACTCCCAAAATATTTATTATATAAAGGATTTTCAGCTCATTTCATAATTGTTTACAGATCTATTCATTTCATTTGCACTAATGGCCATAAATGTAATATCATTCTTGGTACATTGGCCGTATTTCATATTTCATGCTTACCTCTTTTCACTTTCAAACATCATCATGGATTGTCAACAATAAGGCATTTCTAATCAAGACTTTAAGTACACATATGAGAAATTAAGAGTCTTAGCACATTGAGTTTTCCTCCACAATTTGACATGATAACTTGCAATTGAAACATGATTCGAATCCATAACACTTTAATACGCAACCCATACTTTGAACACCTTCTCGAAGGATAACATAATATGATAAGAGCATTCGGAACACATTTTGAACATATATCATTCGACATAAAATTTATTCGGAAGTCAAATTTATAATGAATAACTCGGAACGTGAGAAATAAGAACTTGGCCCATCATACTTGAGACTTACGAGAACATCTTGGGATTCCATTCTAAGAGAGAAGTTTAGCCAACATACCTCGCTTTGAGCTTTCCTTAAATTACTATTATCATCCGAAAATCCTAGAAACTTCGATCTATTTAGAGACATGATAAAATTGAACCATAATTAGAAAGATATACGTAGGTTCAGCTCATTTATGTATTTTATCAAATGCTAGGCGTGCGTTGTTATTTCAAGGTTCTTATATGGTGGATTCCTTCATCCCACAATCTAATATTTACCCATTTGATCTCAACAACCTTTTCACAAACCTTGACGGTACACGCATGCATAAATATCACTCTCATACCCAAGAATCACACTCCCCATTACCCGTCTTCTACCCCAAATTCGAAATGGAAAGCTAGGGCTAGAACCTTACCTCTTTAGAAGACAGCTAGCATGGTTTACTTGTTAATTCTCCAAGACTTGAGCAAGGATTGACGAACAAATAGCTTAGGGACTCCTTCTCTCACTCTAAAGTACTTTCCTCTCTCTAAAATAGAAGTTTGAACCTTCTAAAATAACCCCCAAGGTTGTTTTGGAAAAATGAGATATGCTTATAAAATTAGAAAATATACCCTCTGAACTCAACTCTGCGGTCGCAAAGTGCACCGCAAATAAGGTATGCGACCCGCTAAGTGGACCGCAAAATGGTCCTCCAAAACTAGGCTGGCCTGGTCTAGTCTGCGACAGATCTGCGGCCCGCATATCAATTATGTGGTCGCATAGTACATCGCAGAATCTTCCTCCTAATTTTTCTCATAGTTGTTCTGCGATGTATGTGTAGCCCGCGAAACGATTATGCGGTCGCATAGTTGACCATAAAACGACCTCCAAAATTGTCCCATTTTTCTGCTCCACTCCGTGGCGGATCTGCGCTCCGTGGAGTTGTTCTGCGGTCGCATAATGGACCGTAGAAATGCCATGTTCTACAACAATTTTCCTTCAACTCCGTGACGTACTGTGCAACCCAAAAAGTCTGTACCGCGGCGAGCTAACCTCCAACACATAAGCCTACCTCGGCACCACAAAACCCCGGGTTCTAGGTAAAATTTTTATGGGGCCTTACATCCCTCCCCCGCTTAGGATCATTCGTCCTCGAATGAGGTTGAAAATCAACCATCAACATCCAATATGATTCAGCTATTACCTCATACACCAGCAGTTCCAAATTTTTACTAACTCCCTAAATTTCCAAATATTTCGGTAGAGTTTCCCCTATAACTAGGCCTATCCACCTATCAGAGAATCCCAGAAACAAATCCTAACAGCATATACAAAATCCAACGACGTAACATAACATGAAAATAACACCAACTATGGCCTCATAAGCAATATACTACCAGAAAGGAACACCCTTAACATCAATTATACAAGTGATACATAATTCATAGAAGGTAAGCTCTTAACATTTTCATAGAACACAACTACCTAAATATATAGTTATTTAAACAAATGAGTGTACATCTTCTTCATCTCTTTCTCGGCCTCCTAGGTGGCCTCTTCAACCTGTTGGTTTTGCCATAGCACTTTCACAGAGGCAATCTCTTTATTTCTCAGCTTTTGAACGTGCCTATCGAGAATGGTAACTAGAATTTCTTCATAATTCAATTCCTAATTAACCTCATTGTCTCAACTGGAACAATGAGTGTCGGGTCTCCAACTACCTTCTTCAACATAGACACAAGAAACACCGGGTGCACTAGGGAGATCTCTAGAGGTAGCTCAAGCCTGTAGGCCACCTGACCAATCCTTTGAATGATTTTGTACGGTCCGACATACCTCGAACTCAATTTCCCTTTCTTACCAAACCACATTATACCCTTCATGGGGGAAACCTTAAATAATACCTAAGCATCCTCTTTGAACTCCAAATCCATGCGATGTACATTCGAATAGGACATCTGATGACTCTGTGCAGTTTTAAACCATTTCGTAATGGTCTTAACCTTCTCCATAATCTAATGCACGAGTTCTGGCCCTATCAACTCTGCTTCCCTAATCTCAAACCACCCAATGGGAAATCTAGATCAACTACCATATAGAGCCTCGAGCCATCTAAATGCTAGCATGATAACTGTTATTGTAAGCAAATTCTATGAGCGGCAAATGATCATCCCAGCTACCCTTGAACTCAAGAACACAAGCGCGCTACATATCCTCAAGCATCTGAATAGTCCGCTCTGCTTGCCCGTCGGTCCGTCGATGGAAGGCTATACTAAGAATTACCCGAGTACCCAAACCTTGCTGAAATTTCTTCCAAAACTTAGCTGTGAATTATGCCCCTTGATCTGAGATAATAGAAATCGGAGTGGCATGTAACGTGACTATTTCCTTGATATACAACTGAGCATACTGATCTATTGTGTCGGTAACCTTAACAGGTAAAATGTGTGCTGATTTTGTGAGTCGATCCACAATCACCCAAATCGAGTCGAACTTGCGAGGAGTGCGAGGTAGTCCTACCACAAAGTCCATATTGATCATCACCCAGTTCCACATTGGTGTTCGGGCTTCACTTGCTAACAATTTGGACATCTTGCCACAAAGTCCGCTACATTCCTCTTCATATCATTCCACCAGTAGGCTTCCTTAAGATCATGATACATCTTTATAGAGCATGGGTACACGGAATACCTAGAAGTGTAAGCCTCGGTCATGATTCTTTCCCGGAGACCATATACATTTGGAATACATTATCGCCCTTGGTACCTTATTGAACCATCATCCATGCCAAGAGAAAAAGTCGTGGTTTTATTTTTATGAATCCCCTCCTTCAACTGTACCAACAACGAATCGTCGTATTGCTTCTTCTTGACTTACACCACAAGCGATGATTCGGCCCAATTTTCCACAATCACCCCTCCTTTACTAGAGTCTGCAAGACGAACACCCAAACTATCCAACCGATGAACATCCTTGGCCAACGACCATTGATATGGCTATAAGTGAGCCAAACTACCCATAGATTTAGGGCTAAGAGTATACATCACAACATCAGCTTACCCCGGATGATATAGGATATCGATGTCGTAGTCCTTAAGTAACTCAAGTCATCTTCTCTACCTCAGATTCAATTCCTTCTACTTGAAAATATATTGAAGGCTCTTATGATCCGTGAATATATCCTCATGGACCCCATACAAATAATGACGCCAAATCTTAAATGCGGAAACCATCGCCGCAAGCTCTAAGTCATGTGTTGGATAGTTCTTTTCATGATTGTTGAGTTGCCTAGAGGAATAAGCGATCACCTTGTCATGATGCATCAATACACACCCAAGTCCGATCCTTGAAGTACCATAAACCCATTTGTACCCTCCGGTAAGGTCAACACCGATGGCGTAATCAATCTTGATTTCAACTCTTCGAAGCTCTTTTTACAAGTATCTGACCATTGGAACATAACTGCCTCTTGCATCAATTTAGTCAACAGAGAGGCAAGAGTAGAGAACCCCTCGACAAAGTTTCTGTAATACCTAGCTAAGCCAAAGAAACTACAAATCTCTATTGGAGTTGTAGGTCTAGGCCAATTTTTCACAGCTGCAATCTTCTGAGGATCAACCTTAATTCCTTCTCTGGAGATGACATGACCCAAGAATGTGGCAGATTCAAGCCAAAACTCACACTTCGAAAACTTTGCATACAACTTGTGTTGATATAGAGCCTGCAACACTATATCGACCTGCTCGGCATGGTCCTCCCAACTTCATGAATATACAAGAACATTGTCAATGAACAATATCACAAAGGAGTCGTGATAACGCTTGAAGACACGATTCATAAGATACATGAAAGCTGCCGGGGCATTTGTTAGCCCAACAGACATCACCAAAAATTCAAAGTGCCCATACCGGGTCCTGAAAGCTGATTTCGGAATATTCTTCTCCCTCATCTTCAATTGGTGATACTCGGATCTTAAATCAATTTTGGAGAAGTACTTGGCACCCTTCAATTGATCAAACAAGTCATCTATCCCTGGCAGTTGATACTTATTCTTGATCGTGACCTTGTTGAGTTGCCGATAGTCAATACACATTCTCAGTGACCCATCTTTTTTCCATACAAAGAGGACCGATGTGCCCCAAGGCGACACACTCGGATGGATGAAACCCTTCTCTAACAAATCCTTCAGTTGCTCCTTTAGTTCGTTCAATTCTGTCGGTGACATTCTGTATGGTAGAATAGATATAGAATGCGTGCCTGGCGTCACATCAAACCCAAAATCAATCTCCCTGTATGGTGGGATCCTGGGGGCTCATCAGGAAAGACCTCTGGAAATTCATTCACAACTGGCACTGACTCAAGTGTAGGTGCCTCAGCATCGGTGTCCGTAACCCGGACCAAATCATAAATACACTCCTTGTTGATCAACTTTTTGTTCTTAAGATAGGAAATAAACATACCCTTCGGCACCACATCACCCCCCTTCCATTCAATATCTGGCTCATTTGGAAATTCAAACTTAATGGTTCTGGTTCGGCAATCAAGCATGGCAAAACATGAATAAAGCCAGTCCATCCCCATTATTACATCAAAATCAATCATCCCCAATTCAATGAGATCGTCCATGGTATCCCGACCACGCACCGTGACAACACAATCTTTATAAACCTATGTGGCCACAATAGACTCACCAATCGGAGTAGATACAGAGACTGGCTCATGGAGCTGTTCCGATTCTATCCCAAATTCCATAGCAATATAAGGAGTGGCATAGCACCGAGTGGAACCGGGATCAATACGAGCATACACATCATGAGATTGGGTAGTCAATACACCTTTGACAATATCTGGAGAAGCCTCCAAACTCTGACGACCCCTCATAACATGAAAATGGTTGGGTCCTCCCGAACTCTGTGCACCATCCCTAGATGCACCATGCCCGGCTGGTGCTGGAGTGCCTCGAGCTGGAGGAGGTGATGCGGATACAGTAGCTGCAGAACTGGCTGGTTGTGTCGTACCCCTGCCCACACTCTGGCGGGATGAACGATAATCTCTCTGAATGTGACCCCTCATACCTCACCTTTGGCATATGGGTAGGTCCATGTAGCACACCCCTAAGTGCATCTTCCCACACCTAGGGCATGAGGGCCTCCGCTGCTGCTAGAATCTCCCACCAGATTGACCCTGATGGCAGGATCCCATGTTGCCATGATCGGGCCTAAAACAACTCCACTGCTTTTGTCTGGGCCTTGATGGCTGAGCACTGATTGAAGACTGAGCAAAGGACTGGGATGGCCCTGATGACCCTCCCCTACATACCGACTTGCCACTACCACCACAACCATAAGAACCACTAAAGTTGCTCGCAGACCGGGCCTTACTGCTACCCTCTCACTTCATTCCATTCTTCGATTTACGGGTCTCTGTGGCATGAGAAAACACCACCATCTTCCCATAGTACATATCAAAATTCAAGGTTGTTGTAGCCGCCTCATTAATAACCAAGGGGCTGAGGCCTTGCACAAACTGGTGCACTCTAGCCTTTATAGTGGGAAACATGTAAATACCTTACTTGGACAGGTGCGCGAATCTCATATGGTACTCCCACACACTCAGGCTACCTTGCCTCAGGCTTTCAAACTCAAGGGCACAAGCCGCCTTAGTCTTGGCAGGAAAGAAATGATCAATGAAGGCATTAGCAAACTCACTCCACCTCGTAGATCCACGTCCAATCCGCACTCAATAGTCAGTGAAAACGGTCTTTGGAAAAATAGTACCCAGCAAGAGTCGGGGTCGATTTCCACATGGATCTGCTATGGGTGTCAAGGGTATACACTTGACGAAAGCAAATGGAACAACTAAATTGCACTTCCAAAAAATGGTTTTGATTTCTAATTCTACTTTTCCCCTAACAATTATAATCTAAGAGAAGAAACTAAAAAGCGAATGATTGTTTTTGGGGTTTTTCCAAATAGTTAAAAAGCCTAGAGATGTGACCTTAACCTAAGTGTTCGCCTAATGGGTTAAATACGTTAACACTTATTTTGTTTATTGGGGTGTATTATTGATCTCAACTCTACGTTACCCACTTAATACCTTTCGATCATAGAGTGATTTTGCCCAATTTGACTTTCTCAAGCCCAAATGTGTATCAAACTAAATAGTTGATATGAGCTCAAGTCGAGTTCTCGCTATCACTAGTTTGAACCCTTTAATTATGCTAATCAAACCCTTAATTAGCCCAATTCATTGTTAGCTAAGTTATCTTAGACTAGGTCCCTCTTTCTCAAGTAGAGACCAAGTCAAAAAGACATGAATCAATGCTTGCAATCATTAATTCTGAAATTGAATAAGCTAAATAATCAACACACAAAATAAACAAGCGTTAAATTAAATACCCATAAGGTTTACACACTTGGGTTGGGTCACAACCATAGTAAGAATCTAGCTACTCAAAGTGAGAAATGAAGAAAACAAAGAATAAATGCGAATTAGACTCATAATCTAAGATTAAAATGATAAAATATGATGTTTGAATCCTAAAATAGTCACAAACTTTCTAATATAGCAAAATATAACGGCTACAACAACTCAAACTTCGAAACTTGACCTAAAATGTGGATCTCGTCTATTTATAGTAGCGCAAAATTTGCTGGCAAAAATGCCCCTCGGGAGGTTCTGCAGCCGAACAATTCTATGTGCGGTCCGCAGATTGCTTCAGCTGGCAGGGTCTTGGATTCTGCAGACAAAGCATCTTTTGCGGTCGCACAATTTCTGTGCGGTCCGCACTTCAGCAAGGATTCAGGTCTTAGTCTTTTGCACAATTCTTGTGTGGTCACGCACGTAGTTAAGTGTGTTGGTACCAAATGAAGCACGATTAACTCTTCGAGAATGACTTGATTAGGTCTTTTTATTCATTACTACTACTATTATTACCTAAACACAAAAACAAACTCATTCCCTTAAGGAGGTTGTCATGCCATACATCGTTGGGACGAGTCACCCGGTTCACACAAAAACTACCTTTGGAAAGAACCGTGGCATTAAGAAAACCAAAAGCTTATTATGTAGATAAAAAGAAGCTACTTACTTAACAAAACTAGAACTAATATGGAAATATTAAAGAAGCTAATGATCAATAACTACTAAAGATAGAATAAATATACATAAGAAGAGAGATAGAAGATAGATAAATACAAATACAAAAAGAAAGAGTATTATCAAATTATTATAGCCCAAATTGTATCCAAAATGTACCTATGCATCAAATAAACTCTACCCCTGAATAAAAGTAAGCACTGTCCCCAACGCTTTTCAAAATAAGAATAAATGAGGAGAGGGTGAAGAAAACTCCTTAAGGATCCTTGGATATCTCAGTGGCCCCATCAATGTCATCTCCCTCAGGATCAGCAAACTGTATCTCATCATCATCAAATCCAGGCGTGGCTGGGTTGTCTAACATAGCACGTACTGCCTCAGCAGTGTCGGTAGTAAGGTTTGGCTCCTCAGACTAGCCAGCTAGTGCTACCGGTGCAGATGGTGCTGAAGGATCTGAGGCGGACTGGTGCGGGTCAAGTAGCATATCAAAAGGCAGGTCTCCAGCTGTGGGAACTCTAGTTATCTCCTTTCGAAGCTTGTGCATTGATTTCTCTCTTGCCTAGGACTTCCTCATCTTCTTTACTTCCTTACCGAGCTCCTCAATAACTGACCTGTGTTGTACCAAGGTGTCCATGATAGTCTTCTAGTTCTCTACAATCTTTTTAGTGTTTCATCAATGTCAGAGGGAGCATTTGGTGCACGAGAAGTGGATTGCACTGCAACAGTACTAGACAAGTCATACAGCTTTGAAGTAGTTGTTTGCATCATGTTGTTGAGACTCGCCAGTGTTTGGGAGATTCACAACGCAGATAGTGGAGTTGAGGGCATGTGTACTGGCCTCAGAGCTACCCTAGGAGTTGTGGTAGGAGCTGGAGTAGGGGCTGGAGTGGGAGCTACGGATGATGGCGGAGGCATAGCAGCGGGCACTGGACGAAGGCTCAGCAGATGTGGAAGGAAGATCAGATGTCTCAGAAACTACCACTACTGGCTCATTAGACTAGCCTATGGTGGTAGAAGACTGGACTTTCTTCTTTGGGTTGCTCGCATCAATTAGTGAATACCGGTCAAATGGCTTCTCGGCTTCACCTTGGTATCAAAATCTCTCGACTCTACCTTTGCATCAGTGAAAGGTACTCTATGATAGTGTTGAGATATGGGTAGGCCGAGCTGTCTTGCCGTGCAATCACTGAAATGTTGGCCAACATCATGCCACCCACATTATTTGGGTACCCGGACATGATGGAAGCCATAAGAACTGCCCGAGGGATAGGAAGTTGAGTCTTATTCTAGCCTGGGTCCAATCTGCTGCAGACAAAAGTTTGCCACCCCTTCGCCTCAAAACTAAAAGTGCTCCGGTGGATGGGAACCTCAGCAGTGATCCATGGTGGTCGTGGCCCTGGTGGTGCTACGATCTTAACTATCTAAGGTCGGACTTCCTCCTTCATTGCGCACTTTTACAGATACTCCTTTGGCTCAACATCCTCGAATCCCAAGTACGCATTTAGTGTATGCTGATCAAACCTCACCTTAAGATTGCGTACTTTGGCCATGTTTGTCCCTTTCTTTATATGAGCAACATTGGCATAGAATTCCCAAACGAGGTATTCTTTGGCATCCTCCACTCTCTCGGTGAACTACATCCAACATTTTTGTGCCCTGAATTGCCTCAAAATTGCCGGGTTGTATTTCTCCAAATCCTTCAACAGAAATTGTTGCTCAAGAGTTAGCGACCTCACTGGCCACCACATACGAAAACTGGTGAAGGCGCCCAAGCTAACAAAACGATCCTCCTAAACCACTTTCTTCTTTGATCTTTCAAGCCGTGTAGCTGTAGTGTCTCCTCATCTACCATCATCGGGGATGTCAAGTATAACATGTGCCTCGGGGACTAGTGCAGCTGATGGCTCAGAAGTCTGGCTAACACTTTTCGACCCCTCGGAGGTTCTGTGAGATGAAGATGGCTCGTCTCTGAGTTGGTATCTCCCCTGCAACCTTGACTGTGTGGCCGTCTGCTCCTCGTGAACATAGGCTGAGTTGCCCTCTGACAACTCCCTACACGGGACATAGGAGCTAGACTCGGAGAGGTCTGCACCTCTCCCTCTGCCGGTTATTGTTTTCTTTCTTATTATCTTGGGCTGGCCAAGGGGCAAGGCACTTTTGCCTTAACCCCAAGAAGATTCACCTCTCCTATTTAAAGTGTCGCCTCGGCCTGTTTATCGAACCATTGTCTGTATCAAGTGGAGGAGATTTTTAGTTGCAATTCATAGTTCAAACACATATAGGAGACATATAGGTAGGGGAGATACAATTGGACACAGTGGGGTTGTGAACTTGTGTCATGCTTGCAGGATAAGGGATTTGCGGTCCGCAAAATTCTGTTGTGCGGTCCGCACATTTGAGATTGCGGCCGCACTTCTGAGTCCTAAAATTGTAAACTCTCTGATGACAGAGAAATGGTCAATCTGCGGCCGCAAGAGGAAATCTGTGGTCCGCACAATTTGACTTGCGGCCGCAGATTCCTGCCTCACATAAGTTTCTAAAAATCCATATCTGCGGATCGCACAATTCAAGTGCGGCGGCAGAATTCAAACAATTACGAGCAGACAACTTTTTATTCTAAGATTTTTTAATTTCTTGAAAAAATAGGCATTGTAACATTGTAAAATGAAATTTCACTAAACCAATCCCAGTAGAGCATGTATCAAGTTAACGCAATTCAGATCTACCCCACATGGACACATAATTGAACCGTAATAACAGATGGCCTAAAAAGAACTTGAAATCTACAAATGAAACTAACACACAAAAAAAATAACGTGAAATTGAAGCATACTAGATAGAGTGAGTGCAATGAGTGACTAATCGATGTGGTTGTATGTGTGGACAGTGGAAATCTCCAAGAACATTTAGCAGGGTAATAGTGTTTTGTTCAAATTGTGAAAAGGGTAAAATGTGGCTCTTATTCTATTTATACCAGAAATTTTGAGAAGGGAGAAGAGACGACTGCGGCCGCATATTTTCATGTGTCGTACTTACCCTACCACCTGGGTGAATATTCTCAGAACCTATTCTGCTGTCTGCATATTTTCAGGTGCGGCCACAGATTTCACGTGCGGTCACTGATCGATCTTTGCACTGACAAGATTAAACTTTAGAGACTTGATATTTTTGATGTTTCAATTGTGCGGTCCATAAGAGAAATGTGCGGCAGCAATGCTCATCTGTTATGGCACATAAAAATGTGCGTAGTCCGTACTCTTTTGAACACTTAGCTATATTTCCATCCATAATTCTTGTAAGTCACACTCATCCTGTAGCATACTTCAAATCAACTTAGAATACAAATAACACCTAATTACAAAAAGAAAAATAAAAAGAACATGGGTTGCCTCCCAAGAAGCGTCTGATTTAACGTCGTTGCACGACACAAAAAATTCTCAAATGAAGTGAATGACCGCCACCACGTGGCTATCTCAATACTTTCCCAAGTACTGCCTGATCCAGTGGCCATTGACTCGGAATACTTCATTGTGTTTGTTCTTCAAGTCTAATGCACCAAAAGGTATCACACCAATAATTTCAAAAGGACCACTCCACTTGGATTTTAGCTTACCGGGAAACATCCTCAATCTTGAGTTAAACAACAATACAAGATCGCCAACCTTGTACTCTTTATTCCAAATGTATTTATCATGAAGGTATTTCATCTTTTCTTTGAACCGGGATGAACTCGCATAAGCATGGTACCTGAACTCATCCAATTCATTCAAATGTGCAACCCCCAAGTTAGCGGTTACATCCTAATCTAGATTCAACTTTTTTTAGAGCACACACCGCCTTGTGCTCTAGTTCTATCGGAAGATGACAAGCTTTCTCGAACACCAACCGGTATGGAGATATAAAGCCGTCCAATAAGCCCATAATGCATCATCAAGTTCTTGGACCAATCCGTGCGATTAGCATTCACCATTTTGGACAAGATACTCTTTATCTCCCGGTTGGAGACTTCCACTTGCCCGCTAACTTGTGTGTGATAGGGAGTCGTGACTTTATGAGTAACACCATACTTGCTAAGTAAAGTGTCGAAAGCCTTGTTGCAAAAATGTGACCCCCATCGCTTATAACTACACGTGGAGTGCCAAACCTTGCGAAAAGATTCTTCTTCAAGAAAGCCACCACACTTCTCGCCTCATTGTTGGGTAAAGCAACAGCCTCAACCCATTTGGACACATAATCTACCACGACCAAGATGTATGTTTCCATGAGAACTCACAAAAGGGCACATGAAATCTACCCACACATCAAAAATATCAATCTCCAAAATGATTATGAGAGGCATTTTATTTTTCTTTGAGATTCCACCGGCCCGTTGACAATCATCACATCTTTTCACTAACTCACTAATATCTTTGTAAGAGTAGGCCAAAAGAAATCACAACTAAGTACTTTGGTTGCTCGCTCCACCATGATGACTACCATATGGCGAAGAATGACAAGCCCCAAGAATTTTACCTTGCTTTTCTTCCGGTATACATCTTCTAATCACTCCATCTGTACAAATCTAAAAATATGTGGTTCATCTCAATAATAATCTTGATAATACCGTTTGAGTTTCTTCCTTTGGCTTGAAAAGAACTCATCCGGAATGATTCCACACTCAAGAAAATTTGCTAAGTCCGCGAACCATGACACCTCTTTTATTGAAATTGTCAAGAGTTGCTCATTGGGGAAGGAGTCATTGATTTCAAGATCATCATGCGGCCTCCCCTCCTCCAAACGGCTCTAGTGGTCCGCCACTTGATTTTCACTACCTTATCTATCTTGGATATCAATATCAAATTCTTATAACAAGAGAATTCATCTCATCAACCAAGCTTTGGAGTCCTTTTTGCTCATAAGATAATGAAGTACCGCATGATTCGTATGGATAATAACTTTCGCACCCATCAAGTACAGGCAAAACTTCTCAATTGCAAACACAATAGGAAGGAGCTCTTTCTCTGTAACGGTATAGTTAACTTGGGCACTATTCATGGTCTTACTAGCATAGTAGACCGGATGGAAAATCACTACAAGAAACATTGCCTTTAAGGAAGTGAATAATGGTTACTAAAGATCCAAATCTAGTCCTAATAAATCAATTGCGACGGGAAAAAGCTGGTCGTCACTCGTCGCAATAGCTTCCACCGCTAAAGGTCTACAACGACGGTTTAAAAACCTGGTCTTTAAATATTTTTAGAGACGAGAGAAACATCTAGTCGTTAAATACTTATAGAGACCTCGTCCCTAGTAGACCATTAACATATTATTCCAATAGATATTTTTTGGTCATTAAACACTATTAGAGACCAGCCTTTCCGTCCCTAATAGACAATTAATATATTATGAAAAATATATATTTTCCAGCCGTTAACACTTTTAGCGACTAGCTTTTAACTGGTCGTAGATTATATTTTAGAAACGAGCCCCACTAGTCCCTATTTAAAATAACTGCAATTACTTTAACGACCGTATTTCTGGTCTCTTATTAACCACAACTAGTCCTAAAGCTCGATGTCTCAGAAAAGTTATTTTTATAAATAAATATCAATTTGCTACAAAAAATTCTTGGTATAAAAAGATATTAATTACAATGTTAACATCCCATCATGTTAGTTTCAATATTTGCTCAACACCTTAACAAAAATACTTAGCTAACATCATGAGTTAGACAACGATATCAAGTTTTACATAACATTCCTAGCAAAATAATAATGAGCTTGTGTATCTTCCAAACTTGCATTCTTGTACCTTCAATCTTCAAAACCTGTAAGTATAAAATTTTAAAATATGATGAATAACTATTGGTAAAATAATATATGTAAAATTACACTTGAAATGGCTAAATTGCTTAGCCCAAAAGAGATCTAAATTCATCAGGTGTTATCCAACAACATCAACAAGGCTGCAAAAATATAAGAAAAATTAATTAGAAAAGTTTTGGGATGGTAAATCAAACTTTGATTCGAAAAAATCCGGCACTTTATTCTTTTGTTTTTTACTATTCATGCTTTAGATGAAGATGCAGAGTAACACAATGTTGAAGAAGATCTACAAGATTCCAAAGATAGTGTCATAGAAATCAGACAATAGAAGTAAGATGCAGCCACTGAAGGAGAAACTTCCGAGTACCATAAATCACTTTTACACCATATTTGTGCCTAATGTATTCATTTCAAGTTGTCGAGGCTACTTCAAGAATGAAATGTCATTAATTCACAACTGTTAGCATGTTGATATTCAGTACATGTTTAAAGATTATGCGATCTTCTTAATATATCAATCTATGCAAGATATCAACAACATGTAAAACAAACTTATTTGAATGTAAGAGTTCTTCTGTAGTAGCTACTTAAAACTTTAAGCAACACGATATCGTGCAAGAAGTGTCTCATCGATAATTAGCCTAAACTAGGCCTATACAACTTTGCAAGAACATAACTAATACTAACTTTGGCATGTTAATCATTTTGGAACATTATGGTCTGGGAATTTATCCATACGTGTCCTGGAAAGGCTTAGGTAAAGTAAAACGAAGTCACAAGTATGTTTTTTTCTGATAGAAACTTTAAACTACAATATAAGTTCAATACAGCTCTGCAATTAGAAATCTCTACATAGTACATAATTGGTAGTTTGGTGCTATCACCCAGCATCATTTATCATAAACATGTGCAAGTGTCATTTGTCACTTATTGATGAAATAAAAAATATCAACAGAGGAAAAGCTCTTCGTCAACTCTTCAGAATCTAAGTTTGCAATGTTAGCAGCATTATAATATGTAAAGGAATCACTATAAGACAGCTTTCAGAAGAAGTATGCTGATGGTGTGAAACATCTTTAGATTTTGAAATGCCTTTTTAGGTGAAAATGCACTTCTGTCTGTACCTTTACTCCACTTTGATATGCTTACATGTGATTACTCTTGCCACTAGGTGTATATGCCTTAAACCCCACACATCAAAGAGTCTCCCTATCCAACACTTTTTATGCATACCCATGAAGAACGCTCTTATTAAATTGCCAATAGAGCAAACAAAACAACGAGAAATTCTATTATCTTTTTCTGCATTCATTTTTCTTTGTTTGATAAAATCTGACAAAATACCTGGATAAATTTACAGAGCAAAATACGATGCCACATCAAAAGTTTTGAAGTCTTAATTATATATAATACTTGTCTGACCCAATAAGTGTACAATTGGACAAACAGTGCATGTCAAACAGCCCAAAAGCATAAAGAAAATGTATGTGTATCTAGAATTGTTATATATGCAGCACATGGATGCTTCAGAGAAGCTCCTGACCCCGGCTAATGTAACAAGAAATACAGCAAATCAGACTCAACACGGAATGAGCGCTTATTTAAAGAGCAGGCAGTAGAATGGATTTAGTAAAGCATATACTTCCATCACTAAAACACTTGACGCATTTTAACCACCTAATACTTTTGGATTTTCATTTAAATAACTAACAAAATTCAGCCTTCTTTATGCTGTTTTCCTTACAATGTGGCAAGTAATATCTCTTGCCATGGTGAACAGAAACTTGGGCACACAACTCTTGGATCAATGATGATAGAATTAGTTGTGATAAAAGAATCCCAATACATGTGGTATATTGATGGGATTCTTCTGTTTACTCATAGTTTACTCGCTAGTCAAATCAAACAACTGATAGAATCTATAAGTAGAAGTGACTATATGTAAATCAACAAAAAAAAATTAAAAAGTAAGGAATATTATTACTAACTTGGCCAGCAGACAAAAATAGTGGTCATTCAGTTGAAACGGGCGATGGCGTAGGCGAGACATGCGATTATTGAGTAGCGAAGAATTACCTTATTTTCTTTATTTCTTTCATCTCATTTTCTAAGGAAGACAAGCGATCATGTAGGGATTTGTTTTCCTCGTTCAAAGATTTGTTTTCCTCTCGAGTTTGAACGTAGCGCGGACAGTAATTTATCCTTTGAAGAAGTGCCACCTTTCAAGTCTTTCACCTTTACTCCACCCCCAAAGCCAAATACATGGCTACGAGTTTGAGGTCCACAATATTTTTCTACTATCTCTATGCTAGGTAGAGATGGATCCGACGAACAACTTCTTCAATCTAAGCCTACAAAACATATGAAGAAATTTTATATCAAAACCCATAATAATTTCAAATCATTTACATATTTAATTTACCAAACATACATGTTTCTCAATTGCTTCAGGTTCAACAAGCTTGTTATTTTTCTTACGAGTCTCAAAGAAAATTATTGTCAAGTCGGTGGATTGCCATCTTTTCCGCCCTTTACGTCAAAGGCAAACATGTCAAAAAATACCTCTTAAATATTTTCTTTAGGAAAATAGATATTTTATGATAATATCTTTTGATAAATAATCTCTCGAATAGGTTTGCTACCCATATGATGAAGCATCTTCAACTTAGCTCGTTTTGCTGCATTCCTGTTGCTTCTTGCCTTTGTGAAACAATAAGCTTAAATATAATTATTGTAATAAATTTAAATAATACACAGGTTTGATTCCAAGTATAGAGCAAAAAAAATATTTGGTGTCAGGGAAGGAATCAGACTGCAGATGCTTTGGCAAAATAGACTATTAAATCACTGGGCATACCTGAAAATGTTTTGAAGAAAAATGTTCCTTTACTAACCGCTCCCATTCTTTCTTGTCTACACCCTTTGGAATATTCTTAAGACCATGTTAGATTGGCTTATCCTTCACATATTTTGCATGTAAGTGTCCTCTCCATTTATTCCATAGCTCTTTCATCCATCCCAAGATATGATCGCGATGATCATTCATGTCAACACTCTCAAATTTATCCTACAATAATCAAAATATTGGTTGATTATATGCATCGCAAGATACTATCAGCAAAATGATACAATTCTCAATTCCTCTTCAGTTATGAAGCTACCATGAAGCCTTTTCAGTAATAACAGAAAAAGAGAATGAAAAACAATTCACCTACATTGCTGCACTTTTTGCAAGAAAGTAAAAAAGAAAACTTCTCCTAGCTTTCAAGACTTCTAGTTTCAAGTATTATTTTCATCTAAGACTTGAATTTCCTCTTCGATTGTAACGATCCGGTCGGTTATTTTGAGAGTAATAGTCCCGATCCCCTATTTACTGCTTTTTCCGTATCATATTATGCTTATGTGACTTGCCGGGAGGTTTTGTTCTTGATTTGGAGTGTTTTGGGACACTTATTCCCTAAAACGGAAGCTTAAGTTTTAGAATTTTGACCGTAGTTGGAATTATGTGAAGACGACTCAAGAATGGAGTTTTATCAGTTCTGTTAGCTCTATTGTATAATTTTGGACTTAGGAGCGTTTACGAATTTATGAATTGGAGGTCTGTAGCTGAATTAGGCTTTAAATGGCAAAACTTGAATTTTTGGAAAGTTTGATCGGGAGTAAACTTTTGATATCGGGGTCGGACTCCGATTTCGGAAGGTGGAGTAGGTCCGGAATGTCGAATTTGTCTACTGTGTAAAATTTGAGGTCAATCGGACGTGATTTGGTAGGTTGCAGCATCGGTTGAGAAGTTTGAAGTTTCAAGTTTATTAGGTTTGAATTGGAGTGTGATTTGTATTTTTATTATTGTTTGATGTGATTTGAGGGCTCGACTAAGTTCGTATGATATTTTAGGACTTGTTGGTATGTTTGGTTGAGGTCCCGAGGGTGTTGGGTTGATTTCGGGTGGTTAACGGATCATTTGGAAATGTGTTGGATTGGCTGAAATTGTTGCACCTGGTGTAATCACACCTACGCCCTTTGGGCTGCAGGTGCGACCCCGTAGAAGCGGCCATCGAGCCATAGAAGTGATTTTTGGCCTGGCTGGCTGGGACCGCAGAAGCGGTCAGAGTCTCACAGAAGCGGACTCGCAAGAGCGGTGAAAGGAACGCAGAAGCGGGCGCGCAGAAATGGCCCTTGATCGCATAAGCGATTTTTGAAGACTTAAGTTAAGTCTGCACCTGCGATGGTTTTTTCGCTGGTGAGGAACCGCATAAGCGGTGAACCCCTCACAGAAGCGAGATCGCTGGGCGAAAAAAGGCTATGTTCGAGTGTTTTATCCCATTTTTATTTTGGGACTTTGAGAGCTCGGATTTAGGCGATAATTTGAGAGATTTTCAGAAGAAGCTATTGAGTAATGATTCTTAACTCATTTATAGTTATATTCCACTAATCTATCATTAATTTCATCTTTTAATTAAGGATTTGGGTTGAGAAAATTGGGGAAAACGTTGGAAAGTTCTTTAACCGAATTTTTGGGTTTTGATTGAGATTTTGGTATCGAATTTGAGTAATTTTGGTATGGGTGGACTCGTGGTTGATTGGGTGTTCATATTTTGTGACTTTTTCCTGATTCTGAGACGTGGGTCCGGGTCGACTTTTTGGGGCGATTTTTGAAATTCTTGTTAAAGTCTTGATTTCATTAATTAGATTAGTTTATTATAGTTGTATTTATAGTATGTGATGGTTTTTGGCTAGATTTGGGCCATTTAGTGTTATAAGTTCGAGGAAAAAGGCATTCTTGTTGATTGATTGAGCTTGGTTCGAGATATGTTGCTCGCCTAAACTTGTGTGGGAGAAATTCCCTTAGGATTTGGTATTGTTGTGATACTTCTGATATGTGAGCGCCGTGTACGTGAGGTGACGAGTGCGTACACGAGCTAATTGTTAAAAAATCTAGTTTTTACTGAGCAGTAACCTGTTACGTCTTAATTGAGTTATACCAGCATGTGTAGTTATCTTGTTAGCCTAATATCGCATGTCTACGTGTCTTAATTGCTTATTTAAAACCTGTACAACATACTTAGGTGATTTCATGTGTTTTCCTTAACTCGTATTTAGCCATAAACTGTAGGATTTCTTGCTGTAATTATTGTTTCCATCGATTTCGAGCTGTCTGTTTACTTTTGGAACTACGAGGTGGTACCTCGAGAGATCCCCCTGCATATTTACTTTTGGGACTACGATGCGGTACCTCGGGAGATCCCCCTATATATTTAATTTTGGGACTACGAGGCGGTACCTCGGGAGATCCCCTGTTGAGCGTTTACTTTTGGGACTACGAGACGGTATCTCGGGAGTGCCCCCCGTTGTTTATCCTTATGTGATGTGTTGTTATATTTCTGTAATTTCTCCTCGTTAAATTTCCAGTCTTTTATTACATTGCTAATTTTTATGCCTTAAATTATTATATACCAGTAGGGCCCTGACCTGACCTCGTCACTACTCTACCGAGGTTAGGCTTGGTACTTACTGGGTACCGTTGTGGTGTACTCATGCTAATCTTCTGCACATGTTTTGTGTGTAGATCCAGGTAACTCCTACCAGCCCCACTATTAGTTGTGTACTTGCTGCTGCTCTGGAGACTTCAAGGTATATCTGCCTGCGTCCGCAGATCTCGGAGTCCCCCTCTGTCCCTTTCATGTTGTTCCTCCCTTATTTCTTCTAGTTACTGATGTATAGAAGTAGGTAGACAAATTCTTAGAGCTTGTGACTTGTGATTACCAAGTTTTGGAAATATTGTTATACTCGAGATGTTGGTTACTTGTACATGCCAAGCGATATTTTCCGTTATATTGTTATATGTTGATATTAGTGGTTGTTTCTGTCTCTATTTTTTATTATTCTGCAATTGTTAGGCTTGCCTAGTCGTAGAGACTAGGTGTTCCCACGACATCTTACGGAGGGAGAATTGGGTCGTAATAAGTTGGTATCAGAGCTCTAGGTTCATAGGTGTTATGAGTCACGAGTAGGTTTAGTAGAGTCTCGCGGATCGGTAGAAAGATGTCTGTACTTATCTTCGGGAGGCTATGGAACTGTTAGGAAAAAATTTTACTTCTTTTATTCCTTGTCATGCGAAATTGTTGACTTCGGAAATCTAAACTTCTGTCTTCTATTCTCTCACAGATGGTGAGGATACGTACAGGCGGATTAGATTACCAGGCACCTGCGTCCCCTGCTGGAGTTGCGAGAGGTCGGGATCGGGGTAGAGGCCGAGGACGTCCACGTGGTGCAGCCAGAGCACCCGTACGAGCTGCTACAGAGGAGCCACCAGCAGCCCCAATTGGAGAGCAGGCACCTAAGACGCCTGTTATTGCGCCAGCTCTTCAGGAGACCCTAGCACAGTTTCTGAGCATGTTCGGTACTCTAGCTCAGGTAGGGTTGATTCCACTTGCTCCTGCCACATCTCAGGCCGGGGGAGGAGCACAGACTCCCACCACCTGTACCCTAGTACTACGGCTTCAGGTTGACTAGGTTCTAGAGATCATACCGGTGCATCCGGTAGCTCCAGTTCAGCTCGAGGTTAGGGCAGCAGTTTCTGAGCAGCTCAGGCTTGAGAGGTACAAGAAGTACCACCCTCCTACTTTTAGTGGCTTGGCATTTTAGGATGCCTAGGGTTTTCTTGAAGAGTGTCACCGTATCCTCCGTACCATGGGTGTAGCGGAGTCGAGTGGGGTTTCTTTTACTACGTTCCAACTTAGAGGAGCAGCCTATCAGTGGTGGCGTGCTTATGAGTTGGGTAGTCTGGCTGAGGTAGCTTCAATTACATAGACTTAGTTCTCGGATATGTTCTTGATGGAGTATGTTCCCCAGAGTCTCAGAGATGCATGGCGCGCAGAGTTTGAGTAGTTGCGCCAGGGTGCTATGACAGTGTCAAGTATGCAGTTCACTTCAGTGATTTGGCTAGGCATGCACCAGCCTTGGTTGCTACAATTCGAGAGAGGGTCCATTGGTTTAATGAGGGGCTCAACCCCACTATCAGGCTTAGCATGGCCCGGGAGTTGGAGATGGATATTGCATACCAGCAGGTTATGGGGATTGCTAGGAGATTGAAGAGTATGCTTGCTCGGGAGAGACAGGAGAGGGAGCCCAAGAGGTTTCGCGAGTCTGGCACTTATAGAGGTGCTCGTGCCCCAGCTACAGTTCGTCATGGTAGGGGCTATATGAGTTGCCCTATTCATTCAGCACTTTCAGCCGCCAGTGGTATTCCGGCTACTCCTAGGCCCCAGGAGCCTTATTATGCACCGCCAGTGTATAGTGTACCTTCTGCACGGGGTGCTTTCAGCGGTCAATCCAGGCGACCTGGCCCGAGCCTATCGCAGCAGTCATGCCCTCCGAGAGCTTGTTTTGACTGTGTCAACACTTGCCATGTGGTGAGGGATTGCCCTAGACTTAGGAAGGGTGAACCTCCACAGACTTCTCAGGCACCGCGTGCTCCACCGGGCCCCTAGGATATGATTACAGCACCATCTACCACTCCACCTGCTCAGCCAGCTCGAGGTGGAGGTCGGGCAGATAGAGGTCGCCCTAGAGGGGGAGGCCAGGCCAGATACTATGCCCTTGCTGCTCGTACAGAGGCAGTTGCATCCGACTCTGTCATTATAGGTATTGTTCTGGTCTGTCATAGAGATGTGTCAGTCTTATTTGATTCAGGCTCCACTTATTCCTATGTGTCATTTTATTTTGCTCCATATTTGGGCGTATCCCGTGATTTTTTGAGTTCTCCTGTTGGTGTATCTACACCTATGGGTGATTCCATTGTTGTTGACCGTGTGTATCGGTCGTGTTTGGTTGTTCTTAGTAGTTTTGAGACCAGAGCCGATTTATTATTACTCAGTATGGTAGACTTTGATATTATTTTGGGCATGGACTGTTTGTCACCCCATTATGCTATTCTTGATTGTCATGCCAAGACCGTGACGCTGGCTATGCCAGGATTACCGTGGTTAGAGTATCTAGCTTATGTGAGAGTTATTTCATTTCTTAAAGCTCAATGAATGGTTGAGAATAGGTGTGACGCGTATCTAGCTTATGTGAGAGATGTCAGTATTGATACCCCTACAGTTGAGTCAGTCCAAGTAGTGAGGTATTATCCAGATGTATTTTCAATCGATCTTCTGGGCATGCCGCACGACAGAGATAATGACTTTGGCATTGATTTATTGCCGGGCACTCAGCCCATCTCTATTCCTCCATATCGCATGGGTCCTCCTGAGTTGAAGGAGCAGTTACACGAGTTGCTTAATAAGGGCTTCATTCTGCCCAGTGTGTCACCTTGGGGTGCTCCGGTCTTGTTTGTGAAGAAGAGGGATGGTTCTATGCGTATGTGCATTGAGTATCGCCAGTTGAACAAAGTTATAGTGAAGAACATGTATCCATTACCTCGTATTGATGACCTATTTGATCAGTTACAGGGTGCCAGAGTATTTTTCAAGATTGACTTGCATTCAGGCTATCATCAGTTGAAGATTCGGGAGCCAGATATCCCAAAGACTGCTTTCAGGACTAGGTATGGTCACTACAAGTCCTTGTGATATCATTTGAGCTGACCAACGCCCCAGCAGCATTCATTCACTTAATGCATTGTGTATTCCAGCCCTATCTTGGCTCATTCGTCATTGTGTTTATTGATGATATTTTGGTGTACTCCCGCAGTCGGGAGGATCATGAGCAACACCTGAGGACTGTGCTTCAGACCTTGAGAGAAAAGAAGTTATATGCAAAATTCTCAAAGTATGAGTTATGGCTAGATTCAGTGGCATTTTTGGGACATGTAATGTCGAGTGAGGGAATCAAGGTAGATCCGAATAAGGTTGAGGCAGTGCAGAGTTGGCTTAGACCGTCCTCAGCTATAGAGATCTGGAGTTTTCTTGGTTTGGCGGGGTATTACCGTCGATTTGTAGAGGGTTTCTCATCTATTGCAGCACCTATGACCAGGCTGACCCAAAAGGGTGCTCCGTTCAGGTGGACAAAGGAGCATGAGGAGAGCTTTCAAAAGCTCAAGACAGCTTTGATTACAGCCCGGGTATTGGTATTGCGTACAGGTTTGGGGTCTCATACTGTATATTATGATGCATCACGGATTGGTCTCGACGCGGTGTTGATGCAGGACGGTAGGGTGATTGCCTATGCGTCTAGACAGCTGAAGGTGCATGAGAAGAACTATCATGTCCACGACTTTGCGTTAGCAGCTATTGTTCATGCCTTGAAGATTTGGCGACACTATTTGTACGATGTTCCTTGTGAGATCTACACAGATCACTAAAGTCTGCAACATCTGTTCAAACAGAAGAATCTTAACTTGTGTCAGCGGAGGTGGTTAGAGCTGCTTAAGGATTATGATATCACTATTCTATACCATCTCGAGAAGGCAAATGTGGTTACAGATGCCTTGAGTCGCAGGGCGGAAAGTTTAGGGAGCCTAGCATATCTACCAGCAGCAAAGAGATCATTGGCATTGGATGTTCAGGCTTTGGCCAACCAGTTTGTTAGATTGGATATTTCTGAGCCGAGTCGAGTTTTTGCTTGTGTGGTTTCTCATTCTTCTTTTTATGATCGTATCAGGGAGCGTCATTATGATGACCCCCATCTGTTTGTCAGCATGGTGATGGCAAGGAAGTCACTGTTGGAGATGACGGTGTGTTACAGATGCAGGGCAGGCTATGTGTGCCTAATGTAGATGTTCGTGAGTTGATTTTCCAGGAGGCTCACAGTTCGCGGTATTCTATTCATCCAAGTGCCGTGAAGATGTATCAGGATTTGAGACAGCACTATTGGTGGAGGCGGATGAAGAAAGACATAGTGGAATATGTAGCTCATTGCCTAAATTGTCAGCAGGTGAAGTATGAGCATCAGCGACCGGGTGGATTGCTTCAGAAGATGGAGATTCCAGAGTAAAAGTGGGAGCGGATCACTATGGATTTTGTTGTTGGGCTCCCACGGACTCAGAGGAAGTTCGATGCGGTTTGGGTGATTGTGGATAGATTGACCAAGTCAGGTCATTTCATTCTTGTGGTTACTACTTACTCTTTGGAGCAGCTGGCTCAGGCTTACATCCGCAAGATTGTCAGGCTTCATGGCGTACCGGTATTTATCATATCTAATCGGTGTACGTAGTTTACATCACGGTTCTGGAGAGTCGTACAATGTGAGTTGCGTACTCGCGTAGAGTTGAGTACAATATTTCACCCTCATACGGACGGACAATCCGAGCGCACTATTTAGATATTGGAAGATAAGTTGCGTGCGTGTGTGATTGATTTTGGGGGTGCTTGGGTTCAGTTCTTGCCACTTGCGTAGTTTACCTACAACAACAGTTATCAGTCTAGCATTCAGATGGCACCGTATGAGGCTTTGTATGGTAGGCGGTGTCGGTCTCCAGTGAGTTGGTTCGAGCCCGGCGAGGCTAGGCTATTTGGTACAGACTTGGTTTATGATACTTTGGAGAAGGTTAAGGTTATTCAGGATTAACTTCGCACAGCCCAATCCAGACAAAAGAGTTAAGCAGATCGAAAGGTTCACGATGTTGCATTCATGGTTGGAGAGCGGGTCGTGCTCCTGGTTTCGCCCATGAAGGATGTCATGAGGTTCGGGGAGAAGGGCAAGCTGAGCCCAAGGTTTATTGGCCCGTTCGAGTTGTTTCGGCGAGTTGGGGAGGTTGCTTATGAGCTTGCCTTGCCTCCCAGTCTAGCAGGAGTTCATCCAGTATTCCTTGTTTCTATGATCCGGAAGTATCACGACGATCCGTCTCATGTGTTGGATTTCAGCTCAGTCCAGTTGGGCAATGATTTATCTTATGTTGAGGAGCTGGTGGGTATTTTGAACAGGCAGGTCCGAAAGCTGAGGTCAAAGAACATTGCTTCAGTGAAGGTTCAGTGGAGGAGTCAGACGGTCGAGGAGGCGACTTGGGAGACCGAACATGATATGCGCAGCCGTTATCCTCATTTTTTCACCACTTCAAGTATGTCTCTATGCTCGTTCGAGGTCGAACGATTATTTTAAGAGGGGGAGAATATAACGACCCGACCGGTTGTTTTAAGAGTAATAGCCCTGATCCCCTATTTATTGCTTTCTCCGTATCATCTTATGCTTATGTGACTTGTCGGGAGGTTTTGTTCTTGGTTTCAGAGTATTTTGGGATACTTAGTCCCTAAAACGGAAGTTTAAGTTCTAGGATTTTGACATCTTACAGAAGGAGAATTGCGTCGTGACATCGATGATGCTCACAACATAGCTATTCAACTTTTCCCAGTCCAAATGAAGTTTCACAATCAAGGATTTATTCAAACAATTGTTAAACTCAACTCTCAATTAAACGAAGAAGTTAGAAACTCAATCAAGGATTGAGATCACAATTGGCAGAACAACTCGAACACAAATGAATTTTTTTAAAACTTACAGTAGCTATGACAGACTTCAACTCAATACACATAAATAAAGAAACTGAAATCGCAATTAAAAATTTAAAACATTTATTGGAAAAAATATTTAAAAAGACTCAAAATGCACAACATACTCGTGACTACATTTGTTAACTCAATAGCTGCCCACATGTGATTCAACTTTTCTTGCTTAATATCATTCCACGATAATACTCCAACGGACATATATTGTGGTCACGTACTATTCTGCCCAAGTGCCTCAAAAATAGTTTGCGATTTGTTCTAACCGTTCGATTGTTATAAAGATTACTTTAAGCTTTTTTCCGACTTCAAGTGATGCATCTTCTTTGCACTTGTTCCTACCTCGAACTCTTTTTACCTTTCCAGGATTAGATGAACCTACAGTTGCATAATTTGGTAAAAACTATAGCAACAAAATTTAGTTCTACAAATTAACAACATATGGATTCAAAATATCATACATGTTTTAGCTGTCTCGAAGTGTTGCATAACTTGATTAGTAGATGGAAACAATAAAATATTGGCTTGCATATGCTCTTTCTCAAGAACGAGGGAGTTTTTATCCATTGTACACATTTCTTGATTAGAAGATATGGTAAAATTTGATCTTGTGCTTTTAGAAGGAGCTTGCATACATTGATTAGCAAAAACAACACTCTTATGGAAAGATCCCATCTCATTTTTATAAATCCCTAAAGAGGAGCAAAATGATCTAGGCATTTGCTACCGTCCCTTCTCAAGCGATCATGTAAGGATTTGTTTTCCTCATTGAAAGATTTATTTTCCTCATTGAAAGATTTATTTTCCTCTCGAGCTGAACGTAACGCGGACAGTAATTCAGCGTTTTAAGAAGTGCCACCTTTCAAGTCTTTCGCCTTTACTCCACCCCCAAAGCCAAATACATGGCTACGAGTTTGAAATCCACAACATTCTTCTTCTATCTCTATGCTAGGTAGAGATGGATCCAACTGAACAATTTCTTCAATCAGAGCCTACAAAAAATATGAAAAAATATTTTATATCAAAACTCATAATAATTTCAAGTCATACATATTCAATTTACCAAACATACATGTTTTTCAATTGCTTCAGGTTCAGCAAGCTTGTTGTTTTTCTTACGAGTCTCAAAGATAATACTTGTCAAATCGGTGGATTGCCATCTTTTCTGCCCTTTACATCAAAGGCAAATATGTCAAAAAACACCTCATAAATATTTCCTTTAGGAAAACAGATATTTTATGATAATATCTTTTGTTAAATAATCTCTCGAATAGGTTTGCTACCCATATCATGAAGCATCTTCAACTTAGCTCGATTTGCTGCATTCGTGTAGCTTCTTGCCTTTGTGAAACAATAAGCTTAAATATAATTATTGTAATCAATTTAAATAGTACACTTATGTTTGATTCCAAGTATAGCGGGAAAAAAGTATTTGGTGTCAGGGAAGGAATCAGACAGGAGATGCTTTGGGAAAATAGACTATTAAATCAATAAGCTTAAATATAATTATTGTAATCAATTTAAATAGTACACTTATGTTGATTCCAAGTATAGCGGGAAAAAAGTATTTGGTGTCAGGGAAGGAATTAGACAGATGATGCTTTGGAAAAATAGACTATTAAATCACTGGGCATACTTGAAAACTTTCTATAAAAAAATATTCCTTTACTAACCACTCCCATTATTTCTTGTCTACTCCCCTTTGGAATATTCTTAATAACATGTTGGATTGGCTTGTCCTTCATATATTTCGCATGCAAGTGTCCTCTTTATTTATTCCATAGCTCTTTCATCCATCCCAAGATATGATCGCGATGATCATTCATGTCAACACTCTCAAATTTATTCTACAATAATCAAAATATTGATTTATTAAATGCATCGCAAGATACTATCAACAAAGTAATACAATTCTCAATTCCTCTTCAGTTATGAAGCTACCATGAAGCCTTTTCAGTAATAACAGAAAAAGAAAATGAAAAAAATTCACCTACATTGCTGCACTTTTTGCAAGAAACTAAAGAAGACAACTTCTCCTAACTTTCAAGACTTCCACTTTCAAGTATTATTTTCAACTAGGACTTGAATTTCCTCTTCGATGATGCTCACAACATAGCTATTCAACTTTTCCCAGTCCAAATGAAGTTTCACAATCAAGGACTCATTCAAACAATTGTTAAACTTAACTCTCAGTTAAAAGAAGAAGTTAGAAACTCAATCAAGGATTGATATCACAATTGGCAGAACAACTGGAACACAAATGAATTTTTTTAAAACTTACAGTAGCTATGACAAACTTCAGCTCAATACACATAAATAAAGAAACTAAAATCGCAATTAAAAATCTAAACACATTTATTGGAAAAAAGATTTAAAAAGACTCAAAATGCACAACATACTAGTCACTACATTTGTTAACTCAATAGCTGCCCACATGTGATTCAACTTTTCTTGCTTAATATCATTCCACGATGATACTCCAACGGACACATATTGTGGTCACGTACTATTCTGCCCAAGTGCCTCAAAAATAGTTTGCTATTTGTTCTAACCGTTCGATTGTTGTAAAGGTTACTTTCAGCTTTTGTCCGACTTCAAGTGATGCAACTTCTTTGCACTTGTTCCTACCTCGAACTCTTTTTACCTTTCCAGGATTAGATGAACCTGCAGTTGCATAATTTGGTAAAAACTATAGCAACAAAATTTAGTTCTACAAATTAATAACATATGGATTCAAAATATCATACCTGTTTCAGCTGTCTGGGAGTGTTGCATAACTTGATTAGTAGATGGAGACAATAAAATATTGGCTTGCATATGCTCTTTCTCAAGAACGAGGGAGTTTTTATCCATTGTACGCGTTTTTTGATTAGAAGATATGGTAAAATTCGATCTTGTACTTTTAGAAGGAGCTTGCATACATTGGTTAGCAAAAACAACACTCTTATGGAAAGATCCCACCTCATTTTTATAAATCCCTAAAGAGGAGCAACATGATCTAGGCATTTGCTACCGTCCCTTCCCTATAGCACCTGGACCCAAAAAATCATATTAGTAAAAGATTTGGTATTTAATTTCAGTTGTATATGCAATTAAAAATACAACAGATTTGGAGAAACTTACTTGTTTCAACATTTGGGTGTATTGCTGAACTTGATCAGTAGATGAAGGCAATGGAATATCAATTTGCATTATACTCTTTCTCAAGAACGAAGGGGTTTTTATGTATCATTCCTTGACTAGCAGACATGGTAGAGTTTTTAAGCCCTTGTCCTCGTCCCTTCCCTATAGCACCTAATGAAAAAAAATTATATTACTTACACGTAAGCATTTAAATTCAGTTATGCAAATTAAAAATATTAGATTTAAAAAATCTTACATGTTTCAATTGTTTGGATGTATTGCTTAACTAGATCACTAGATTGAGGAAATAAACTCTTAGTTGTCATATTCACTTTCTCAAGCGATCATGTAAGGATTTGTTTTCCTCATTGAAAGATTTGTTTTCCTCTCTAGTTGAACGTAGCGCGGACAGTAATTCAGCGTTTTAAGAAATGCCACATTTCAAGTCTTTCGCCTTTACTCTACCCCCAAAGCCAAATACATGGCTACGAGTTTGAGGTCCACAATATTTTTCTACTATCTTTATGCTAGGTAGAGATGGATCCAACTGAACAATTTCTTCAATCAAAGCCTACAAAAAATATGAAAAAATATTTTATATCAAAACCCATAATAATTTCAAGTCATTTACATATTCAATTTACCAAACATACATGTTTTTCAATTGCTTCAGGTTCAGCAAGCTTGTTATTTTTCTTACGAGTTTCAAAGATAATTGTTGCCAAATCGGTGGATTGCCATCTTTTCTGCCCTTTACATCAAAGGCAAACATGTCAAAAAATACCTCATAAATATTTCCTTTAGGAAAATATATATTTTATGATAATATCTTTTGATAAATAATCTCTCGAATAGGTTTGCTACCCATATGATGAAGCATCTTCAACTTAGCTCGGTTTGTTGCATTCGTGTTGCTTCTTGCCTTTGTGAAACAATAAGCTTAAATATAATTATTGTAATCAATTTAAATAGTACACTAATGTTTGATTCCAAGTATAGCGGAAAAAAAGTATTTGGTGTCAGGGAAGGAATCAGACAGCAGATGCTTTGGCAAAATAGACTATTAAATCACTGGGCATACTTGAAAACTTTATGTAGAAAAATATTCCTTTACTAACCACTCCCATTCTTTCTTGTCTACTCCCATTGGAATATTCTTAAGAACATGTTGGATTGGCTTATCATTCACATATTTTGCATGCAAGTGTCCTCTTTATTTATTCCATAGCTCTTTCATCCATCCCAAGATATGATCGCGATGATCATTCATGTCAACACTCTCAAATTTATCCTACAATAATCAAAATATTGGTTTATTAAATGCATTGCAAGATACAATCAACAAAGTAATACAATTCTCAATTCCTCTTCAGTTATGAAGCTACCATGAAGCCTTTTCAGTAATAACAGAAAAAGAAAATGAAAAGAATTCACCTACATTGCTGCACTTTTTGCAAGAAACTAAAGAAGACAACTTCTCCTAACTTTCAAGACTTCCACTTTCAAGTATTATTTTCAACTAGGACTTGAATTTCCTCTTCGATGATGCTCACAACATAGCTATTCAACTTTTCCCAGTCCAAATGAAGTTTCACAATCAAGGACTCATTCAAACAATTGTTAAACTCGACTCTCAGTTAAACGAAGAAGTTAGAAACTCAATCAAGGATTGAGATCACAATTGGCAGAACAACGGGAACACAAATGATTTTTTTAAAAACTTACAGTAGCTATGACAGACTTCAGCTCAATACACATAAATAAAGAAACTGAAATCGCAATTAAAAAATCAAAACACATTCATCAAAAAAAAGACTTAAAAAGGCTCAAAATGCACAACATACTCGTGACTACATTTGTTACCTCAATAGCTGCCCACATGTGATTCAAATTTTCTTGCTTAATATCATTCCACGATGATACTGCAACGGACACATATTGCGGTCACGTACTATTCTACCCAAGTGCCTCGAAAATAGTTTGCTATTTGTTCCAACCGTTCGATTGTTGTAAAAGATTACATTCAGCTTTTGTCCGACTTCAAGTGATGCAACTTATTTGCACTTGTTCCTACCTCGAACTCTTTTTACCTTTCCAGGATTAGATGAACCTACAGTTGCATAATTTGGTAAAAACTATAGCATCAAAATTTAGTTCTACAAATTAATAACATATGGATTCAAAATATCATACTTGTTTTAGCTGTTTGGGAGTGTTGCATAATTTGATCAGTAGACGGAGACAATAAAATATTGGTTTGCATATACTCTTTCTCAAGAACCAGGGAGTTTTTATTCATTGTACGCGTTTCTTGATTAGAAGACATGGTAAAATTCGATCTTGTACTTTTAGAAGGAGTTTACATACATTGATTAGCAAAATTAACACTCTCTTTCCCACCTCATTTTTAGAAATCCCTAAAGAGGAGAAAAAAGATTTAGGCATTTGCTACCGTCCCTTCCCTATAGCACTTGGACCCAAGAAATTATATTAGTAAAAGATTTGGCATTTAATTTCAGTTATACATGCAATGAAAAATACAACAGATTTGGAGAAACTTACTTGTTTCGATTTTTGGGTGTATTGCTTAACTTGATCAATAGATGAAGGCAATGGAATATCAATTTGCATATACTCTTTCTCACGATCGATGGAGTTTTTATGTATCATTCCTTGACTAGCAGACATGGTAGAGTTTTTAAGCCCTTGTCCTCGTCCCTTCCGTATAGCACCTGATTAAAAAAAAATCATATTACTTACACCTAAGCATTTAAATTCAGTTATGCAAATTAAAAATATTAGATTTGAAAAATCATACATGTTTCAATTGTTTGGATGTATTGCTTAACTAGATCACTAGATTGAGAAAATAAACTCTTAGTTGGTATATTCTCTTTCTCAACCAAAGATCTAAGTTCCCATCCTCTTCCTTGTCCTTTTCTTATAGCACCTGGTGCGACGAATGCAGAATTGGCAGTAGTCTTCATAGTCTATCCCACCTCATTTTCAATCATTGATGGTTTCATATTGAACCTGCAAAGAGCCAAAAGTAAAACAAATTAAGAAAAAATGTGTGATAATTGTAATATTAAAAGAAACCATGACATCAGAATATGTACAATGAATATACTAATTCATAAAGAGATACTTCACCTCATCATTTCTTTTTTGTTTCTTTAGTGAAGGATTTCCCAAGTCTACAATATCATCATCCATTTGTTTCACAATCTCATAGGAATCATGAGGTTGAGTCTTCCTCACTACATGCCAACCTTTGTTGGAATTTTCACTAGCATAAAATACTTGAGATGCTTGCTCCGCTAAAATAAAAGTCTCATTTGTTTTCAAAAATCTCCATGGATTAACACTCACAAAATCATACTCATCTTTTTTAACTAAGATGTATTTGAATTGTTTACATATTTGGTATGTTTCACTGCTTTTACGATTAAAGATAAGAGTGCAGTTTTAGGTAATCAAGCATGCCTAACATTTTCTTGGCCCATGTATGAGCATAATCATTGTTGTATAATGTGCAAAATCTTCTAAAAAATTCTGAACACAATTCAACAGGAAATGTAGAAAAAAGTAACACTCCTCCATCCACTATTGTTACGATCAGATGCATACAATCAGAAGATACTAACATAAATAAAAGATCATAAATTAACTTGTAATTAAATATGTTGGTTCCCTAAAACTTGTATACTTGTTTTCATCTAGCCTGTTCTGAGATCGAAGTAAGTACTTACACCAAAGAAAAATATAAACAATATACTTTACGATACAATCATCCAAAATAGTCGTGTGCATCTGAAAGACTGCTTCTTGGTAATTTGTGTGAGCTATGAATTTCCGTGAGTTCTTAACATGTATTGGAATTTATGTTCCCTGTTATTTCTTTTTTCTTACAGACAAAGACCCATATTCTCTTGCTTAGTTATATGAAAGAAAAATATATGTGAATACACTGTTATTTGTATGCTTGACATTACTTGGCTCATAAACTAACTTCTCCTCGTAGTTATGCAAAATTAATGAGGTCTTACCTTAGCTAAGTATACCAAAATCTTCTTTCAGAGAGCATAAAATCTAATGAATTTCAAATATGATCATTTTTTGGTGCAGTTTTCTTAATCCACCTAAGCTGTTCATAGTACCATCCAGAGAAATTTACAACACTGATGTTACACAAAGCAGTAACTGTAGAAAGCAATTCTGGATGCCCAATCTCCAGCTACTCACATATAAAGCATGCCATATATGCATCTAATCTGTGTGGAACTCTAATGTCATCAATCAGACAAAAGGTATTTCCAACTACCAACTCTTTTGATAAACAAAATTTCCAACAGCTAACTACTAGAGTAAAGTAAGAGCTAAAACATCTGTAAAATGAAAGTATGCACCAGAATTTTATTTTTTGAACAGATGGAAATGAATAGTATGCAACCCTTCTTTTTTTGAACAAAGAAAATGAAAACTTTTTCAGATGTAAAATACATACAACCAATATATATTTTTCATTACAAGCAACAAGGAATTGCAATTTTCCCAGATGCTATCTCATTACTACATTTACATTAAGAGTAGGTACTGACAAATAAGAAAGAACTCAATACACTATTTATGCCATATGATATGTAACTAACCATTACTCAAACAACATGCTGCTAACTCCTGCTCTATATAGATGCAAACCAGACAATGTTGCAACAATAACTTTGGTATTTGCAGATGCAAATAAAACATCACCTACTTCTCAATTGTAGGTCAATTAATAAGCTATTACATATTCTTATTCATGAAATTCAGCATATCTTTAAGCTAAATTCTTTCTCGTTGTCATTTTAAGATTCGCTAAGCACAATAGTTTTCTACAAGCCGCTAGGTATCACTAAACATAATTTTAGCAATTCAAAAAGATGCTTCCATCACTCCTCTATAGTACAAAAACGAGACTGCTACTTACAGGGATTAGATAAGTGGGGAAGGCAGAAACACACATCAACGAAGCAAAAGAATGCAATTAAAATATGCCGCATACAATGCAGAGTTGCAATTTTAGATAAACTTCAGAAAATTAAATTATCAAATTTAGGAATCCCAACCCAATAATATTTTCACTGATTATACAAAAGAAAAAAAAATACCCAAATCTGAAACCTTACCAATTTTTTAATGTTAGAGAAGAAGAAGAAGATCGAAGAACTCGAATAAGCGAAGCAATCAACGAAAAAGAGCAACTTGAAAGAGGGGGCATACCACGGATTCTCAAACGAGCGATATGGAAACTTGGGCAGATTCACACACAACCAGATTCAGAACTTGCGTTTTGAGAAAACACGGATAAAGGAGACGGGCAGAGCTTGGCGGAATACTAGGGCAGAGCTGACGACTTGTGATACAGAGAGTTTCTTTACTACTTAAAACTTCTTATTTCAATGTATTAGTTTTGACGCCTGATTTTTCAGAAAAAAATAATTTTTTTAATATTTTGGTATTAGATTTGGCGGCACACTCACGCTCAATGCCTCCCAATTGTAATTTGGGACCGGTTACTAATATCTCTAGGGCCCAAATTTATTACATTCGCAATAAAATAAAGCATTAAGTGCCGCAATATAATCTCGTCCCAATAAATATATTTATTGCGACGGGATTATTAACTTGTCCCTAAAAGTTGGTCGTAGATAAGGCTTTTTCTTGTAGTGATTCTTGTTGAGCGTTGCCCCAAAACAGCCCCAACCGCTACGTCGCTTGCATCACATATAAGTTCAAAAGGCACACTCCAATTTGGAGCGGTGATGATGGGAATAGTTGTCAACTTGAGCTTCAACAATTCAAAAGCTCTCATGAAATCATCATTAAAATTAAACTTAGTGGCATTTTCAAGAAGCTTGCACAACGGGTTCATCACCTTAAAGAAGTCTTTGATTAAGCGCCGGTAAAACCCCGCGTGGCCTAGGAAACTCCGCACACCCGTCATCGAAGTTGGGGTTGGAAGCTTAGAAATACCTCTATCTTTGCCTTGTCAACTTCAATTCAACCCTTTGAAATTTTGTGGCAAAGGAAAATACCTTCCTCGACCATGAAATGGCATTTCTCCCAATTGAGCACCAAATTGGTCTCTTCAAATCTGACCAACACTTTGTCCAAATTTGCAAGACAATCATCAAAAGAATCTCCAACCACCGAGAAGTCATCCATGAAAAATTCAAGGTGGTCCTCCACCATATCCGTGAAAATATCCATCATACAACTTTGAAAAGTCGTCGGTGCATTGCACAAACCAAATGGCATCCGCTTGAAAGCAAAAGTACCACATGGACATGTAAAGGTTGTTTTCTCTTGATCTTCCGGAGCAATGAGAATTTGGTTGTAGCCCGAGTACCTATCAAGAAAGCAATAGAAAGCATGGCCGACCAATCTATCGAGCATTTGATCTAACAAATGAAGTGGAAAGTGATCATTCTTTGTGATTTTGTTGAGTTTGCAATAGTACATACACACCCTCCAACTGGTCACAGTTCTAGTAGGAATCAACTCATTATTGTCATTAGTGACCACCGTTATGCCCCTTCTTTGGGAATTCAGATAGGATGGACTAAGATTGATTTGAAATTGTTTAACATATCTGGTATGTTTCACTGCTTTAACGATTAAAGATTAGACTGCAATTTTAGGTAATCAAGCATGCCTAACATTTTCTTGGCCCCTGTATGAGATTAATCATTATTGTATAATGTGCAAAATCTTCTAAAACATTCTGAACACAATTCAACAGTAAATGTAAAAAAAAAGTAACACTCCTCCATCCACACTTGTTGCGATCAGATGCATACAATCAGAAGACACTAACACTAATAAAAGATTATAAATTAACGTGTAATTAAATATGTTGGTTCCCTAAAACTTGTACACATGGTTCCATCTAGCATGTTCCGAGATTGAAGTATATACTTACACCAAAGAAAAATATAAATAGTACACTTTACGATGCAAAATCATCCAAAATAGTCGTGTGCATCTGAAAGACTGCTTCTTGGTGGTTGGTGTGAGCTTATGAATTTCCCTGAGTTCTTAACATGTATTAGGATTCATGTTCCGTGCTATTTCTTTGTTCTTACAGACAAAGACCCATATACCAGATTTTTATTTTTTGAACAGATGAAAATGAATAGTAGACTTGCAACCCTTCTTTTTTTGAATAAAGAAAATGAAAAACTTTTTCAGATGTAAAATACATACACCAATATATTTATTTCATTACAAGTATAAGGCCCCGTTAAAATTTTCTAATGATTTAAAATTTTAAAGTGCGCCAACAATATTTGGGAATAAAGTATTCGAGTATTAAAGGAGACCTATGGGATAGAACCATATCATTTTGAAATGAAAATATATGTTTAAGGTGTGTTGGAACATATTAAGCGGTTTTGTGAAGGGGAAGAATTTGTGTGTAACAAGTTGGATACATTAAATGAAAAAGATGTTATTTTGTAAACATGGTTTCATAATTATATGAAGGTTTGGAATTCAATCCAGGGTTATATCATAAGAAGGTATCAATTGAGGGTGAGTGGAGAAGCAAGAAATCAAAAATAAAATAATTGGGAGCGTGCTATGTTCCGTGCATGCCAGCCCTCTCAGCAACTTTGAAAACCAGTTAAGTATAGGCATTTGGCACTGGAACTGGCATGCTACCCCCACCTGAAGCCTTTTTAAGTACTCACCTTGGGGGCTCTTTTCTCCCATTTCACTTGGACGGATTTTGGAGCTCTTCTCCAGTCTCTCAAGACCACCCACCCCTATCTTCTTCAAGGTAAGCAATCCCCATTATCTTGATGTAAAATTTCATCATTTCTACACTAGTATTGATGAAATCTACACATAAAATACCTAAATTTTCAAGAAATGTCTTCAAAAACATAAAGGAGGGTTTTGTAAGATTTCTTTCAAAAGGTAATTCTTCACCCCTAAACATACATGCATGGATTTATTATGAGTATGTGAGTATAAATTAAGTATTGAAACTTATGGGATAGTGATTGGAAGCCATATGTTCCCAATTTAGTTCATAGCCATTGTAGAGGTTGAGAGGTGATTATTTGATGGAATTCTGTTGGTTGGGTGTGGATGGATAGTCGTGTATGTGATGTTGGAAGTTATGAATTATTTAATAATATTGGTGGGATAAATTATTGGTAAATGGTAGTAGTTAGATGAACTAATTCAATGGTTAAGATATGTAATAGATTCATGCCTACTGGGTGTTTGATAAAGTGCCTAAATGGCCTAAATTATAGAAATTACTGCTAATATTAGTCTCATTGGATGTTGTTATTATAGATTGGAGTTGCTTAGTGTAGTGGATAATTGTAATATCACTAAGGGGCGAATTTGAGGTATGTTGGCTAAACTTCTCTCCTAGAAATGAATCTTATGATGTTCTTGTAAGTCTCGAGTTATTCATTATAAATTGACTATTCCAAATAAGTTTTGTGTCTAAAGGTATATGTTCAAAACGTGTTCCGAACGCTCTTGTCATATTATGATATCATACGAGAATATGTTCAAATATGGGATGTGTTTTAAGATGTTATGACTTCAAGTCGTGTTTCGAATGAAGGCTATTATGCCAAATTGTGTAAAAAATCTCGATGTACTTAAGACTCTTAATTACTCATGTGTATAATAAAAGTCGTGATTAGAGATGCCTTATTGTTAATAATCTATAAAGATGTTTGAAAGTAAAAGGATTGAGTTGGGGATATAAAGTGTGGCCACCGTGCCAAGAATTAAAGTTATACTTGTGGCCAATAGTGCCAATGAAATGAAATGATGTGTGAAAGGTTATGAAATGAGCCTTGATTCACCCGTTTCAAATTGACTTTGAAAATAGTTTGCCTAAAAGCTTATGTCCTTAAGTCATGCCCCAATGTGGCTACTTTAACTAATGTTATGCTTTATAAGTATTTCCAATGTGTTTTATGCCTTTACATATTTATCAGTTAAAATTGTGTATTGCCCTTTTGGGGAAAGATACTTCAAGAATATTCTATATGCTGATGTTTATGATGATGAGCCTTGAAAGTAAAGAAATAAAAGTGTGGAATATGAGATACGGCCACGTGCCATGAATGAAGGAAGCAGCCAATGAAATAATGATGTTGTAATTAGTTGAAGGTTCTAATGAAGTGATATATGGTATGAATGGTTATGAGATTAACGTATCCGTACTTATGTTTTCAATGTGTTATAAGCTCCTACGCCCTCATGAGGAGAGGCTATGGTATTCCTAAATATTTTAAATATTCTTAATTTCCTATGACCACCCATGACAAGTACAAGTAAGTGATAGTATGAATATGAAATGTGGCCATTTGCCAAAATGAGAATTTCGAGGCGTTGTATGTCCCAATGGTTTCAATCATAGTATGTATGCTTCTAAGATAATAAATACAAATGACTTCGTTGTTAAGTCCCCAAGAATCATGAACTTAGCTAATGACCTTAAGTTGACAAGAGGGTATATAATGAGGTGGAAGAGACATGTCCTATGCTAAATGATGATGAAAAAGAAATTAGGCTCATGTGCCATTGAAATTGAGTTATTGATTTACCATGCATGTGTTAATGTAATTACTTGTGTTTCTCCATGATGAGCATGCACACGAAGTATTCCAATGATATGGGAAATTACAACCTTAAATGTAATATTAATCATGTCGCTTTGAGTTTAAATATGGTATTGTGATACACCTCCACCCGCATATGTTCGGGTGAGGCGGTAGGACCACTTTGTGTAGAGATTGTGGTATTGTGATACACCTCCATCCACATATATTGGGGTGAGGTGGTAGGACCGCTTTGTGTGGAGATTGTGGTATTGTGATACACCTCCACCCACATATATTGGGGTGAGGCGGCAGGGCCGTTTTGTATAGAGATTGTGGTATTGTGATACACCTCCACCCGCATATATTGGGGTGAGGCAATAGGGCCGCTTTGTGTAGAGATTGTGGTATTATGATACACCTTCACCCGCATATACTGGGGTGACGCGGCAGAGCCGCTTTGTGTGGAGATTGTGGTATTGTGATACACCTCCACCCGCATATATTGGGGTAAGGTGGCAGGGCCGATTTGTGTGGAGATTGTGATATTGTGATACACCTCCACCCGCATATATTGGGGTGAGGCGGCAGGGCCGCTTTGTGTAGATATTGTGGTATTGTGATACACCTCCACCCGCATATATTAGGGTGAGGCGGCATGAACGCTTCATGTAGAGATTGTGGTGTCTTGATACACCTCCACCCGCATATGTTGGGGTGAGGCAGTAGGGCCGCTTTGTGTGAAGGTGGTTATAAAGGATCCCCGACTTAAAATCTATAAATGTTATTGGAAGCTCTTAATAAATTTGGTTGACATTAACGGCTATCTAAGACCTTTTATTGTTACCATGATTCATCATAATCATGTTGTATTTCCAAGTCCTTGAATAGGTGTATTGTGTATGTGAACACTATGGACGGTCTATGAGACGCATAGGTGTATAATATAATATGTGAACACCAATGACGGTTTATGAAATATATAGGTGTAAAATAAGATAGGGATATGGACGGTCTAGTGAGACGCATTGTTAACGCAGACAACAAGTGCCACTTTCATTGGCCTTGTTTGTACATGTTGTTTGAATTTCATTAAATTATGTATTCCACGCATAATTCATATGGCTCAATTGATCTCAAAAGATGTTTAAAATGATCTAAGTATAATAAGACTTGAAATTTGATTCTATGAGATGTTTCTTAATTTCTTGATGTATTTTATTTGCCTCTTATTTGAGTTACTGTATTTTTATATGTTGTTTTGTCTACCTTACATACGAGTACTATTCCACATGTA